>NC_062214.1:171616572-171924720 GCF_902686445.1 Sciurus carolinensis | reverse complement strand
ATTCCCATGGGGTTAGATTTCTCACCACAAATTCATTTTAACTGTTGATCAGGGATGCATAGGCGGAATGGGGAGGGATTTCAGGAGAGATTTCAAGCAGGCTGAGAGGAGAGAAGTGGAGAGGGTCATGTGACTCCATGTCTGCTCTGCTGGAGTGAACTGACTGGAGGTGGATGTAGGGCTCCAGGCTGCACCCACCTACACTGCAAAGGAACAAAGCCCTCAGCCCTGTGACAGCTCACCAGCATGACCATGGTCGGGAGGACCATCTGGAAGACACACACTGTCCAACCATCCTTGCTAACCTACTCTGGATTCTAACAGGACTAGCCACATCAGAAAAAAGAATTTTTTTTCTTTTTCTTGTTTGTTTTTGCAGTACTGGGGATTGAACCTTGAGCTTTGCTAGGTAAGAGCTCTACCACTGAGCTACATCCTCAAACCCCCCTTTTTTTTCTTCTTCTTCTTCTTTTTTTTTTTTTTTTTTTTTTTTTTTTTGGTGGGGGGAGTACTGAGGATTAAACCCAGGAGCATTCTACTGCTGAACTATATCCCCAGCCATTTTTTTTCTTTTCTAATTACACACACACACACACACACGTGTGTATATATATGTATATTTATGTATATATATGTGTGTGTGTATATATATATATATATATATATATATATATAGTTGACGAACCTTTATTTTATTCATTTATTTATATGTGATGCTGAGAAACGAACTCAGGACTTTACACATGTGAGGCAAGCGCTCTACCACTGAACCACAACCCCAGCCTTTTAATTTTATTTTGAGACAGGGCCTCACTAAAAGGCTGAGGCTGCCTTAGCTTCCTGAGCTGCTGGGATTACAGGTGGACACCACTATACTCAGCAGAAGAAAATGTTATCACCCTCCTTGCTCAAAGGAAAGAACTGATTCATAGAAAATCTAAAGGTGTTAAGTAAGAGTTGGAATGAAATGTTGGAGGAAAGGGAAATGGCTAACAGTGACAGATTAGAATATGAGACTGATAGGTAATGTGGCAAATAATCAATTTACTAAGTATGAAAATGTTTTTATTGTCCCTTCCGCCTCTTCACACAGCTTCTAAGAAATAGGCTTTCTGAATCTGTTCAACACCATAGAGAACACTGAAGTCCAGAAAATATAACAACTATAACCATTTTATATGCAACTCTAATTATATTTATAAATATGTATGACTTCTCAAATTTCTGACTGCTATTTATCATAACTATAAAAACTTCTGGAATTTTTATAGATCCTAAAATCTTTAAATTGTAGAAACCATTCCTTCTCCCAAATGTAAAGCATTAGGAAGAAAACAATAAATTTGGAATTAATGGCTAATTACACTCTAAATAGCACAATCTCAAATATTTACACTTATAAGTAAACTTTGTAACACATAAACATTTATGTTCCCAGTGATTTATTACGCTTGTAAAAAGGCTTATGTGGGGCTGGGGTGTAGATCAGTGGTAGAGTGCTGAGGCAAGCAAGAGTAAGGCAAGCAAGAGTAAGCAAGAGGCACTGGGTTTGATACCCAGCACACATAAAAAAACGAAATAGGGCTGGGGATACAGCTCAATTGGTAGACTGCCTGCCTCGCATGCACAAGGCCCTGCATTCAATCCCCAGCACCAAAAACAAAAACAAAAACAAAAACAAAAACACATAAACAAACAAAATAAAGGTATTGTGTCCATCTTCAACTACAATTTTAAAAAAAAAGACTTGTGTATACAAACTCAATACCCCACCCTCTGACTCTCTCTGCCCATCATGGTTTACCACAGTCTGCCATCAGGATTTTTCATAATTCCCTATGTGAGTATACTCGGCTCCCTGGATCATGGGAAAGTTTTCTCTCTAAAGCTTTGCTTGGTGTTAGTAGGAACAGGAATGGGATACTAGGCGGGGACCACTGTGTGGCAGGGCCTGGGGCAGTCAGGTGAGAAGACCTCACTCACACTGTCACCATGCACAGCTTGTAGGCCTGTGAAAGGAGCCCCGCGCTGGACTGCTCTGCCCACCCCAGCCAAGGATCTGCTGCTGCAGGTGGGTCAGGAGGACGTGTCTGTTAAGACCAGAGGACTGAAGAAGCAGGCAAGATCACTGCAGGAGGAAGTGACTTGGCAACTCATGGTCCTGCAGAAGATGCTGCAGGAGTGGAAGACGGCCTGGGGGCTGAGTGAGTGATGGGAGGTTTGCCTCACTAAGGCTAGACTGCACGAGAGCATTCCTCCATACAGTAGTGTTAGGTGAATCTTAGTTACATATATCTGGATGCTTTTTGCAGGAGCAGATGACACTTCAATAATTTATGGAAACTCAGCTGGGCATAGTGGTGCACACTTGTATTCCCAGTGGCTCGGGAGGCTAAGGCACGAGGATTGCAAGTTCAAGAGCAGTCTCAGCAACTTAGCAAGACCCTGTCTCAAATAAAAAATAAAAAGGACTGGGGATATGACTCAGTGATTAAGTGCCCCTGGGTTCAATCCCTGGTACCAAATAATGATAATAACTATTATTATTATTATTATTTGTAGAAACTATGCTGAGAAATCTTCACAGGCAGAAATTTTATGATCAACACATGATACGATGGTTGTATGATAACAAATGTTATTTATTAATAAAATACACTGCCCACAAGTACAGATCAAAAGAAACTTTGGTTTCTTCAAAGATATATGAGTAGAAGGTAGGACATGTAGCTCAGTGGTAGAGCACTTGCCTCACATGTATGAGGAGCTGGTTTGATTCTCAGCACTGCATATAAATAAACAACAACAAAAAAAAGATATATGAGTAGAAGGTTGAGTGCCTGGGGAAGAGTAATGGCATAGCAAGGACTTTTTGGAAGCTTCGAGGGTTGCTGGCTTTTGGAACATGAGATTAGTAAGGACAGGAGTGGGGCTGGGGAGATAGCTCAGTTGGTAGAGTGCTTGCCTTGCAAGCACAGGCCCTGGGTTCAATCCCCAGCACCGCAAAAGAAAAAAAAAAAAAAGAAAAAAAGTAAGGACAGGAGTGTTCTAGGTAAGCTAGACCAGATAACAAAAAAGATCAAAAAGAGATTCTGATAAAAAACCACCAGTTGGAGCACCTACATATCATAGGAGTATTGAAATAAAAGTATCATACAAAGAGAGCAGTTAGCAACTAAAATGAGAAAAATGTTGAAAGTTAGAATAAAGAATCCTCAAAGGCAAGGACACCTACAATTAACATCAGTTGGGCTGGGAATGTAACTCAGTAGTAGAGCACTGCCTAGCATTCAGGAAACCTTGGGTTCAATCCCCAGTACTATACATACACACAAACTAATATTCGTTGCACCCTCCCTGTCTTGCCAGGCATTTGCTAAATACCTTGTCTAGTTGGTGCATAGGCCTCAAAGTAACTCAATGTTAAGTTCTAGTGTTACACCTATATTATAAATGTGATGTCTCAGGTTCAGAGAAGTTAATTAACTTATCCAAGTTCTCACGGCTAATAATTGGTATCTCTGATAACGAACATGGCTAATAATTGATATCCCTGATAACAAAAAAAAAAAAAAAACAAAGTCCTTAATCACTATGGTTTTGTTTTGTGTTTGTTTTTTGAGATGGGGATCTTGCTGTGTTGCCTAGGCTGTCTTGAACTTGTGGATATAGATGTGCACCACTGCGGCCAATCACTAGGTTTTACTATTCCATTTATTTTTTAGATGGTAACAAATTTAAGCAAAAATAGTTAAGCAAGAACCAATAGAATATAGGATGGGATTGGAGGGAATGTACCTGACAGTGATACGTAGCTCATCAGAGAAATAACTTCCTTAATGAATCCAACTCTGAATCCTTTATTCTGAGCTGATGTTTTGTTTGAATTATACTGGAGAAAGGGCACTGCCTTGTCACCTGCTTATAGCACAATAGCTAACGCTGACCAGATGGTCCTCTTTTCATTTCCCCCATTGCAACACAGTGGTCGAGTGGCACCATGAGACAGTGGAGAGCCTGAAGCGGGGATTGACAAACATGTATGATGACATTCGGATCCAAGCCATCGTCACATGTGCCACAGCTGCTGTGGAACGACCCCAGCTGGCCACCAGCCAGAAGGACTCAGGTGAGAGCTAGTACTGAACTGCTTGACAATATCTGCAAGTCAAAAAGGCCAAAGAACACGTGAACTGGAAGGACCTTGGAGCTTATATGAAATTATTTACAAAGGTGGAAACCACAGCCCAGTGCTATAGTGCTATTCTTTTTCTTTTTCTTTTCTTTTCTTTCTTTCTTTTTTCTTTTTTCTTTTTTGGTGCTGGGTATAGAACCCAGGGCCTGCTAAGCATATAATCTTCTATTAGTGCTTCTGCACATCATCTCCTTTTGTTTGCTCAGTGGCTTGCAAAGAAGTTCACATGACCACCTTGAGATCCCATTCATAACAGTCAATAAATATATTTTTTAAAAATACATATATTAGCCAGTAACAGTGGCACACCTCTGTAATCCCAGCAGCTCGGGAGGCAGAGTATCATGAGTTCAAAGCCAGTCTCAGCAACTTAGTGAGCCCTTGAGCAACTCAGTGAGACCCTGTCTCTAAATAAAATATTAAAAAGGGCTGGGGATGTAGCTCAGTATTTAAGCACCCCTGGGTTCAATTCCTGGTACAAAAAAAATAGAGAGATAGATGTAGCTATATATATTTATACACACACACACACAATTTTAGTTCTTTGGAGAGCACATCTCAAACTCAATGTGTCCAAAATTGAACTCATTGCCCTCAACACAGACCACTCCCTCCCTTCCCAGATTCCAAATCTCAGTCAGCTCCGCAGTCCAGCCAGTTTCCAAGTTGGGCCCTAGCAATCATCCTAGGTAGAATCCTTCTTCTCCTACAACCAGCTGATCACTAAATTCTATGCATTCTGTTTCCAATTTTTTTTCATTTTTTAATTACAAAAGAAATATAAAGACCAGGCGTGGTGATGCACGCCTATAATCTCAGTGACTTGGGAGCCTGATGCAGGAGGATCTTGAGTTCAAAGAAAGAGCAAGGCACTGAGCAGTGAGACCCTGTCTCTAAACAAAATACAAAAAAGGACTGGGGATGTGGCTCACCCCTGGGTTCAATTCCTGCTTAAATACACACACACACACACACACACACACACACACACATAAAAGTGTCATTATTAGTTAACATAGGGGGATATAAAAAAAGGTAATTACTTTCCCCCACCCACTTCCCACTCCCACTCTGTAGGTTAACCAGTGTTAACAGTTGGGCACTTCGCATATTTATGCTTTTATAAACATACGCCAACACATATGTAGACTTTTCTATTACAAAAATGAGTGTTGAATTTTTTTTTTTAAACTAAGGATTGAACCCAGGGGCACTTAACCATTGAGTCACACCCCCAGCCCTTTTTTATGTTTTATTTTGAGACAGGGTCTCTCTAAATTGCTCAGGGCCTCACTAAATTGCTGAGGCTGGTTTTGAACTTTCGATCCTCCTACCTCAGCCTCCCAAGCCTCTGGGATTACAGGCGTGCCCCACTACACCCAGGGAGTGTTAATTTTATCACACATATCCTATATTTTTCCCCTTTAACTTGTGGATCTGACAAATTCTGCTGTACTCTTTTTATATATACCTTTATTTTATTTATTTTTTATGTGATACTGAGAATCAAACCCAGTGCTTCACACATGCTAGGCAAGTGTGCTACCACTCAACCACAACCCCAGCCCCTGCTATAAACTCTTAAAATAAGTTCTACTGGATCTTGATCTTATTATTCTTTTATTATTCTACTGGTTTTAATTTATTAACACTTTAGAATCTTTTTATTACATAAATGAATTGGTAGTTTTTTTTCTATTTGTACTATTTTTGTTACTTTTTAGGGTTCTTGTACTCTATAAAATGTCATTAAAATGAAGTAAAGACTTTTCCTTTATTTTATTTTTTTTGGTACAGGAGATTGGACCCAGGGGACTTAACTACTGAGTCACATCCCCAGCCCTTTTTTGAAAAATATCTTATAGTGAGACAGGGTCTCACTAAGTTGCTTAGGGCCTTGCTAAATTGCTTAGGCTGGCCTTGAACTTGTAATCCTCCTGCCTCACCCTCCTGAGCCACTGGGATTACAGGTGTTCACCACCACACTGGTCATTTTTTCTAATGGTCTATAATCTCTTGAAAAAGAAAAGAAATGTCAAGTTGGGCATGGTGGTGCTTGCCTGTCATCCCAGGTACTTAAGGAGTGGAGACAGGCAGATCACTTGAACCCAGGAGTTCAAGGCCAACCTGGGCAACATAGCAGGACTCTATCTCAAAAGAATGAGAAAAAAGAATAAAGAAAATATCAGCTGGGGTGTGCCCATAATCCCAGCAACTTGTAAGGCTGAAACAGGAGGATCCACAAGTTCAGAACAAGCCTCAGCAACTTAAAAAAATAAAAGTCAAAAGGGTTAGGGATGTAGCTCAGTGGCAAAAGCACCCCTGAATGTTCAATCCCCAGTACAAAAAAAACAAAAAACAAAAAACAAAAAAACCAGGCCCAGAGGACAAAATTTTGAAAGGACATAAAACCTGCCCTACTCCTCTTTGTTCTTCAGTTGTCCTCTCTGATGTCACCTTTCCCAGGAAGCCTGCACTGATTTTCCCCTTCTTTGCTCTGGTAATATCCTAGGCCTACTTCTGTCCTCATACTTAACAGTGGGTCATAATTGTCTGGTTACATTTCTGCTATTACTACCAGGAAAGGAATTCCTTAAGAGCAGGGCTAATTTTACCTCTAAAAACGTGTCAGATTTTAAAGTTTCATGTCACTTATTTTATGCTGAGTTCCAGATAGGAGCATTTTTCCTCCAGGTATTCAAATTAGTTGTTCCCTCTGCGGGAGAACTCTGTTTCTTTACCTAATAAACTGCTCTATTTGCCCTTTAGTTTTCAGCTAAGACAATTCCCCTGAGAAGGCTTCCCTGCCCACCACCCAGACTTATCTGCTTCCACACATATACATTTTTACTCTATCTGCTTATTTCCTTGAGGATTACAAGGGATGAAGTATTTTCAGTGCCCGGCACATAAACCCTTCAATGGGCAGCAATCAATACGATTATAACCTTATACCCACTTACAATCATGTGTCAACAACAGCTGTATGTTCTGAGAAAATGGGTACTCAGTTTCATCACTGCAACATTTTGAAATGGACTTGAGGAAAACAGGTACAATGTTACTAGGAGATAGACTTTATGGAAACCCCACTGAAGATGTCCTCATCACTTTGTATGTCTTCATCACCATACAAAGAGCACCTTTGTCTTTCTCAGAATTGTGCCTTTCATGTGATCCCTTTCACATACCTCCAATGTCTAGATTTTGATTTCTTGTTACCTCCTCAGAGAAACTTACTTTATTTTTTGAATACTCAATTAACTTCCATTTGTTCACCTAAAATATACATATTTCCATCTATAGATTTGGACCAAGTTTTACGGATTTTTTTCAGATTTTGAAATATTTGCAAATCTGGAGATAAACCCAAAATATCTCATTACATATGAATTCCAAGTTTAAACACAGAATTCATTTGTGTTTCAAATACACCTTACACACATAGCCTTAAGGTAGTATTATACAATCATTTTAATATATTTGCATTTGGTTGAAACCCATGAGGTCAGATGTGGAAATTTCCTCTTGTTATATTACTGCTCAATTTCCAACTTGGGATCATTTCAGATTTGGGGATCAAAGGTGCTCAGCGGGGCAGGGGATATAGCTCAGTTGGTAGAGTGCTTGCCTCGCATGCACAAGACCCCAGTCCCCAGCACCACGGAGGGTGGGGAGGTGCTCAGCCCAATGTAGTCTGTTCTTAACAGATGGCATATTGGCTCATGGCATTAGTGATAAGGACAGATGGTTAGAAATCCTAAAATCTGGCTCAGCTCTGCCACATCTTGAAAAGTCAGCTAACCTCTGAGCTTCAGCTTCCTCCTCGACAGAATGAGGATACTTGTGGACAAAGGGGTAAAAGAAAAAAAAAAAAAAAAAAAAAAAAAAAAAAAAAAAAAAAAACCTTCTCCCTTCTACTTAAAAATTTGAGCTTAAGTGCCCATCTGCTCCCAGTCAGATCATTTTTTAATTTGAGGTGCTAGAGATGGAAACCAGGGCCTTGCACATGCTAAGTAGGCACTCTACCACTGAGCTAAAAACTAAAAACTATCTTTATAGGCAAAACTGTTCATGATGAAATGAGCCCTAGTATTGATACATTGGGTCTAGGAAGAACTATAAATGAAATATAAATAGCTGATAGGGACACCATACTTTGGGCCTCCCTGGATCCTGTAATTCATCAGTCACGCCCTTTGTGGATCCTAGAATTCTATCTAGAGAGTTGATAGAAGAGACAGTAGTGCCTGTGAAGCAGGAGTAGTAAGTACATCCTGAGCTGTTCCCAGAGCACTCCATGGAATGCTATGCAGTCTCAAGAACTCCACCCACAAGGAATGCCCAACATTGATGCCCTAATTTTTTTTTTTTTTTTTTTTTTTTTTTTTTTGCGTTACTGGGGATCGAACTCAGGGCCTTGTACTTGCAAGGCAAGCACTCTACCAGCTGAGCTATCTCCCCAGCCCTTGGTGCCCTACTGACAAACTGTACTCCTGTTTCCATATCCTCCTGAAGAATAGTGCCATGTGTGGCTTATGATGGTCTTGTGGTGTTGAATGTTTATAGTTAAACTCAAGATTCCCTGGTGAGTTCTGCAGTGATACCTACCTTGCCCACTTCAACTGGGGTTGAGACTGAATGAAACAATGTGAAAACACTATCAAAATAAATGGCAAAGCACTGCCTAAATAGAATTGCTATTCTATTTATATTTTAAGAATATAAAGTCCCATGGGATAAAGTAAGTTGACTCTTGTTACTAAAGCTAATGGTGAAGGTCACCAAAGACTAGATGGAAATTTTTTTTGGCTTGGATACAGCTCTTTTTTTTTATTGTTTATTCTATTTAGTTATACATGACAGCAGGATGCATTCTGATTCATTGTACACAAATGGAGTACAACTTTTCATTTCTCTGGTTGTACACTACATAGTCACACCATTCATGTAATCATACATGTACATAGATAGGGTAATGATGTTTATCTCCTTAGAGCCCAGATGATAAAGGAGCAGGAGCTGACATGCCAGTGTCCTGCTGACATGCCAGTGTCCTGCCCGTCACAGGGGCCCAGTAGAACTATGGTTAAGTATCAGCAAGCACCTGAAACTCAGACTAACGCAGGCCACCATGTGGCTAGGAAGGAAGTTGTGCTTGAGTGAAAAGCAAAGGGTTAGTACTTTTACCTGGCTCTTTTGATTACAGACAAGGGAACTGTGAAAGCCCCGTCTATCCCAGATGTGCCAGAGGTTCTACAGCCTGCCCTGAAGGCTGCTCTTTATGACAGGAACACCAATGTGAGGATGGCAGCAGCAATATGCCAATATGCCATACGGTCACATAATCCCGTGGCACAAAACATCATGCACACTGCCCTTCTGAAGGGTGAGTAACCACCTGAAAACGGGATAAAGACAAGGTGTCTCACCATCAGTTTTTCCAGCCTTTCCCCCTCCACTGTCATGCTGTGAGGTCTGTCGCTTAGGGTTTGTGATTATGTTCGAATATTCAGAAATTATTTCTTCCTCAGTACTTCTACAAAATAGGTACTGCTAAGTGATACCTGAACCAAGCTTTTCATAGACACATTGATAAGAAAGCATGCCCTAAAATGGATGGATCTGGAGGACATTCTATTAAGTGAAATAAGCTAGATACAGAAATAAAAGTACCATATGTTCTCTCATATGCAAAAGTTTAATAAAAACAAAGACAACCTCAATGTAGAAATGTAGAATAGTGATTACTAGAGGCTGGTGAGTGGTTGGAGGGAAACAGAGGATGGAAAACAGGAGGCTGGATTTGATCAGTGCATATGATATGCATTTATTGAAACTTCACACTAAACCCCCCTGTGTATAATACAAGTTCATTGAAAAACTTTTTTAAAACCCAAGTCTTCTTTCACACCCCAATATTTTAAATAAAAAGATGATATAACATTATTAAATTCATTTTGAAAATTAAAAAAAAAAAAAATCACGGGTTGGGGAGATAGCTCAGTTAGTAGAGTGCTTGCCTTGCAAGCACAAGGCCCTGGGTTCAATCCCCAGCACCACACACAAAAAAAATCACCTGACTATAGCATGCTTCCATTTTTTTTTCTACAGAACTTCTAGGCATTGTCTGCACACGCTATTGAGAGTTATTTAACTCCAATGTGCCTAACTGCTCTGAGAAGTGAGCTATTACTTGCCTTACCGGGGGAAGCTGGATGACTGGTTTGGCCTTCTGCAGATAGACTTTCAACTGTTTAATTCCTCCACTATAGAAAAGCCTCCCTCCCCAGTCTTCCTAATCTCCAGGAAGGAAGGCCTTATACCTGCTACCTAGCCTTTAGCATTTAACTTTCAGGTTGCAAATTTCAGTTTATATTTAAAATGTTGATATGTTCCATTTAAATATGGCTTACACATGGGACTGGGGCACAGGGAAGTGAGGTATCAGGCAGGCAGTGATCTTTGGTACCCATCTCTGGAAGAAAACAGATTACCATCTGTATTCATTTTTTTGCTCCACTGTGGCAGGCAATAGTGTGGACAGCTGGACTGCAGCTCAGTGCTTGGCTCTGGATGGTGTTGCCACTTACCCAGTGATTAGCAGGATCTTCCATCAGCTGTTCAACAAGAAGAATAAGGACACCGAGGACCAGGCCTGTATTCTCCTGAGATATCTCAATGAAAAGACAGTATGTGTCCATTACAGGGTCAGAGGAAGAAACTAAGTTATGGGGAATTGTGGTCAGTGCATGTGAGGAGTCCAAACTGCAGGTGGTTGGGCAGGATACTCAATCACAAGCACAAGTAAAAAGTATGCTAAGTGTGAGTAAACCTGGGTGCAGAGGTACACACAGGGAGATGTGACAACAAATAGCTGAGAAAAATGAGTGGGTTGCAAATGGTTCTTAACAGTGAACAAGAAGAGCTGTAATATGTAGAATTTGCTGCTGATAGTGGTTTACCATTGAAAACTACACAGACCTATAATTGTGATATTTTTGGAAGAAATGTGAAACAAAAAGATTTGAGACACTTACAAATCATTTTGGGAGTAAAAATAGTTAAGTCAGGAAGGAAAGTTCCTACTTTTCTATTCAGATTATTAAATCTGTATTTTGTTCCCAGAGTTAGTTGGCTTAGATGGAGAAGTGCCCCCTTCTCTTGCAAATGTACTCTGTCCTATTAGAGATGTGCATCTCATAAGCTTGGGATATTAATTATGCTGGATGCCATGTTAGGATGTACCTTCTTCAAGATTCCAGTATCTCTAAAAGTGATCATGAATATCCAGACAAGTCTTCTGTTTCCTCAGACTCTGATACACAACATGCTTGCTGTGGAATTGAACAGCTGTCGATGGAAGGATCGGATCCTGGCCTGCAGGGCTTTCTCCCAGATCAGTGGAAATGTCTGCTTAGTAAGCCTTCTCTTTCTTTGCTCCAGGACAGAAATCCTAAGCAAGGTTGGGTGAGGAAGCCTTTCTGTTTTGCTGCTATCTAATATTCCACTCTCACCACACAGATCTCTGTCCCACACTGCTATCTCTTCTTACTCATAACCCCTAATTATTCCAAATATCAACATGTCCTCTGTGACTTAAACTAATTCTTATCAATGTGGTGGCAATCATAATCTGTGTAATGGTCACAATAAAGCACAAAAGCTAAGAGAAAGAGCTTAGAAACTGTTATAGTAATTTGACACTGCCAAAGTATCAATGGAGTTTATAAAAGTATCAATGACATATTTCCACCCCACCCTAACCCTAACACTGATCCTTCATCAGTTTGAGAACCACTGACTTAAAAAGACACAAGTCAACTAAATGAATGCTTGTGTAGGTTCTGAGTGTTCAGCACACACATGATCCCTGCTTTCAAAAAACTGATATTGCAGCTGGAGCAACAAAACTAACAAGCACAAATATTCAAGAGCAAGAATAAATGTAAAGCACTCTTTTAAAACTTTTCTCTTTTTTTTGTTTGTTTGTTTGTTTTTTGGTGGTGCTGGGGATTGAGCCCAGGGCCTTGTGAATGCAAGGTAAGCACTCTACCAACTGAGCCACATCCCCAGCCCCCTTTTAAAACATTTCAGAGAGAAAGATTAGTGTGGACTGAATTTATCTGTTAAAGTCCTACAACTTGAAGAGGGGATTCTAGGCAAGGGAAACCCTGACCTCCTTTTTACAATTATTTTCAAATCATTAGTTGTTTGATCTTTCCCTTCTACCTTTGTGCTACCACATCTTTTTCCAGAAAGGGTCATAATACTGCCATTCCTTCATTTTTTAACCCTCACATTTTGATATGGGAAGCATACAATCTGGTCATTCAGGATAACTGCCTGATGAAGTTTGAGATGGCTTAATTCTTTGCTGTTGTTGTTTATATTGTTTGGGGTGGGTCACCACTTTTTAAAATTTTTTATTAGCACAAAATTATACATAATATTGGGATTCATTATTACACATATATACATGCACACAACCTAAGAGACTGGGTTAATTCTGCCTCAAGCGTAGCAGCATCTTGCAGCTAAAGGCACAAACCAGCAGCACAGGCATCACCTGGGAGCTTGCTAGATATGCAAAATCTCAGGCCAACCCAGTCAGAAGTTACACTTTAACAATATCTGATTCATTTGCACATCTGCCTCTTTGGCATTTGTCACTCAGGATTACCAACCCAAAGTAAACAGACATTCAGAGCTAGCAATGTACAAGGTAAAAGTGATGAGAATTTCATGGCAGACTGCTGGAGTTGTAAAAGGTAGTATGTATATGATTCTTTCACTCATTCACTAAACAAGCAGTTTCTGAGTATCCTATAGTCTCTAAGCATTGAGGATGCAAAGATAATATCTTTCCTTGGCAAATGTTATAAATAGCTAAAACAGAAGCAGCTATAAGGTATTATGGGAGTTCCTTATGCTTATAGGGACAGGGATAGAGAAGACTTTACTTGGGAGGTGCTTTCTGAGCTAAATCCTAAAGAGTAGGAAAACATCTGGTAGGGGTAGAAAAGCGAGATGGTGCAGGCAGGGAGAATAGCTTAAGCACATACCATCATTAACTAAAACTGTAGTAACCTCTGTTCCTTTCCCTCTGAGAAATACATTGATAGAGTGGCCAACTATTCTGATTTGTCCAGGACACGAGACCTTCAGTACTAAAATTAGGCAAGTCCTGGGCAAACTGGGATGAGTTGTTTACCCCAAGTTTTAAGTCTCTCACAAAGATCATGCTGGTCCTCACATCCTGACACTACACAGTATTTCAAAGGATGAGCATGAGAAACAGACCTGGACTTGAGTCCTGGCTCCAGCTACTCACAAGAGCCTCTACTGTGTCACCTGTAAATGGAAATAACATCTGCCCCTGGATTGTTCCAAAGATTAAAGCAGGGGGGTAACAACATTGAGCACAATGCCAAGTGCAAAATTCATGTTCAATAAATGATAGCCAATTATTACACCTAATTACAGGATATGAAACATAAATTGATCCAGCTTATGTGGAATGACTGGAATAAGCAAGTAAGGCAAGCAGCTGCCCAAGCACTGGGGCAAATGAGCCTTGGGAAAGAGGTACATGACACAATCAGGTAAGCTCTAGTCAACGTGAGAAGAGAAACTCTTCAATTCTTGGAAGTGTTTAGGGGCTCCGGAATCCAGCTCCTCTATATGCTCGGTATAGTACTAGGCCCAGCTATGAAAAGTTCAGTCCCTACAGAAATTAGCAATACGGCTACAGAAAGAAGTACTGGATGCCCACTAGTGCGAGGCAACATTTTGGGTATTTGAGGGAGTTCAAAGTATGACACAATTCTGAACACAGGCAAGATAAGCAAATGCTTAAAAATATCATATCATATTAAAAACTAGAACAAATGGCATATACCAACTAGAACAAATGCCATAGAAAAATTGATTAATCAATGTAGGCAAGAGAAGGCTGTTTTATGGAGAATGGGTAAGACTGTCATTCTGGGCTGGGAGCCAATTGCTGAAATAAGCATCACACATGTTATAGCAATGGAGAAGAGATGCTGTCACAAGGGGTGAAACTTGACACTTTCCTTAATTTCATCATTCAGCACAGTTGAGTGCCAGCTCAACATATGCTAGGTAATAGGGATTCAAGTAAACAAAACAACTGAGGTCTGAACCCAGTGAAACTCAAAGGGCATAAGGCTGAATAGGAAAGGGTGGGGCTAGATAACAGATAACACAGCCTACAGAGCTAGAAATGTATCCTGAGGATGGATGGGAGGACTGGAAGTTTAAGAAGGGGAAATAAAAGCCACTTGTACCTTACAGGATTAAATTGGGTCAAGGAAATTCCGAGGAGCGTGTGGAAGCCCTCTACCTGATAGGTGGGCTCAAACTCATGACTGCCAAGCTTCTCCCAAGCTTCCTGCGCTGTTTCTCTGATGACTTCATAGCAGTTAGGCAGGCAGCCTGTTTGGCAGCTGGTGCCCTGCAGATTCGCAACAAGATGGTAAGTAAAAGAAACATGTTTTCATCTTACCTGGTAGACTTGAAGAAGGCACTACCTTTCCCTCTTGTATATAGTGTACTCACTATTCCGTGGGGACACAGAATAAGATTTCAGAACCAAGAAGTCATATCAATAGTAAGGAGGACCCTTTAGCTCTCAGTCCAAACTTCACTCTGGAGCACACCTCTGAATCCTATTAACTAGCTTCTCAATATCTGGGTGCTGATGAGCTTTAGAATCAATTCCAGTGAATGGAGTTATAATCCCAAGTTATTAAGGGAAAACCTGATCGAGTATTCATAAGAAGTCTGGGGGCTGGGGAGATAGCTCAGCTGGTAGAGTGCTTGCCTTGCAAGCACAAGGCCGAGTTCGATCCCCAGTACCGCAAAAAAAAAAAAAAAAAAAAAAAAAAAAAAAGAAGTCTGGGACTAGGGTTTAGCTCAGCAATAGAGCCCATGCTTAGCATGTGAAAAGCCCTGGGTTCAATTCCCAGCATCCCCACACACATGAAAAAAGTCTGTATGGTCATAGATATGTGGGCTGAGAAAAATCAATCCAGAGAGCAGATAATTCAACTAATACTCTATGTACAGGCTGGTAGTTAAGGTTCCAGCTCATTTGTCCCTAGAATTGATAAGTCATTTTTCTGTTAAAGCACTTTTTAAGTAAGTGGGCTCCTGGTTTATGGTCCATTCTTGTTTTGGTTCTCCCCATTCAATACTGCCCCTTATCCATTCCAGGTGTTTGAATGCCTCCTGCATCTGATGCACAAAGATCCTTACTGGAAAATCAAGGCTTTTGCCATTCGAGGTATTATAGAAGTTGTGGACCCAACTTTAAATACTATCTCCTGTACTAATATAGATGATGCCTGAAAGCTCTCTAGTAATTGGGTTGGAACGTAGGGGAAAATGATCTTAACTTCTCAGAAGTTCCTTGCCTGAAGAAGGAAAAAAATCCTCTTCCTTATTTTTAATATTTAGTCCAGAATCCTGAGTCTAGGTCTATGACCAACTTGTGAAAGCAAAGGGCAGCAAGACAGTTCCTGCCAACAAAATTTAGTTCCAAGTAGGTATCTACTGTTGGATATATCTTGCTTTCCCTGGAGGTTTTGACTATAGTACTTTGCAAAAATCAGACCACAAATGCTGCCCTCTGATATTTCGAGTTTTTCTTTAGGATCTTTGGCATTGCTTCTCTTATTGACATGGTCTTTGATAGATCTCTAGCATAAACCAGACCTGGTAAGTGAAATAAATGCACCTTTCTCTTCTCTCTACTTGACTAGGCTGGTCTTCCAAGTTAACTGTCCCACATTTCTCCCCCAATAAGCATATAAACTATGTTCATATCCTACTGGGCAGGCATTGGATGAAAGAGCCCTTGCATGAGAATCATTTGGAGGTTAATATTTCACTCTAACCCATGCCAAATGCTTTCAAAGTTTTTTTTTTTTTTGGACAGTGCTGGGGATCAAATACAGGGCCTCACACATTCTAGGCAAGATCTTTACCACTTAGTTACACCCACAGTCCTCTAAATAGTTTTTTTTTTTTTTTTTAAATATATTTACTTTTTGTGTGTCTTTATGTTTTTTTCATTCCTAAAATTCTAATGGTGATTGACTACCATGCAAAAGGGAGGATGTTTGCAATATTCAATTTATTTATGGATGCTAGGATACAACCAACTCAGTCTTCAGTGACAGTGGAACATGCTGCTCTCTTGTTTCTGCAGCTTTGGGACAGATTGGGCAAGTGAGTCCCCAACTGACTGATCTCCTGCTCTGGGCTATCCACTATGAAGAATCACCAGGTGTAAGACTAGAAGCTTGCCGTAGCATCCAAGCCCTCAAACTTCAAGGGGCCCATGTCAGGGACACCTTTCTCGATGTGCTGCTCCTGGAGGACCATGAGGCTGTTCTGAAGTAAGCACTAAACCTCTGGTCCCTGCCACAGCTTCTTCAACTGCCAACTCTCCCATCATGGTTCACTGACTATGTCCCTGCCTTTCACTCTCCAGAGTGGAAGTAGGCAATGGCTCACTGTGCCAATCACCTACTTACTCAAGGAGATAACCAAAAATCCAACCTAAGTTAGATGTCAGGTTCAAGCTCTCCCCTCCAGGTGATTTTTGGGTTATGCATAAATTCAACTAACATTTATCAAGTGACTATTGTAACAACAGGTTTCAGATTTAAAAAACAAAAAACACCACCAGGGCTTCAGTTCCAGTTCTGTCATGCAATAGCTATGTAAGCCTGAGGAAGGCACTTAAACTTTGAGCCCATGTTTCAAGTATCAAATGCAAATGACAGTCTACATTAGAGACAATGAGATAATATTTAGGTAGGACCTATCACAAAGTTAGTAAATGAATGGTACCTTCAAATGTATCATTTCAAAAACTGCACCATATCTGTATAAACTATATCATACCATTTTTGCCAAGAAGGGTCAGCAAAACTGTAGTTAGGACTGGAATTTAAGATTTGCCTAATTCTAAGTTCCATATTTTCCATCCCCATGCTCTAAAGCCAGAGTATAACCACTAAAAAGTACTTCTTTCAGGGAAATTTACCATGCAATGAAGATACTCAACTTAGAAGATGAAGGAAACCAAGAAATGATTCAGGAAATCAAGAACAGGGTAAGAAAATGCAAACCATGTTTTCAAGAGAAGATTTAGGGCTCTCAAGAGTTCCTCAAATCCTTTTTTTCCCTAAGCATGTACATATGCTTTCCCCTATCACAGACATACTTTCTACAACCTCAGACACAGGTATTATATTGTCTGAAGATACAAAACATCTCTGAAGGATTGGGTTATAAAATCCTAATAGTAAAAAGACAACAAAACAAAAATTGTGTTGGGCTAGGGAGAGAGCTCAGTCGGTAGAGTGCTTGCCTTGCATGCACAAGGCCCTGGGTTCGATCCCCAGCGCCGCAAAAAAAAAAAAAAAAAAATTGTAGTAGTCCTTATCAAGTAGCCCTCAAAATCAGGGTTTACTATTGTTTCTGTTATACTCTTCCCCTCCCTTCTCATATTCTTCCCACCATCCCTTAAACCCAAAGTGTTCTTTCTCTTTTGCACATAGGCATAAAGAAGGAAGCAGGACTAGACTGAGTCCCCTAGATTTTCTTTTTCCTCTTTAATTTTCCTTAATTTCTAAGCTGGGCTTTTTCCCCAAGGAATTCTAGTTGAAAGGGTTGGTCTAGCTTTCCAAGGTCTTAAATGAGATGAATGAATAAAGAGAAAAGAATGTTAAAAAGATAACTGGCAAAACCAACTTCATACCAAGCAGCATCTCTTAACAGGCTCATCATGACCAAATAGCTGAAGCAAACATTTTCATTAGCAGGTGCAAAAATCTCTATTCAATAGCACAAGAGAACAACACTCTAGGCATTCATAGACCACCTAATACTAACAAGCATGATACAATAGTTAACTTTATTAATAGTTTTTGATGACTTGCTGCCAATTATATTTTTTTAAAAACATCATTTGCTCACATCTAGATTGAAACACTAAGCCAAAAGGACTTGCTGACACAGAAAATACTCACAATGGAGATGGCTGTAAGAAGAGTGAAGGAAGAAGCAAAACGTATTTACTCAGAACCCAAAGAGGGACAAGAACCATTGGAACTCCAAACTTTTATTCAAGAAGTTTTTAAGAGTAAGTTTCCTAGGGGTGAATCCTATGCCTTGACTCCTTTAAAAACCCATTCCAGAATCTACATATTTTGGAACTTAGTGGGAAGCCCTGTGAGGCAAGAGTTAGGAAAGGCTGATTCTCTTCCTTTTTGGTTACCAACTATTGAGTCTTCCTATTATTTTTGTTTGTTTTCCCTGCCAGGTTTTTATTCATTTTCTGTCTCTTAAAAAAAATAAAACAAACAAACAAAAAAAAAAAACCAACCTCTTAAACACATAACTTTATTTGAACTGACTTAAAAAGTCAAAGGGCATGAAGGCATATTAGCTGGGCACAATGGCACACTTCTAACCCAGCTACTCAGGAGGCTGAGGCAAAAGGATGGCAAGTTAGAGGGCAGCCTGGGCCAATTTAGCAAGATCCCATCTCCAAATAAAATAAAAAGGGTTGGGTTCAATCCCTAATACCACCAAAAAAAAAGTTTACCTCTGGAAAATGAGGTTGGAAGAGAGTTATCGTTTTTATTTTATATATATCTATGTTTTTGTAACTTTTAGAAGAAGACTTAAGTTCTCAACCTTAAAAAACTGAAACTGCCAGTTATAGTGACAGGATCTTAAGAGTTCCAGACACAACCTAAATGATAAGGGTGCAGAAATCAAGCTGTACCAAAATATACTTACAAAATCTGTGTGCCCGAGCGTAGCAGCAGCCTCAGATCACTCAGCCAGCTGCCTAACAGCCACCACCCCAAACCCAGGTCTTCTGGTTCCAAGGCTCTTTCTGGTACACCAGGTTCTTTTCCACCAACCATGAGAGAATATTCACTTGCCAGATTTGGGGAAGTTTCTTCCAACTGCCAGAAAAAAATGAGAGTGGAAAGTAACTTGAACACCAGCCTTCCCCTCCTGGTCAGTTTGCTATAAGTTGGTTGATTAAGGACTATGAAAGCACAACTAGGTGACATGCTGCCCTTTTGGGAGCAGAGCCAGCCACTGATTCAAGCAAGCAATGAGCAAAAACAGGACACCTACTCTTAGCTGACCCTGCTAGAGGAAAATGACTGTGCTGTTTGGAGTTCAAGTAGTGTAATTAAAATGAGTAAATTACTCCCAAAGTTAAAGAAATGTCCCCAATCAAATGCAATTTCTTTTTTCTTTATTGAATCTGTATGCTTGTGGTGCTGGGACTAAACCCAGGGTCTTTTGCACATGTACTCCACTGCTGAGCTATACCCCCAGCCCTCTCTTCTTTAAAAAGTTTAACATTCTGCATTTTACATTCTGCAATCACTCCAAGTTGCTTTTCATCTCAGCCATTATAGATTTTATCTACCCCATTCCCACACCCCATATTTCTTCAAACCAAGCTACATAAGAGTCTAGTAGCCTCAGAAAAGGGAAACATTCTTTGGCACTTTAATAACTCTTCTAATGTTCACACAAACTCAGTAACAAAACAGAATACTGATCCCAACTGCCCCCCCATTTGATGAAAGAAAACTCAAATGAAAGATGCAACTTCCAAATAAAAACTTCTAATGTCTCAAGCAGAATGACAGCCAGTGCTACACCACACACTGAAGCCAGAGGGGATGAAGCTGGTGCTCTGAAATGATCAGGCATTAAGGTTACTTCTGCAGAAATAGCTCATTTTCCTCCTCCAATTTTTTACTTTTGTACCTAGATGAAGTGGTTCCTTCTAGAAGACTGTCTGAGATTTGTGACGTTGAAGCAGCCATAAAGGTAAAAGTGACCATACTGATGGTTATCAAGGTAAGAACAGGAGTTTTTTAAAAAAAATGAACTGGTGGCAGTGGTAGTGGAGAATCACTACTGGCTTGTTTCCAACAATCAACAAGAAACTAATTTAGAGATAGAGGCATCTTGGTGAGCA
Source organism: Sciurus carolinensis (assembly GCF_902686445.1). Lineage (NCBI taxonomy): Eukaryota > Metazoa > Chordata > Mammalia > Rodentia > Sciuridae > Sciurus > Sciurus carolinensis. The sequence continues at coordinate 171,904,468 of NC_062214.1, read as the reverse complement.
GCAGCCCCTTATCATACAACATGGTTGCCAAGGAAAGCTGGTCCTCCACACTGTCACAGGGCAGATCCCCTACTCTCACAAATTCTGGGTAGGAGCGAAGCAAGAGTTCCATGGCATCAGCTTGCTGGGGGTATATTTCCAAGCACTTGGGTTCCTCCAGATGATAAACACGAGAGTTTTCCACCGTGTAATAGAGAAATAAATGGCCTCCCTCACCCACCAGGCGAGCTATCCCATCCTGAAGCATGTGAACTTCTGTTTCTGTTGTCAACTGGGCTCCCACGTTTACAGGTTCTCCAGCCTCCCAGCGAATTGGAAGCCCATAAACACTTAATGCCCTCTCCCTATCAGTCAACACAGGGGGTAGAGAGTCATGGATGAAGTCTTTGGCTCGCTGGTCAGCCACAGCATCAACAGGAGCAAAGTGTCCCAGACGGGCAACCAAGACCCGCACCTTCTCCATGAAAGCTGTTCTTCTTGGATCCTTAGAATCCGAATGCTGGGCCCCCATGTAATCCATGAAGTCTCGAGGGAGACCTCTCCGAAATTCTACATTTTCTTCCATTGCGGCCTGCACAGCCAGAGGCAGTATGGCCTCTAGGAAGTCACCCCAGGTATTGCGCTGGTACGTGGACACTGTAAGGTGCAGAGAGTGGACTCCATCCTGGCATTCAGCTTGATGAATGAAACCTCGAGGAAAATAGAGCAAATCTCCGGGTTCCAGCACGGTTTGCAGCACAGGTTCACCAAGGTCCTCCTGGCTGAAGTTGGGGCTAGATGTCAGGGCCAGTTCCTCATTTGGGACCCGGGGACGGTAGACACGCCAGAGTTTCCTACCTTCCAGCTGCAGCACGAAAGCCTCGATGTCATCGTAGTGCGGGGCAAAGCCCTGAGAGTTGGGCGGCGTGAGATACACGTTGGAGCCTGCCATGCTTCCAAACTGCTCCTGAAGAACAGCCAAAAACTGCCACACGGTGGTCGAGAAAGCCTGAGGGCAGAGGAGGCGCAAGGAACACCCTGCCTGGTACAGGGACCAGGCAGCGGCGGGCAAGGCTCGGCCGGGAGGGTTCAGGGTCTCGCGCCGCCCGTTGATGTAGCGCGCTGCATCAAGGTGCTGCCCGAACTGCACCTCCTCGTTGCGCAGCATGCAGTCCAGGTCGGCAGTTGAGAAAAGGCCCTGGTAGTAGGTGGGGTCCTGCCGCCGCACCAGCACCGCCTCCCGCTCCCAAAGCCGCCGGTAGAAATGTTCCGGCGGCATGGGCGCGATGAGCCACTCAAAGAGGCGCGTTGCCCGCCGTCTGCTGCTAGGGATGCGGCTCAGCTCAGCCAAGACGCGCTGCAGCGGGGAGTCCCAGGGCAACTCCCGACCCGAATTATCCACCTGAGGCCCCAAGAGCGTCGCAGGGGTCCCGGGCGGTGCGGCGGCCGCCAAGTGCTGGGAAGCACACAGCCGAGTCGAGGGGTCCACCGCTCTGGCGGGTGCAGCAGTCACCTCTACTAGGCGCGTGGGCGGCGCCGAAGCCGGCCCCAGGCGCGCGGGCGGGGTCTGCGCCTCCACCAAGTGTGCCGGTGGGGTCTGCAGGGAGCGCGCGGCGGGCGAGGCCTCCAACAGCTCTGCAGGCCCGAGGTGGCCGTATGGTTCTCTCCGGGACGCGTCTGGGCTGGTCGCTGCCGCCGCCCCACCAGGCAGCGCGTCCCCCAGATCGTCGGCCGTCGACTCCACCCTGGAGTCCTCCGAGTCCTCGCTCGGTAACGCCTGAGCCCTCAGCGCGGCCATGCGGGACGCGACATTTCTCCTCAGTTGCCTTCGGATCTTCCTGGGCCTCAAGGGCAGGGCCAAGACTGATCCACTGTGTGGCTGGGGCTGGCGCCGGCGCCTCAACCTCCCACGCCTCAACAGTCCAGCGCCAGTCCGGAGCCCATCCATAGCTGCACGGCTCTCCCGGCCGCTGGAGTTAAAGAAAAGAGATCAACCTGGCAGCGGCTGCGGTGCACTCTGGGAAGGGGGCGCGGCCTCCAGCTTGGGCTGCGTTGGCCACGCCCACCGCGCATCCACCATGCTCCTCCTGCTCGTCTTAGTGAGCAAAAATTACCTTCGTTAAATGAGCGACTGCACGCTACAGAGGCAGAATCCTTGACAAACAAATTAACAGAGATTCCATATTCAGAGAGCAATTTAAAAACCAAATTGCTAGACACTTCAGGAGAAAGAATATTAGCTAGTTCTTTGCTTCTAGTCTGCATGTATTGCATATTCACAGAGGAGTCTTTATTTTTTTTAATAGAATGTTCCCTAATAGCTTCCTACCAGAAAGTGAACCATCCTTGTTTTCTAAGAATGCCCTTATGCAAAGTTCGAGATTCTACACAAACCCCAGTCCAACCAATCCTTTTTACCCAGATTATAACATTGAATCCTAAGCGTTTCTCCAGCCAATTTCCTTCGCTCCTTTCTCCATTGCAAATCCTTGTAGTCATTATCCTCTCTAAAGAAGTTAATAAGTTTTCTGCGGCATTCTTTATATCTGCCATTCCCCACCTGAGGTTTTGTTTCATTAGCTACAACTTCGCTCCAGAATCCTCAATCTCTACCTCCTCTGATTCTTAAAAACAACTTCTTAACTCTGGGCTTCTCATTTAACAGGCAATGTGGTAAGTGGAGGATGAAATTGTTGAGAACATGGTTACTGTCTTCATGCACCTTTGTTGCTTTATACATAAAGATTACTAATCTTCTTTTGAATCACATAAGATAAATTCCCAGAAATAGAATTGCTGGATCAAAGGGCAAGATAATTTTTGTGATTATTAATAGGTTTTTACCAAAGTGCTCTCCGAATGGCTTTCTTTATCAAATTGCCCTCCAAAAGGGTGCAAGCGATTATAAGCATATAAGACCAAAAAAGCTCTAGGACCTTTTCTGTGATTCTGTTTGAACTTACAACACCCTTTTCTCAGTCACACCCATATCTACACACTTGTCAAAGGTTTTAGATTTTACCCCTACCCATGTCTATTACCCTGGCTTTCTTTATTTCCCACATAGTCAATTGGTTCTCAAATGGAGGTGATTTTGCCTCCCTAGGGTCATTTAGCAATGTCACATGGGGAGAAGGGAGTCTCTAACACCTGGTGGGTACTGACTAGAGATGTTACTAAATATACCACAATGCAAAGTATAACCCCCCACAACTAACAATTATACAACCCCAAATTCCATTTGTGCTGAGTGAGAAATGCTGATCTATTACAAATAACCTCTTTACCTTTACTCATTCTCTTTCTCTCTTTCTCACATGCTAATTTATACCACAGGCATGTGTCACAAGATTAATTTTCTCAAGTTGTGTTCCCAAACCAGATATCACCCCTGCCAGAACCTATCCATGTGTCCCATGAACCAACCCAAATTCCTTTGCCAGGTACTAAAGTCATACAGTGTAATGTATGCCTTATCAGCCTAAACTCTACTTCTACAAACTGAACTCTTTGCCATTCCTTGCTTCTGTCATCCTCCAGACATTCTCTCATGCTTTCTCTCTAAGTGCTGTCTCCCAATCAACCTTTGTCAAAGCCCTAAAACCCATTTCACATTTCATCTTCTACCCAAAACATCTACCATCTCTCTGGTCACAAGAGAACTTTGACCTTTCACATGAATTTAATATGTTGTGCTTTGTACTGGTGATTTATGTACTTGTCACAGTCCTTCCTAAACTTCCTCAACTATAAACTCCTTCAAGGAAAGGACTTCCTATGTCTTTTTCTTTTTCTATACAATAGAGATAAAATTGAATCTACTTCTCCACAGGGTTGTTATGAGGATAAAATAATTCATGTAAGGCACTTAGCCTGGTACAGAGCTAAACACTTAAAAATGGCAGCTATAATAATACCTTATTAGTATGGAGCAAAGCACTATAGGATGACTTATCTACTATGGGTCTAGTAGGGAAGAATGGATGCGTGGAATGGGATGGGCAATTTTTTATTTGGGCTGGGTAGCAGTGGGGGCTGCAGTATTAACAATTATTTTGCCCCATGGAAGCTTTGGTAGATCAGTGGGAACTGTATCAGACAAGGCTATCTTGGGAGGTTGCACAGGAACTGCTCTGCACAAAGGTTGCTGACCAAGGACCAGAGTGGGGGCCTAGTGCAGGGATGCAATCCAGAAGAAGGGACAGCAGGACAGAGAGCCCTTATCTTAACTGACACACAAGCTGCATGTGCTGACAGAACCCTGATATTGGACCACTTAGAGAAATGCAGAAGAAGAAGGCAGGTACATTTCATTTGGAGATTTAATTGTCTTTTCAAATAGAGTGGTTTTCAGGTGACAAAGGACACCTCTTATGTGAACAAGGGAATGTACTGTGCTTCTCTATCTGCAAAACTGGAGGACACTGTAAGCTTGTCATTTCCACATGCCGTACAAAGGTCTCCTCCTCCCAGACTTTCCTGTGACATCCTTTTCTTTTCCCAACATCTTGTGATGTCTTCAGATAAAGTATTTTGATAACTGTCCTCTAGTTCCCCTGTGATTGGGAAATAACCTAATCAATAAAACTCTGAAGTCTGCCCTGGGGCTTTAGGTTTGGAGGGCTTGGTTCTTACCACTGGCCACAACCCTCCTTATAGGGCAAGAAATCAGGGGGTCAAATGGGCATGCCCTACCAGAGCTCACAGCTTGCCTGTCTTGTAGAACATACACTCTGGCCACCCAAAGCTTTGGAATTTCCCACACAGTTTTGAGCTTGGGTGGAATGGGCCATCTTCCCAAACATTGCCAATGTGTGTACAGTTGGACTCCAGGAGTGGCCAACAGGTGGTGGTTTGCAGGAGTATGTGAGCAGAGCTTGAACATGCAGTCTGGGTTGTTCATATGTGTAACTGTGAGGTCCTCAGTATGGGTTGGCATTAGAAATGCAAAGAGATGGGTGAGCCCCAGTTAGCTTTCCTGTGCTGCTCCATTCTGGTAAGGAATCCCAAAGAATTTGAGAACTTAGAAGCTCAGACCTGATCTCATCAAGGTAGGTATTTTACTCAACATTTGTTAACTTGATTTATAAAATATTTAAATATTTAGAAATAAGGTAAATTAGCTTCTGTTTGTACTTTTGCCCCAGACTAAGATTCATTTGAGGGCAAGGAGGATATTTTTCTCATTATTCCATGACATGGATTAGAACTACCTATACACAACTGGGCATGGTGACACACACCTGTAATCCCAGTGATTCAGGAGGCTGAGGCAGGAGGATTGCAAGATTGAGACCAGCCTCAGCAATTTATCAAGACCCTCAGCACCTTAGTGAGATTCTGCCTCAAAATAAAAAATAGAAAGGACTGGGGATATAGTTCAGTGGTAAAGCACCACTGGGATCAATCCTAAGCCCCACCCCACCCCCCCAAAAAAAAGAAGATGAAAAAAAAAAAAACTACCTACATTCCTGAAGATGCTAGGTGCAAGCTCAAACCTGATCATCACTGCCCTGGATTATGGGGTTAAAATAGAGCACCCTGAGTGAACCCATCTCATCAACACATCCCAGGAATAAGGGTCTTTTCTCATAGCTACAAAAGTTTCTCATGTGAAAAAAAAATGGGAGAACTTAAAAGATTTAAAATATCCTACAGTTGCTACCTCGAAGCTTCTTTTTATCCAGATGTGCAAAATACAAGTTAACCCCAAAGATCATCATGTAAATGGCCATAACTTCTCAGGTAAACAATTCAGGCCTATTCCTCACATTAGGCTCCTGACTAGGGAGTCAAGGGAGACTGATCTTGAACTCATAGGTTCTGACTTCTTATTGAGCTTAGTCATTCATAGAGCTGTTCTGACAAACTAGAGCTAAAGAGATTTTTCACTTTGGGTCTGCTTTCTCACATAAGACCACATGTCTGGCTTACATACTCATCTGCTAATATTTCTCTGCAGCCTGTGAAACCCCGCAAGCCAAGTCCCTGGTTGCAAAGTTCAGCCTTAGGCCAAAACACAAAAAACAGAGGTCAGTCACGGCTTGTCAGAGATCTACGCACAGCTCGAGAAAAAAGGATCGCCATGGGGCCGTTTGGATCTCGCACCTCCATTCCATAGTTGGGTAAATACTCAGAGGATTTTTTCTAGCATCAAGTCTCTGGAAAAGTTCTCTCACTTCAAGACGCAAGCAGCAGCAGACGGATCACATCATATTTTGTCTCTTTCATTGAAATTGTACAATCTTTTTGTCATTATGTTTATAAACTACAACTAACAATTGACTTGATTTCTTCCTTTTTTTCCCACCCAGTACTGGGGATTCAACTCAGAGCCTCACACACGCAAGCTTTATACCTCTGAACTACATCCCAGCTCTTTTTATTTTATTTTGAGACAGGATCTTGCTAAATTGCCTGGGCTGACCTTGAATTTACAATCCTCCCACTTCAGCCTCCAGAGTGGCTGGGAATACAGGGATACAACACTCACACTTTGACTTGATTTCTTTCTTTCTTTTTCCTTTTTTTGGTACTAGGGATTGAACCCAGTGGAGCTTTACCACTGACCTACATCCCCAGTCCTTTTTATATTGAGACAGGGTATCAATAAGTTGCTGAAAGTCTCAATAAATTGTGATACTGGCCTCAAACTTGCAATCCTCCTGCCCCAGTCTCCTGAATTGCTGAGATTACAGGTGTGTACCACTGCACTCAGCTTGACTTGATTTCTTTTTTTTAAATATATTTTTAGTTGTAAATGAACACAATACCTTTATTTTATTTATATGTGGTGATGAGGATTGAACCCAGTGCCGCCCACATGCTAGGCAAGCATTCTATCACTGATCCACAACCCAGCCCTTGATTTGATTTCTTTTTTTTTTTTTTTTGCATTACTGGGGATCGAACTCAGGGCCTTGTGCTTGTAAGGCAAGCACTCTACCAGCTGAGCTATCTCCCCAGCCCTTGATTTGATTTCTTAATGTTCCACATTAACACAGAGGGTTAAAGAAGACTGAGATTGCATTAGGTGACAGGTTATATTTTTCAATACCCCAAAGGTCATATATTAAATATGAGTCCAAGATCCAAATTTTACTAGAGTATAAATACCAAAAGACTCATCATCAACCAGGTGCAGTGATGCATGCCTGTAATTCCAATGCCTCAGGTGGCTGAGGCAGGAGGATCCCAAGTTCAAACGCAGCCTCAGCAACTTAGCGAGGCCCTAAGCAACTTAGTGAGAACCTGTCTCAAAATAAAAAATAAAAATGACTGGGAATGTGGCTCAGGGGTTAAGGACCCCTGGATTCAATCCCTGGTACCAAAAAAGGAAAAAAAAAGAAACACTCAACACATTCTGCAAGCTGTAAGAATTTCCCTCTAGAATCCAAACTAGAATCCCATTTATTTAAGGAAGAAATGGCTTTTTTTTTTTTAATTCGCTTCCACAGGTCAACATGGAAGTCATATCCTAGGACTATAATGAAAAAGAACAAGCCAACACAATCATCTCCTGTCGGGGTTTCCGGGACCCCCAGCCTTGGGCACGGTCAAGATGGCGCCTGGCGCTGAGCCAAAAGCGGCCAGCTATACAGTAAACAACCAGCGAATTCCAATGATTGGCTAGTTAACGATGTGATTAGAGCATGCCCCCCTCGTGTACCTATTCTATGCCTGCAGCTGTCCGCGCGTTTACCTCGTGTGCTCTCCCCTGATTGGTTGAAGTGTATATAAGCTTGAGGGGTGGGGGAGTAGAAAAAAGCTGAGAGTAGGAGTAGAAGCGAGGAAGAAGAGTGCAAGCGAGGGCGAGAGCCGAGTGGGAGAAGCGGAGCGACCGGAGCAGGCGAGAGCTAAGCAAAGGGAAAGAGAGCGAGAGAAAGAAAAGAGAGAAAGGGATAGAAAAGAGGGAAAGAAAGGAAGACTGTGCACAATAAACTTCCAAAGCTTCAGACGTTTGTCGTGTCTCTCTCTGCGGGCAGAGGGAACGCGATAATCTCCCTCTTCATATTGTATTGATGGGTGTGAACGCTTCTAGCTCCCTAGAAAACAGTGCCACAGTTTCCCAAGGCTAATTAGCAATTCTCATGAGCTTCAAGGTACTTAAGACTTATAAGATTTAGACATTGCAAAAGATTTAAGAGAACCTGCAAACTGTATCATAAGATGGGATTGTGTTAACAGCACATGATACAAAAACAAAACAAACAAACAAACAGCCATGTAAAGAAGAGAACCAGAATTCAAAATAGTGTGAATCCAGCTTTCTTTCCTAAATACTGATTGCAATTTATACCCTAAAAAACATTGAAACATTCAAAAGTGAAAAAAAATGGCAGTGTGAACCTCTCTACTTTTTTCTTTTCCTTAGTCACATCCTCTCTTCCGGTGACATTGTCACTGAAATATAAAAAGCAGTATTTCCCCTATGAACTCCTAGTAGCTATGAAACATAGCCAGGGGAGAACTTTGAGGAATACCAGTTAGCCACATAACAGAAAATCTTCCCTTTTTTTTTTTTTTAATGTAGCCTGTTTTTATTCATTGTTTTAAATATTCCACGTAAGTGAAATGCTAATCCAATGAGTATCCATCCACATACAGTATATCAAAGTTATTTCTACATCTAACCTGAGGATTCTGGGATCTGGCTCCCATGAGGCATTGGAGACAATGAATAATCCTTTATGAGTACTTTCTCAGCCCCTCTATCTTTGAATTTAATAGTGAAAGGACTTTATTGTGCACTCTGCATTGCTGGCGGGAGCTAGAAAGCTGAATTGAATTCTCCAGTAAGTGAGCCAGCAAGGCAGTACAGAGGGTCTCTTAGGCCATCAGTACTGTGGGAGATGTAACAGCAATAGAAGAAATGACCCTTGTCCTCGAGGAGTTTACAAGGGTTTCATAAGACAGACAGACAAGAACCTTTCAAGACAATATGCCTAATCTAGTGGGAATTATGTGGTACACAGCAGATGTGCTGAAGGAGTTCAGGGGAGGAGAGCGATGGGTTATCCTGGAAAAGCAGAAATTTCCCTGGGATCTGATATAGGCAGAGGGAAGGAGGGAGAACTTCCAGGTAAGAGGAAGAACAGGAGAAAGAGCTGGATAAAGGAATAACCTTGGCAGGGTCCATGACAGTTCCTTTTCCTCTCCTGTTTCCAAAGCAGTTTACTTGTTTCTTCACCACAGAGACGCTGGCATCCATTCTGCTCACCTCACATGTTGTAGGGACAAAATACTAGAATTCCACAAATCCTTCACAAAGGCCCCTACCTGTCCTTCCTGGTTAATTCTCTCTTCTCACAAACCATTTCTATTGTCTTCTTTTTACTGATCCACTCTCTTCTGCTTTCATTAGCTCTACTGGTTGATGAGGCAAGTTGCTCCCCATCCTGCCAATCACAGGAAGCTTTGGTTTGGTCCAGCATGTGGGAGAATCACTGTGAAGCTATTTCTTAGGATCTAAAGAAATTTTCCATTTTTCAACCAAGATTTGTGTTTCTTTTAGTTTACACATTCCATCTAAGCGATCACCATTAGCCAAGCATGTCAACAGACCAAAGACCAGAGCAACAGCAAAATGAGGGGTGAGGGGCAGAAGGAAAGCACTTGTGTTAGAATTTGCTCTCTCTTCCTACAACCTCCTGTTGGTTATGGCTTGATTCTTCCACCCTGCCCTCTCATTTCTTGATGATCTCTATTGTCGGAAAACATTTACCAAATACATGTGATAGTAGTCATTATGGATATGCCAGCAAGGGTCAAACAGTTTTTTCTGACTTTGAAGAGTTTATTGTCTATTTGGATAAAATGGGTTTGTTTTGTTGAAGGCAGCAACAGAATCTTTCCAAGGTCAAGTGTAAACTGGTCACTCTGATTTTTCTAGATTTCAGTTTTATGTTTTTAAAATGAAGGGCCAGAAAATATGTTTTTAAACTATGGTAGAATGTTAATGTATATTTAAATCATCGCTTTTAGCACACAAAAAATAATAATGCCAGAAATCTAAATTGACATGAATGTTCATAGAGCATTATTTATAATAACCAAGAAGCAGAAAGAGTCCAAATAGCCATCAACTGATGAAGGATAAATAAAATTTGGTGCACCTCAGCAATAAAAAGTAATAACCAGGGGCTCAGTGGTAGAGTGCTTGCCTTGCATGCATGGAGCCCTGGGTTCAATCCTCAGTGCCACATAAATAAATTAATTAATTAAAGGGATCACTTACAACTAAAAAAATTTTTAAGAAAGTAATGACCAACTGATACATAACACAAAAGAACATGTATACATAATTCCATTTATATAAATGTCCAGAATAGGCAAATCCACAGAGATAGTATATAAGTGGTTGCTTAGGGCTGGGAGAGGTGGGTGGGGATGGAAATGGGAATTGACTGCTAATGGGGTTTCTTTTAGGAGAATGAATGTGTACTAAAATTATATTGCAGTGATGGTCACACAATCCTGTGCATATACTAAAAACCACTGAGTTGTATACTTTAAATGGGCAAATTGTATAGTAATTATATTTTTATCAATGTTTTTATTGGTGCATTATAATTATACATAATAGTGGGATTCGTTATAGTATATTTGTACATGCACATACATTATTTTGTCAATTTTGTTCCCTAATACTCCCCTTTCCCTCTCCTCCTCCCTCCCCAATGCCCATCCTCTACTGATCTCCCTTCTATTTTCATGAGATACCTCCCCACCCCTTTTTCTCTCTAGCTTCCATATATGAAAAAAACATACAACCTTTGACTTTGAGTCTGGCTTATTTCACTTGACATGATGTTATCCAATCCTGTTCATTTTCCTGCAAATGACATAATTTCATTCTTCTTTTGGGCTGAGTAAAACTCCATTGTGATATATATATATATATATATATATATATATATATATATATATCATGATTTCTTTATTCATTTATCTGTTGATGGATACCTAGGTGATAATTACATCTTTTAAATATAAGATTACATCTTAAAGTTTTTTAAAAAATTCTATATTGAGGGTTAGCAGTGTAGATCAGTGGCAGAATGTTTGCCTAGCATGTGTGAGGTCTGGGTTCAGTACCCAGAACTGCTGAAAAGAAAGAAAGAGAAAGATTGCTAGGTGGTGGTGTACACCTGTAATCCCAGTGGCTTGGTAAACTGAGGCAGGAGGATTATGAGTTTGGTGCCAGCCCCAGCAACTTAGTGAGGCCCTAAGCTACTTAGTGAGACCCTGTCTCAAAAGAAAAAAGTAAAAGGACTGGGGATTAGGGATGTGACTCACTGGCTAAGTGCCCCTGGGTTCAATCCCTGGTAGAGAGAGAGAAACATTGAAACCCCTTCATGAATATGAAAAGCCCACTAGAGTTGGGTGATGGTCAGTGTGGTATAGTGGACAGAACACTAGTTTGGAAGTCAACATACCTGAGCTCAAATATTCTGCTCCCGATCAGTTGTGTGACCTTATGTGAATTACTTCACAGTGACCAGGACTATCAGGTTCCTTTGCATCATACCTCATACCAAAAATCTGGATTTTTATGTGAAATTTCCCCAGTGGTGAAATAATTGACAAACACTGTAAACTAACACTGTGTCAAAAACACCTGTGGGCCAAGTTCAGCCCTAAGGCTGACAGTTTGTGACCCTGATAAAGGTTTTTTAGATGATGAGTTTCTACACAGTGTCCACTTGGCTGAACCCTAGTCTATTTAACCTGCTCCCATCTGCTAACCAGCAACAAAGAAATATTCCCTATAAAGTTTAGGGAAATCATCCTAGCAACTAATTAAGACAGGCATTGGCCTGGTTCCCCCAGGCTTCCTCATGAACCCAATGAGGCCTGTTCATTTTTTAGGCCAACCCTGAAAAGCCCTCTCTACAGGATGGGTTTGGAACAGACTCATGCTTCTCTGGGCTTTCAAGATTATCTCCCTTCAGAGGACTTCTGTGGCAGGCTAACTTAGGAAACAGTATCAAGTGATTGGATTGGGACCCTTTCATTTTCCTTTACCTGACAATATTTATCATCTCAATTGCTATTGGCCGACCTGATAAGTGTGTGTCAGCAGTATAGTCAGTTCTTTCCTGGAACTCAATAGCGGATGATATTTAATCTGTGTTAAGTCTTTAACATATACATGATCTCACAAAAGAAAAAAGTTTTAAACTTATCTTGTATTTATTCAATTCAGAGTCAAACAATCTCACGCTACTAATTTATCCACCAACAGAGCAACTGAGTTTAAAATTTTGAAAAGAGAAAATCTAGAGTGGATCAGGCAGTGGTTGGACCTTGCTGCCCCACCAACACCAACCAGTTGTTTGCAGAGCTTCTGCTCAAAGAACCATGCAATTCATCCCCCCAAACCCCTGAGTTGAGACTTCCACAGGCAGAACCTAACCAGGGGCAAATCAGACCTTCAAAGTCTCTGCAAAGACAACATGATGTAATGGGAAAATGGTAGATTTCAGTTCAAATTCTTGCAGTTACTCTGAATGACTTTATGGAATTAACATCCTTCTGATCTTTATTTGTTTATTCTTTCCATTGCTGGAGATCAAACTCAGGGCCTTACACATGCTAGGCAAGTGTTATACTGAAGTAGGACAGATGAGGCTGGACATTGGAGGATTAGCAGGAAGCAGGTTTATTGGCTGCAGCCAGTTCAGAGGGAGCTTTTGCCTAAGACAAATTCTCCCTCCGAAGGAAGATTTTGGAAATTCTTTGAACTTTATACCCAGTGGGAGGAGGGGCTTGGAGGTTTTACACGACGTGTGCTTTTTGTTCCTTTTTTTTTGGTCTCATTTCACACAAAAGCAGGAGTAACATAAAGTCTGCAGTTAAACTTAGCTTTTGCAAGACAGCAGAGCAACAGAAAATAGGGCATCTAACCACATTGAGCCCCTTTGCAGAGATCTTGGCTGATATTTTGTTAACAAGAACAATTGTGGTGAGGGTCTCTGAAGAAGCTTAATTAAGATTCATTGGTGGAGGAGGGGCACCTCTACAATTCCACTGAGCTACATCCCCATCCCCGGACTTTTACTTTTATTGTTTGTAAAATGAGAAGTATAATAATTATCTCATGGGTCTATTGAAGCTGTTCAATCCAGTTGTACGTTAAAATGATTTTTATACAATGTCACAGCCTGAGCCACACCTTCTGCAAGTTAAATCAGAATCTCTGAGATTGAGACCCAGATAATAGGGTATTTTTGAGGGGTAGGGGGTGGGAAGTACTGGAGATTAAACCCAGTACCACTGAGCTACATCCTGAGTCCTTTTTTATTTTGAGATAGGATCTTGCTAAATTGCTAAAGGTCTTATAAAAGTTGCCGAGGCTGGCCTCAAACTTGTGATCCTCAGCCTCTGCCCCTTCAGTCTGGATTACAAGCAGGTGCCACCATGACAGGTCTCAATGGTAGGTTTTAAAAGCTTCACAAGTAGGGCTGAGGTTGGACTCAGTGGTTGAGTGCTTGCCTAGCATATGTTGAGACAGTGGGTTTGATTCTCAGCACCACATTAAAAAAAAAGAACTTCATAAATCATTCTAATATGCATACCTGGTGAGGATTAATACTTTTACTCAGGTAAAGCAGCTGCTCCCTTGATTTCTGGTTGTTCCCCAATTTAAGTTACAAACCAGCAATTACTTTTGGTGTATGTTTGTTCTAAAAATGTGCCACTAGGTGTCAGTTTGACCATACAAGTTGATTCCTGGCAGCTTCTGACTATCTGTTCCGAGTTTCAACCCTGCGTCATCACCACAACCATTTTTGAGGTAACTGTGGTATGCCAGGCACAGGGCCAATAACTCTTAAAACATGTGATTTCTAATTGTCTAGCGAATAGGCAGTTGTTGGTGTTTTATTCAGGAGGAAGGTAAGGGTCAAAGATTCTGTTTCTTGTACAAAGATACATAGGAGGTATCAGAAATGGAATTCAAGCTTAATTAATTCATTTACTTATTCAGAAACACCAAAGGCTCACTAGGGTACTGTGTAATAGCAGAAAAATTGCATCTATTCCTATGATGATTGTGATCTGGGACAATTGCTGCTTAGCTCATTCAGGACAGGTAAACATTTGCACATAGTTCTCACTCCACGCAAGTTCATTTTTATTGTTCATGTGTAGGATCATCTAAGAAGAAAAGGTGGGAATCCCTTTTTGCAGTTCTTCTTGGCCTCAGATTAGCTCTATCTTCTGAAGAATTTATATGCTATGTTCCTAAGAGTATAAAATGACTCTTAAATAGAGTTTCCTGAGATGACTGTTCCATTGTCTCTAGCCATTATAGTAAAATAATAGTTTCTGAGAGCATGTTAGACAACATGAACTAGGGACCTTTTAGTCTGGTCTGCTTTACCATAGTCTTATTTACTTATTTATGTCTTTAGCAACAATCTATTAGTCTAGAGTATTATCTAGTTTTAAATTAGTAAATATTTACTGAATAAATGAATGTCTATCTAGTATTGTGTTAAACACTGTGCAAGAAGAGCCATGAGGAAAATGTATAAAGAAGTCTGCAAGCCTGGCACAGTGGTACACACTTGTAATCCCAGCTACTCTGGAGGGGTGGCAGGAGGATCACAAATTCAAAGCCAGCCTGGGCAACTTAGTAAGACCTGTCTCAAAATAAACTAAAAAGGCTAGGGGGTATAGCTCAGTGGTAGAGTGCTTGCTTAGCATGTTCCCAGCCCTGGGTTCAATCCCCAGTACTTCAGGGGGGCGGGGGGGGGGGGGGAATGTCTGTACCTTATCCTGGCAAGCAAATTTGAATATTTCTTTCCAAAAGTAGTACCTTGTTCTAAAAGCCCTAACTGATTCATCCCTGAGGTGGGAAAGACCAATTTTGGAGAAGGCTCTAAATGAGCCAGGGAAGAGAGGAGTATTATACTGCTTGATTCAATTCATGGATTCGGACTCTAATGGCTGCTCTGGAGTTTGTTCCCATGTAACAAGTATACCAGCTCTATGTGTCTCTGAATCATCATTTGTAACCAAGCTGTTTGACAGTAAGAACTATAGGGATTGTCAGATTTGGGTCAGACCTTACATTCTATTCAACATTGTCATTACCCAGTTATGATCAGAATCACTTGAGGGAGATTTACCAAAATATAATACAGATCCCTGGGCCCTACTCCAACCTATCAAACTGGAATCCCTGGAACTAGGATTCTACATAAGAGGAACTTGGGATTCTACATAAGAGGAGGATTGAAAAATGGCTAGTTCCAGATCCCCAAAGCTTCACTCACGCATGGTTCTGCAATGCATAAATTTGCTCTGATATTTTATGTATTCTGATGATATGCCCTCCTTGGGTAATGAGTTTCATGTAGTTATTGCCTTCACTTTGAAGCAGTGAAATATGTATATATAAAATCTGCAAAAGTTAATTCTGTTGGAACTTGGAAAGTGACATTGAGATCCTAGATTTGGGGATTTGAGAGATGAGACCATGTTAATTTTACCCACCTTTTGTGATCCATAGACTTAGCTCAGCTCTCCCCATGAGAGCTTGTCCACCAGTCACATGTCCATTCTTGAGATTTTTCTTGGTTTACAGCAGCTCTGGCTTTATTAAGTGATCTGCTTTTGCATCAGCTAGGCAAAATTTGTAAACTTTATGACAGAGCAGAAAAATCGTATCTGTTCCTATGATGATTGCGACTGAGATGACTCTGTTTAGTTCATTCAGGACAGGTAAGAACTTGTCCCAGGCTTGATTTAAAGGCCTGTTCTGAGTCTAGTCTGCCTGTTAGTTTTGGAGAGACCAGGAAGGGGAATATAATTTCACTCAAGAACTCAGTGACAAATTTGCTCCTTTAAAATGACAATCTGGATGGTTTGTGGAACAGAGGAAGAGAGAGTTGGGAGAGAGTATTTATGGTTAAAGTACACAAGGGGATAAGTAGAAGAGAATATCAGGGTCATGTATCTGACAAATAAAATAAATAATGATCTAGGTTAAGGACACATGTTCCTTTTTATTTATTTATTTACTTATTTAGAGATGGAGAATCACAATTGGGATGATCATTAGGAATCTCCATGTGTCCTTCAGGAAGTCAAAACTTTTTTTTTTTTTTTTTTTTTTTTTTTTTTTGAGATGGGATTTTGCTATGTTTTCCAGGCTGGCCTCAAACTCCTGGGCCCAAGTGATCCTCCTGCCTGCCCCAGTCTCCTGAGTAGCTAAAACTGTCCTACCCAATTCAAGCCCAAGTGGTTTTTTTTTTTTTTTAACTTTTGTTTTATATATATATATGTATATGTGTGTGTGTATATATATATATATATATATATATTAGTTGTAGATGGACACAATATCTTTATTTTATTTATTTATTTTTATATGGTGCTGAGCATCAAACCCAGGGCCTCACACATGCAAGGGGAGCACTCTACCACTGAGCCACAACTCCAGCCCCCAAATTTTAAAGTAACTTTGCACATGTACGAGAGAGAAGAGAGAGAAGTGTTACTAAATTGTAGTCTATATATCAACCCCCTTGGCAAGTTAGGCTTAATTAGAATCAGTCTGCATAAGAAAACCTGTTGAAGCTTTCTATACTCCAGTGATGGGATTTCTGGTTGTATTCCCTAAGGACCTCACCACTGACCCTGTTCAATGGTGCTATTAGAAAACCAGTCTCCAGGGGCTGGTTCACTCAAGATGGAAATACTGCAGCTTCTGGTTCTAATACAGGAGCTCAGAGATGGTCTGGCTCCTCTATGATCAGTGCTCAAAGTAATGACAGCTTTTCCTGGCATTTCCTTTCATCTAGAGATTTCAAAGCTTCCTGAAAATTTGTGCCTATCCCATAGGCAGCTGATTAAGTCACATCTCTGACATTCATCTTTTGCTTAGGGTCCTCCCCATAAATTGGCAGCTGAGCTGGAAATAGATTCAAGGTCTCATGCTGAACACCCACTCCCTCTCTTTGCTACCCAGTCTTGAGCAGTCTGTGGTCTCCCACAGGGCGTAACTCTTTAGAGGGACCTGTGTATCAAATCTGCCTGCTTCCTTGCCGTCATCACCTCCCACTGATTGCATTTCTGGGTTCCTTGGTGTCCTGGCAACTGGGCTGTGACTTGGTCCTGAATGTGAGAACTGTTGAAGAATCTCCAGGGATTCTTCATGTCTTGTCATCCTTCATCCTATTTCCTCTTCCCCTGTTCATACTTTCCCTTACATCCATCAAGGTACTGTGCCCTCAGGTTTATTCTTCCTTTCTCTCTCCATCCTAATCTTCTCATCGCAGAAGAAAGAGGAAAAAAAAAAAAAAGACCATGCACTCTAGAGGTAGGAATGAAACTGAAGAGTCTTTTTACCCTCTTGGGTAGCTCTCTTGTTCACAGGCAGAGGTCCAAGGGCATGAACCTTGGCCTCAAATGGGTGGAGGAGGAGATTAGCAGGATGAGTCCTTACTTCCCACTCCCCCCACCCCACCTCCCCAGGGAGTTGACTTGTTTTTACTGGAGGAGGGGTGACTCAGCACAGACCCTTGATAGGGAAATCTGTCTCAGAGCCTGAAGCAAAAGCAACAGAGGGCCTGGTTCTTTCATTTCGGACCAGAGAGCTTTCACTGAGTCCCGGGAAATTGAGCTCTCCTTGTTCCCAGTGTTGGCAACTCTGTATAGAATTTCCCAAAGGAATGGCCCTGTCCACAGCTAGGCAGTGGGATTTCAAATTCAGAGTGCAGAGATGGTCCTGCACAAACTAGTGGAGAGCTTTATTTAGCTGTACTATACCACTGTGCTTTTACCTACTAATTACTATAACCACTAGTGATTATGATATGATAATTAGCACATGCTTTTTTTATCACTCCCAAAGCACCACCCCAAATAAATAATTGTGTCTAATGGCAAGGCTGCTCCTAGAGACAATTCCTGATTCATTCATTCATCCATTCACTCACTAGATATTTAGTGATGTACTGATGGCCAGGTCCTGTGCTAGGCAGCTATGAGCAGGAAGGATACGGTCCTTGGATCACAAGTGCTGATGCACTGCAGGATGGATAGGCACCAAGCGAGTATACCCAGGGAATGTTTGTATCCAAAGCGGAAGTGCAGTATGTATAGGAGGGGTACAGGACACAATGATGGCTAGGACAGGGGTTGTCAGGAGGCCCTCTGTAATAATTACTTTGAAAGTGATCGGTAGGAAGAGAGGGAGTTAGCAAATGGAATCCAACTTACAGCAAAACTATGTGATTTGTAGGATTTCCAAGAAATATAAAATTAAGCAAATTTCAAGCTGTCTCCTCATGTTAACCCTCCAGTGTAACTACCAGGCTGAGCCAGTTGCAGTACCTCCAACTCTGCTTCTATATAACTCGATTCTACTTTGGGAAAGTGTGAAATTCTACTCGAGTGGAAGATATAATTATTGTATCCCACTATTTCAGGAAGAAGATGGCACCAGGGAAGTAGGCATGGTAATCAGTTTCTTCTGTTATTTCCACAACCAGGTCCAATTCTCCATGCCCTGGGGATGGTATGGGTCTATGATAGGAAATATGTTTGTCTCCAATTGAGCAACAACATCCTTCTTATCAGCGGCTGTACTGAGGAAGACACTGATGTCCTTTTGCAGGAAACTAACAGGAAAAGAAAGAAAGCCTACCACTAAGTACACTTCCTGAGGGCAAAATGAAATGGCTAATGCTCTGGCTACAGTGTAGGAAAGGGCTGAATAAATAAATACACCATCCCTATTGTGTAGTCAGATCTCTTTTTTCCCTTCTAAAATGGGCCAAACCGCCAAGGGGCAGACAGAGGTCTTCTTGGTTTATTAAGCGGTATTGAAACTTACAATCTCCTCTGTCTGGAACATAGAGGAAACACAGAATTGGAATGAGAAAAGGCAAGAGTCACTAGAAGAGGAACTTGGTATTGGTACATACCTCCCCTTTACACTTCCAGAACTTTTTCAGCAACTTCTGCTTTGAGCATTTCTGTGCACAAATGTGGTAATGTTTGTGAATGTGTCAGGAGAAAAAGGGATCCAGGTTAATGCATCTCAGAAAATTGGTGAGCTTCTTTAAATCACAGCTGTGCAGGTGACTTGATTTGGAGGCTGAGGTCATTATTACCTGTGATTACTGAGCTTTAATGAGTGACACCACAGCAGGTTCTGCTAGAGAAGGTGACTCTGGATCTGAAAAGAGTTTCAAGCATTTTCTAGTGAGGATAAGTTTGCTTTTGCACAGGACACAGAAGAACATGTGCAAATATGGACAGGGGGTGGAGGTGGAGGAAATAATTTGAATAGTTATTCCTGGTCTGAAAGATGATATGGAATGTGTTGCAGACTTGGGCCTTGGTCTTTCTAGAGAGTTTTGGTAATAATCATTTATACTTCAGGAGGGTTTTTTTTTCCCCCCTGTCTCTTATATAATAATCATGGGTGAGCCCTGAGAAATTACTCAAAGCCTAAATAATGGGGTTTCCTTAATTATAGTTCCTCATTTTCTTGGGCCATAGGCCAACCCTCAATTTCTTCTTCCCTTATAAGGAAGCCAGCTTTGACCCAATCCTGCCTGGTTACCCCAAGCTCTTAGGCATCATGTTGCAAACTGGACTCTTTTCTTCTAACTTTCTAATTGCAAAATTGTTCCTTATTCAATGCCATGTTTCTTATTACTTCCCGTAAAGGGATGGAAACCTCCTTTTCGGGTGTCCTTATCCTGTCTATAGATCCTGTGCAGGATTCTGCCTCCTCTCATTCTCAGGTGAGGACTGATTCAGCAGACCTTGAAGTGACCAGCTTCTTATGAAAGGGACAAGGTCACACAGCCTAGTCTCTGCTCATTCTTTTTTTTTTTTTTTTTTTTTTTTTTTTGCGGTACTGGGGATCAAACTCAGGGCCTTGTGCTTGTGAGGCAAGCACTCTACCAGCTGAGCTATCTCCCCAGCCCTCTGCTCATTGTTTTAGGCACACATCCCTAACTCTGGAACCTGAATGGAGCCCGGTTTTCACCTTTGTAGGAGGTGCTGTCTGTCTTACCGGTTTTGAGCATACCCTTCTTGGTACAGGGCAGGCAGGAAATTAGCTGTGGCTTTGTTGGTTATATTTTATGAACCCTAAATCTGGACTTATACTCTGGCTCAAGGAAAAATGGAACAAAATATATGGAAATAGGACCAATCTTGTAAAGTTACCAGAGTTACCAGAGTTCATAGCATTTCCTTCCAATAGCTTGGAGAGGCAGTTAGATGTCACACATTAATAATGCTAATAATTTCTAATGGTTATGGAGCACTTACTATGGTCAGGTGCTGAATTATATATATTACCTCATTTAGTCCTCATAAAAGGTTTCCTTCTGGTAGTTAGAAGAGAAAATGAGCCATTAAAGATACTGAATAATAATACTAATAGTAATAAATTGTGCCAGTTATATACTGTTATGTAGATGACCCCAAAGTGAACATATTTTCTCATTTAATTATTATTATTGTCATTATTATTATTTTTATATTGGGGATTTAACCCAGGTGGTTTACTACTAAGCTATTTCCTCAGTCCTTTTTATTTTTAAATTTTATTTAATTAATTAATTAACTAATTAATTAATTTGCAGTGCTGGGGATTGAACCCATGGCCTTGTGCTTGACAGGCAAGCACTCTATGAACTGAGCCATATCCCCAGCCCTTTTTTTTTGATTTTGAGACAGGGTCTCACTAAGTTGCTTAAAGCCTTGCTAAGTTATGAGGCTGTCATGGAACTTGCAATCCTCCTGCTTCAGTCTCCTCAGTCCCTGGGATTACAGGTGTGTATCACCGTGCCCACACCTCATTTAATTTATATTTTATTTTTCTGCAGTTTGGGGAATGAACCCAGGGCCTCACACACAAATACATGCTAGGCAAGCACTAGACCACTGATCTTCTCTTAGCCCCTCATTTATTTTAAATGAATCCTACAAATAATATATTACTTATTATTAACCTGAAGTAAGCTGTGTCTAAAATGACACCTGATGTTCCTCCTGCTGGTATTTAAATCCTTGTGTAATCCCCTCCCCTTGAGTTACTTCTAACTAAGAGAACATGGTAAAAGTGATGGAAGTTCACTTCTTCAATTGTATTACACAAGATTTGTGACTTCTGTTTTGCTACATACTCTCTCTGGCTCTCTTGTTGCTTGCTCTGATGAAGTAAGCTGCCATGTTGCAATGAGCTCTGTGCAAAGGCCCACTGGGCAAAGCATTGAGGGAGGCCACCAGTCAACAACTCCTAAGGACCCAAGAGCTTAGTTTAAAGCCTGTGAGGAACTGAATCCTATGAACAATCATGTGAGTGAGCTAGGAAGCAGATTCATCTCAAATGAGCCTTCCAATGACCACAGTCTTGTGAAAGACCCAGAGCTGGAGAACGCTGCTAAGCCATCACAGGATTTCTGCCCCACAGAAACTTTGAGATAATAAATGCTGTGATTTTTTTTTTTTTTTTTTTTTTTTTTGAGATGGGAGTCTCACTATGTTGCCCAAGTTAGTCTCAAACTCATGGGATCAAGTGATTGGCGTGCTTTAGCCTCCTGAGTAACTTGGATTACAGATGTGGGCCACCATGCTTGCCTAATGTTGTTTTAAGCTATTAAATTGTGGGGGAATTTGTTAGGCAGCAAAAGATAGCTAAAACACATCCTATTTTGTGAAGCCAAGGGAGATCAATTAACTTTCTAAAAGTTACAGTTAGTAAATGGCAGAGAAAGGATATATATATATATATATATATATATATATATATATACACATACATACATATATATATATATATATTTTTTTTTTTTAATGCATCAGGTTTGAGAGTCTGTGTTTGAGTCTACTTTTTTGATGAGGTTCCAAGTGATTGGGTCACTGGAGTTCTAGAAGGCATTCTACTAGGAGAAATCCTTGGAAAGTAGCCACGTTTCCAGGAAACTCTTTGTGCGCATGTAAACCAGCGAACGAAATTTAAATGGTGCTAAGTACTTTGTATAGCCCACTCCCTGCTGCAGAAGAATGGCTGGTCCACCCATAGATCTGGTGATAGTAACTAGGGGCTCCTTTCAATAGCACAATGGCAAAGCTAAGAGCTAACTGCCTATCTATTTTATAAGCCCTGAAGTCATCTTACTTATAATATGCAAGGTGGGTTGAGGGGGGAACATGCCCTTTCTTTTCTTTTTTTGGTACAGGGAATTGGACCCAGTGGTCTTAACCACTGGGCCACATCCCTATCTCTTTTTATTTTTTAGTTTGATACAGGGTCCCATTAAGTTGCTTAGGTCTTGAACTTGCAATCTTCTTGCCTCAGCCTCCTGGTGTTGTTTTTTGTTTTTGTTTTTATTTTTGAGGATGAAAGTAAATGCATTTAGAAATAAGAAAGCACCGTACACTCTTTAGAAGTCACAAAAGCCCTGGAATTAGAGAGCAAATGGTTCTGACTGAAAGAACAACCCTTTCCATCGATTTTTTTCTTTCTTCCTATCCATGAAACAGAGCCTTGAACTTTGAAACCACAGTGCCTTGTTCCAGCGTGGAAAGCAGTCTGGCACTTTCTTATATTGGAAGCTCCCGGGTTGGGATGGTAAAAATATCCTCTCCCAATAGTCTCCCTTTGTTTAGTCAGAGTTTTTCTTTTTTTTCTTTTTCTTTTTCTTCTTTTTTATTTTTGCCAGTGGTCACCTTTATGAAGATACACTCCTTGGCTGACTGCATGAATCTATCCTTCCTTGTCAGCTTGCGTTGGTGCCAGAGCAGCAGGCTTTGAACTCAGGGAGGATTTCCAGGTGTCGGGAGAACAGTCCCATAGGCTGGAGCCCTGGCACACTTCCCCTTTTACCAGTGGCAGACACTGTGCTTTGCCGGTGCAATTATGCAACCTGGTGTAAAGTCCACAGCCAGGGAGGGGCGGGAGCAGGACTCAAAGCTGGCTCAGCAGTCAAGCTGGGCTTCTGGACTCTCTTTCTAGCTTTCTGTACCTTCTACTTTCCTGGCCCAATGTCTCTCTTTTTCTCTTTCTTCTCTTCTTTCCTGGCTTTCTCTTTCTCTCTCTCTCTCTCTCTCTCTCTCTCTCTCTCTCTCTCTCTCTCTCTCTCCTCTCTTTTCTCTCTCCCACTTCCCTTCTCTCTGATCCCTTCTGCCTCCACCCTCTGGGATCCCTAACCAGGAAACCATCTCTTATCCAGTATCTTGGCTTGCCTCCAACGCTAGTGGCAGACAGCTCTGGCCCTTGTCTGGTTTCTGAGTGATTTTCTTCTCCATCAGTTGTTTATTTCTCCAATCCAGTTGGAATTGGAATTGTGTATAGAATACTGGGGTGGGGGGCGGTGGTGCAGCATGGGGGAGATTCCAAAAATAAGAAATAGAACTTTTCCATGGTGAGATTTTGCTTCTCTGGACTAAAATAGATATGAAAGGAGATTTGGATTCTGCTCTCTTGCAAAGTGACATTATGAAAAGAGAGCTGGAGAAGAAATAACATCACTACTCACAAAAGCCCCAAACACCCATATCACTCTTTAGATATTGGGACATGTCTCTGAATCCTCCATTTTCCACTTAATTGGATTTATAAAGGTTATTTTCTGCCCTTCATATATATACCTGCCATCCTGGTCTTGCTCCAGTAGCTCTGAACAGATACCATCTTTGCCACCTCCACAGCCTGCCATACAACACAAAGCTGCAGACTCCCAGACTCCAGTGTTCTTACTTTCTAAGAGGGGCCCTGAGAGTCAGGAGAGGCACAGAACACAGGAAGGAAAAGAGAAGCTGGATGGAGTAATTACATTACAGTTTTACCTTGTGCATAGAAATTCAAAATGTATGGTTCAAGGAACAATCTCTTCAGTACTGACAGTCTTTGATAACACAAAAGACTTCTGTTAGTTCCAAGTTTTTATAAACATTTCTTTTTTTTAAAAAGGTTTTCCCTTTTACTGGGTTTATATATTATTTTACCTTTTCTTTCTTAACTGATTTTCATAAAGAATGGCAGTCATAGAAATATATTACATGTATGAGCAAAAGCATTATAAAAGGCTTTTTTAAAAGTGTTTGAATCAGAATGAATAACTGACCTTTGTGGCAATTTTTCACCACATTTTGTGATAGTAATTTTGTTGAGTTCCTAAACTTAGATGGCAGGTCCTCTTAGTGAGACTGGCCTAATTCTATGTTCTCTATGGCACCTAGTCACTGTGGCTGTGCAAGAGCCATTATTACTCAAAGTACCATAATAATGGCCATTCCCTTCTATGACGTTATTGTTTCCTATCTGCCAGGACATTAATTGCCTTCTAGCTTGCTCTAAAATTGGTAGTATAGCACACTGCCAAGGTTAAAGAAGAAAGCTGCTGGTGATTTATTAAAAGGCTGTGTAAAAGAATGCACTAATGTTTCCTTTGGACATCTTCACATTTGCATATTACTGCTTTTGTTATGGGATGTTAGCTCAGGCTTTCCTCTTGACTTCCATCTTATCACGGTCAATGTCTGATCTTTCCTTCAACTAAATGATTCAGACATTTCTGAAGTTATTTTGGCTTTTTCACTTTCCTTTTATGGTTTTTTTCTGAGTCACTGAATTGAATGGGAGGTTATTTCTAAATTGGAAGGTGAGGATGAGAAAAGGGGGAGTAAGGTTCCGGAAAATAACTAGGAAAAGACACTTTATTGTTCTGTATAGTTACTGGAGGAATAATTTCCACTTGGTTTGATGAAAGACGTGTGTAATTTAAATTTGACTAAAAATATAAGCTAGAAAGTAGTTTGTTTTTTCTTCAGGATAACAAACTATACAGTTTTAGTTTCCATGTAGCTTGCTCTGCAAAGGATAGGTTAGTAAATAGAATAGATAAGGACAAAGAGTTAGCAGAAAGAAGGTAGGGGCAAAGTACACAATTTCCAAAGTCCAGATTCTTGGTCCCCCAGAAAGATCCCAATCATAAAATACTGCTTGTGAGGAGAACAGATACTTGACCATTTTCGTCTATGTTTCAAGGACTGTAGATTTGCTTAGTGTATAGGTAGAGATGTGAGGAAGGTATATTTAAATCTGATTTAGAAATTCAAAGAGTAATCAGGACAGTATTATTTTTTTTTTTTCGGAGCAGGAAAAGTGGGTGGAAATGAAAAAGAAAAGCAAAAAAGCTAATGATGAATATATTTCTAGGAGCACAAGAGTTTTTATAGCAACACCAGATTTCTCAAAAATGCCTACTGTGATTTGTACCCAAATGAATAAAAAACGCAATCATTTATTCTTGTGCATTGTGCCAAGAGAGAGAGAAAGAAAAAAAACAAACAAACACTGCAATTCATTCAATGGCTCTAATTTAGACTGCTAGGAAGAGGAGAGGTTTAGGAAAAAAGACAAGCTTTTAAAGTATCTGACACGTAGATAGCAGACTATTTAAAAACTGCTGAACACAAAAAAACAAGCAAGGGTGGAAGGGGTTGGGGGAGGAATTCTCATTTCCAGAGCATCCACAAGGGTAAAATGTGGTCCGATTATTCAAAACTTGCTGATGACTGGCTGGTCACTTGTCAGAAGCCCTCTAGGAGTGGGTCTGGAAGCTGGAGAACTCTCAAGGCTACACTTCAGTTTATTGACGACTTATATAATTGTAACTGAAGTGGACTGTTTGCTGTTAAATAAAAGACTGCACTCTGCCGTTTAGCAAGGGGATTCAAGGAAAGAACTTCAAGGAAACTGGGAGCACTGGGACCTCAAGAAAAGGGGGAAATTTATCTCTACAGTACCTTTCTTCCAAGGGATTAGAAATACTTCTTAAACACAACCTCTGGTATAGGTGTTTTGCAAGTGTTACCTCTATGAGTAAGTTGGCACTGATAAGCTTCGACTTGTAGGAAGGGAGTCGGAGAAAGGGAAGAGTTTACAGAATGAACTCCACAACAAAGAGTTAACCCTTCCCCAGTAACATCGGATGTGAGCGTCTGCCCCTTCTTTGCTTTCTACTGCGCAACCAAACTGCACAAGCTTGAACCAACCTGGTGGTCACATCCCTTGCCAGTTAACTTAACAGACACTTCCAGCAGCCTATCAAAACTTCGAACTACCCAACTATCAACCAATTACAAATAAAGCTTGGTCTAGGGCTCGCCAGGTCCGGGCGGGGGCGAATACACGGTCCAGGAAAAGGGGCGGTAAAGACGGGATGACGGGCGGGTAAGTTGAACCAATTGTAGCAGAGAGCCGCCGCCCCACGGTCCAATGGATAGGTTGGAAGTATGATATAGGGTGGGCCTGTTGTCATGGGGGAGGTGGTGGCGCTTGGTGGCTACTGGCGGCCGAGGTAGAGAGGCAGCCGCGCCGGAGTTGGTCGTGGGCAGCTGCAGGTGAGTGCGGAAACCCGGCTCTCAGGTTTGGAGGCCGAGGTGGGGCGGAAACTCCAGCTCAGCGCTCCGGAGGCGGAGGCCGGAGGAAGGGGGCCTGCACTACGGGCCGGGTCTGGGCCGGGGCCAGGGCGGAGGCGAGTTCGCCCTGACTGGGCTGGTGGGAGAATGGCCCGGTTCCTGGAGTTCGCACTGGGAAGGTAGGCAGGCGCCGGACACTAGCTGGTCAGGCCGGGAGGTCCCCTGGGACGTCCCGCTGCTCGGGTCGGGGCACTGACTGCGGGCGACTGTGTGAGGGGTAGCTCCCTGAGGAGACGGTAGCGGCTGGGGTCCCAGAGAGGGGGTGACCCGGGGTGACCAGTCCGAGGGCGGGGTGACTTGGGACAGCTTGGGAGTGCGAGGGGAACCCGGAAAGCTCGGGAGCAGCGGGTGCGGCCAGAGATGGGGGTCGAGGGAACTGGGAGTGGCCCCTGTCGGAGAGAGAAGGGAGGTGAGGAGCCCGAGGACTGCCGGGGTCCGGGGTGACAGGGGGCGGCCTGGGTCCGAGTGGGGAGTCTGAGGAAAGGCACGGAGCGGGGTGGGGGCCCTCCTGAGAAAGGCGACCGTCCGAAGGGGAAGGGACCCTGAGGAGGTGGGGAGTGGCTGGTCTTCCGAGGGTCGCACCCGCGGAGACCTTGAACCGCCGGGGCGGGCGGGGGGGAGGAACCGCTGCGCCCTGCCCCCCACAGCTGGTCCGGGACCAGAGACCCAGGGCTAGACCGGCAGCTGGTGGTTCTGAAGATCTCCGGGACACCAGGAAAGAAGTCCTCGAGGAGTAGATCGGGTTTGAGACTCGGGTGAGGTTCAGCTGGGAAGTGGAAGTTCCCTCCAGCAAAATGGTATGGAGGTGGGTGGAGAAGAGTAATTTCCCTGTAGGAAGGGAGTAGTAGACACCGCGAGCGAGCGAGAAAGTTGCGCAGGAAAAGAGTAGTGGTCCGGTGGAGGCTAGCCAGGACAGTAGATAAGCGAAATTAAGGATGGTGTCAGCAGTAGGTTCTAAGGTCTGCAGAAAGACTAGAAACTTCAGCTTCATAATTAATACTAAGATATCCTCTAGGACCAGAGAGCAGGTAAGCAAGGTTAAGTGACTTGCATCTCACTGCTTTAGAAATTTGTTTTAGGACGACAGCCATAATACTAGAAAATAAGGATACTGACAGGATGGAGAATTTGAGAGGGGAAAGGAGAGGAGTAACCGAACTAAGGGAGTGGAACTGGGGACTTGATCAGAAAGAGGATATTCATGACGAGGATAGGCATACCCTGCTAAATTGAAAATAAATTTCAATTCTAGTTCCACCACCCACCTTGATCAATTTAACTCTGCGGTTTTCTCATCTGTGTACTAGAGATGCTAATAGTCTTTTGGTTTTGGGTGCTGGATATTGAACCCAGGGCCACATGCGACACAGGCAAGAGCTCTACCACTGAGCAACATCCCTCTTTCGATAAAATTTTATTTTGAGATAGGGTCTTGCAAAATTTCCCAGGCTGGCCTGGAATTTAGGGAGCCAGAAGGGAGCAGAAGCCTCACCCTCCAGAGTAGCTGGGATTACAGGCATGCCCCATGGTGTCAGGCTACCCGCGATTACTAACAGTTTTTATTTAATAAGGTTTTTATTTTAATTTTTTTTATATGTGTTAGTATTTTTAGAACGTTTAGACTAGTGACTGGCACATAGCACTGTGAACTGGATTGTTGATAGATAAAGACATGAGGTCTTTAAGGTGGAGATCCTCAGTCTTTAGTTTACCTCAGAATCACCTGGAGGACTTACTAATTACAAATTGTTTGGCCCCTCCTGGGGTTTGTTTGTTTGTTTTTGCGGTACTGGGCATCGAACTCAAGGCCTTGTGCTTGCAAGGCAAGCACTCTACCAGCTGAGCTATTTCCCCAGCCCTGTTTTGTTTGTTTTTGTGGTACTGAGATTTGAACCCAGGACCTGGAGCATGCTAAGTGTATGGTAACCCACTGAGCTGGGCTACACCTCTCAACCCTTTTTTATTTTATTTTGACTACTGGTCTCACTAAATTGCCCAGGCTGCCCTGGAACTTGTGATCCTTCTGCCTCAGCTTTCTGAGTAGCTGCGATTACAGGCAGGTGCCACCATGCTGGGCTCCACCTGGGATTTCTTATTCAGTAGTTCTGGGGTGGGGCCCAGGAGTTTGTATTGATCTCAAGTGATGCTTATGTTGGTTAAGGGACTGTACTTAAAGAACTACTTGCTTTTATGGAAATAGTAATAATTAGCAGCTTTAAAATACCTGCCCATCCTGCAAAAGAAACTAGAGGCAAATTGCAAAAAAGGATCCTATTATTAAAAAAAAAAAAAGTGACCTCCCCCACTCCTTTTAAATATATTTGGTGCTGGGGATTGTATTCAGGGCCTCAGACATGCTAGGCAAGTGCTCACTGAACTACACCCTCAGCCCCAGGGTACCCTTTTATTAAGCCTATGTTTTTAAAACTGTGGATCATGATTAATTAATAATTTATAAAATCAAATTTCCAGATTCTTGCCAATGTAGAAAATAAAATGAAGTAGAACAGAATAAACTAGCATTTGTACAGGTGGCAAAAGTATTATTTTGGGAAACTTCTCATGTTTTTGCTAGGTCATGATGTAAAATGTATTTTTTACATTCAAAGTTTGAAACACTCTTGAGCCATGCAGTATAGTAAAAAGCAATCCTCTAATATCTACGAGCTGGGTTATTTACTCATAGATCTTTACATGGTAATTCTATCTCAGATGATGGGACATTAAATATTTTTGGTTTCTGATTTGGTTTCTCTTGTGTTGGTTTTATATGTTGTGTTGTGCTTCTGACTCAGTATTTTGGGATATTGAGAATCTTTGTCCTGAGGACTTAAGAGAAATTGATGTTTCTTACTTTTGTTTCACTTGGGCCTTCTTGTTTACCTTTTTTTTTTTTTTTTGGCACGTAAAGTATTGTGTACAGTAGTAATAATAATAATAATAATAATAATAATAAAACCCTAAGTATATGCAGACATTCACAGTAAACAACTGACACTGAAATGATTTGAGAACATTTCAGGTATGTAAAGTAAGCAAAAATAAAACACTTCAAAACAGAAGTGAAAAGATATTTTTGTTTTTAGAAAGTAAAAGTATGTAAAAGATTTTCTTGGCTTTTTTCTTGACCTAATACAAAATGCATAGAGACATTTTTAAGGGAACTGGCAATATGATTCTAGCTTGCTGTAGAGAGAAGAAAACTGATAATACTTGACAGCAAAATGCACTGGGATAGAGGCTTAACTACAAAGAAAATTGTTTATTAAGCAGGAGCTTTTGTTTCATTGGTTTTCTCCCCTGAGAGTGAACTGGTTGTGGCATATGTTGTAAATTTAACTTGTTTGAGGAACCTAAAGGTAACCCACAGTATTTATTCAAAGTTATATTAAGAATGTGTATGTTTTGTGCTTTACTTGATTTGATTTTTTTCTTCTGTTGAAAACTAGATGGTTTATTTGAAAACAAGATAGTTGATTTAGATCTGTTTGAAAGAATATGAGAACAGAGAGCAGTGTTGAAAACTGAAAGAGATCTTTGCAGCCCTCTTTAAAATTTTTAATCCAGGAGATTATGCAATCTTTCATTAATGTTATATGAAGTTGTGAAGAAACTATTTCCATAGCTTTATATCAAGATTTTGGGTATTTTTTCCTCTAAAAAATGTAATTCTATTACAGATATTTCTATTTTTTAAAAAAAGTTTTATGTTATTTGAAGGCTGGAAAGCATATAATCATTGCATATTTGATTTCAAAGGCAAAAGCAGGTTTTTCTTTTTCTTTTTTAACAAATTTATTAATTTTTTTGTGTCACAAACATTCCAAAGATAAAAGCTTTTGATTTCTTGCATTGAGTTAAATGGACTATCCCTACCACTTTCAGGTATTGTATTTTTACATGGATCACTCATTTCTATACCAAGTAATGGAAAAATGTAAAATCTTAAGTATGGGGAAAAAATCTAAAAGTTCATTCTACATAAATGTGAACATTGAGCAGTTTGGTTACTTAATAAATGGACTTTATTCAGTTGACTTATTCATCCCTAATTTAATCATACTTATCTATGAATAGCTTTAATTGCTCAACTCATTTTGCAGTGAGATCTGTTAATCTATAGTTGAATAAGTTGTGTTTTTTAAATCCCAAAGAAACTGCGTCCTTAATTCTAGTGAGATACGGTTTCACTTACCAAGGTTTAGTCAGATAAATGATTTTTTAAATGGAAGTTTAATTAATGAGTTAATTAAGTTTATTTTCTATTTCAGGGAATTCTTATCTTTTTCACCCCCCCCCCCCGCCCCCCATCTCAGGAATGGAATCCATGACTTTACTACTGAGCTACATTTCTTATTTTTTTATTTTCAGGCAATGTCTCCCTAAATTGACCTAGAACTTGTGATCCTCCTGCCTCAATCTCCTGAGTCTCTGTGATTACAGGCACCTGGCTCTTCTTTTATAATAGTTTCTGATCTGCTTTTTCTGCTTCCTGCCCTCAGCTACCGATACATTAATTTTTTTTTTTTTTTTTTTTTTTTTTTTTTTTTGTGCCAGGGTTTGGACCCAGGGGCACTTAACCACTGAGTCACATCCCCAACCCTTTTTTATGTTTTATTTTGAGACTGGGTCTTGCTGAATTGCTTAGGGCCTTGCTAAGTTGCTGAAGCTGGCTTTGAACTCAGGTTCCTCCTGCCTCAGTCTCCAGAGCCGCCAGGATTACAGGTGTGCAATCACTGTGCCCAGCTCCCCTGCTGCCTAAAAATCTAGTTATAGAAAAGTGCAGAACCTCTGTAACTGGTTTTTAGCTTGCTTCAAGAATTCTTTCGTCAGCCTGGTGTGTTTGTCCACATCTATTGTCCCACCTACTTGGGAGGCTGAGGCAAAAGGATTGCAAATTCAAGGTTAGCCTGGGCACTTTAGCAAGACCCTGTCGGGGGGAGGAAAAATGAATTAAAAGTGCTGGGTGGTAGAGCACCCCTGGGTTCAATACCCAGTATTGGGGGGGCGGGATTTCTTAAAAAAAAAAAAAAAAAAGTATTTTATGTAATAGAGTGATTGAAAAGCTGCATTTTATTTTGGACTTTCTAAAACACATATTGTGTTTAATAGATTTTGATTTTTATGAAAGACTTTTAATTCTGCAAGTTTCTGACTCTGTATTTCCTTGAAGGACTGAGAGAAATGAAATAATGTATTCTCGTAGGGCACAGCCTGTTTTCCCAGAGGCTCCTGAGGCTGAGGCAGGAGGATCACAAATTCAAAGCTAGCCTTAGGAATTTAACGAGGCCCTAAGCAATTTATTGAGACCCTGTCTAAAATAAAAAGGGATTAAAAAACAAAAAAACCTTTCTAAATCAAAGTTTTTTTTTGCCATCTTATATTTTTTTTTATCTTGACATGTGATAAATCCTTTAGCAACCAAATTTAGAATAACATTGTAAATTTCATTTTTATAGGTAGAAATACTATATAGGGCTTTAGGATTTATATTCAGAAGTGAGACAGATAATGATGAATAGGATGTTACTAAATATTGGTACACTATTTCCACATGCTTTGGAGAATATAAAGTTATGCACTTAGAGATCTTGAAGCAAAAAGAAGGAAAACTAGAGAATGAGAATACTGACATGTGCTTAAGGAGGAGTCTGGAGAATCTGCAGGAAGTATGTCTAGAGAAGTCAGTGGTTCTTGGCAGTTTTCCTGGAGTGACATATGTAAAGGAGGATGATCCTATTTGCAGCATTCTTCCATGGACTTATTCTTAGTTTTCTGCAGTTTTTGTTGTTTAACTCTTCCTTTGTTTTCTTCCACTCAAAAAAATGTCAGAATGCAAGTAAATAGACTGAGAAGTGCTAGTCTTAGAGGATGAGAGACTGTGAAGGACCATGTTGATTTATCACTGGGTTTTTTGTTTTTTTGTTTGGTTTGTTTTTGCAGTGCTGGCAATGGAACCCAAGGGCTTCAGCATGCTAAGGCAAGCGCTACATCCCTAGACTTGTGCATGTGAGTTTGAGAGAAGATGCAATACTCTGTTTCTGCAAACTCTGGGAATAGGTTCCCAGCAGCCATAGCTAGAGCAAGCCTTTCTACTTGTCTTCTCCCAGGGGATAAAAGGATTAGGAAGGGACTCCCTAGTCATCCTTTTTCTTTTTCCACCTTGTGGTACTGGGAATTGAACCAAGGGCCTCACACATGCTGGGCAACTGCTTTACCACTGAACTATATCCCCAGCTCTTTTTAACATTTTAATTTGATATAGGGTCTTACCGAGTTGCCCAGGCTAGCCTTGAACTTTCAATCCTCCTGCCTCAGCTTCCCAAGTAGCTGGAATAACAGGTGTGCACCACTCTACCAGGCTTCCCCTTAGTCATCCTGAATGGATTAATCAAGGAGTTACTAAATAAGTAAGTAATGTTCAGTGACTTCTCTTCTCTTCCCACCCAAACTCTTATTTCTCCCCTTTTATTACCTTAGATACTTTTAAGTGAAATCTGTCTCAAATTCTCTGTAACAGCTAAATCTTAATTATGGACACTTGGTTATACTAACAGGTATATAGTTGATTCTGAAAATGATAATTAAATTTTTCCATTTAATTAGGGAAGAAGCAGGATTGAAATCTGTAGAACATCACATGGTTCTGAACAAATATATTCAGGGAAGCTAGGACCTAGAAACCAGCTAAATTTATAATTTAGTTAAGGTTGGTGTTGGATGCATTTGGCCTTGGCAAAGTCAAAGTTAGCAGTGCTTTCATTTGGGTCAGTTGTGTATACGCGTATGTCTGATACATTTCAGTTGTATCATGTGGATAATTTATTGCTTGTAACAGAATTGACTCTTGTCAGGAATTTTAGCTCCTATTATTCCATAATCAAGATTAATCCTTAACCTAGGATCTTATAGAACCACAGAATATCTTGATGAATGCAGAAGTATATTTGTAACTGCCACATAATGAAATTGGAATAGATACCATTTGTAGTCAGAGGAAAGCATGATAAAATAGACAAAATCCAAGCTTATAATTTTATGACCAAGTTCTTAAATTCTGACTTTATCATTAGTAAACTGATTGTAAAGTTTATTTAACTTCTCTTAGACTCAGTTTTGTCATCTGTAAAGAGGAATTTATGCTATCTTCCTTACTAGGTTGATGGTGAGAATTAAAAGTATTTTGTACACTGCTTTGCTTATAGTAGGCACTACATTCATGGTGTTGTTGATAATTAAAACAACTTTAGACTTACTATAAATATCTCTTTGTAAGATAAGTTAATATTCCAGATACTGTGATTATAAGTAATATGGCATGTAGGAAAAACAGTTGACTTTAGAACTTTACATGGATTTTAGGCATTTATTATTTTTGTTTTTGTGATTGGTTTAGATTGGTGAATTAGACCATATTTTGGAATGAGGCTAATCTTGTGCGGCCAAAGGCTGTATCTCTAGCATATTACGTCTTCTAAGTATGACTTTTTGTTAATAGTGGGAACCACTGACCCTATTATTAGAAAAAAACAATGTTAATTTTATTATAAAAATCATTTAATGATATTAATGATTTTAAATTAGTTCTAAATGCCAGTTAGAATCAGCTTATTTCTCCCTAGAGTTAATACATTTTATAAAAGTTGGGCCAGGTATCTTCTTGTGCCTCTTGTTCCAGCTATTTGAGAGACTAAGGCAGGAGGATGGCTTAAGCCCAGGAGTTTGAGGTTAGTCTGGGGGGGTTAGTTTGAGGTTTAGACCATGACTCAAAACGTAAGTAGTAAGAAAGAAATCTCAAACAACATTTTTCTTCACAATTCAAGTAGAAGTAGATTTTTTGTTTCAGAAGTTAAGCCTTATATCTTCCTTAGTAAAAAATTTGGTCAGAGCTGAAAGAAAAATCTTTCTGCTAGTTACTCAGGAGTCTGAGGCAGGAGGATTGCAAGTTTGAGGCCAGCCTGCGCAACTCAGCAAGACCCCGTCTCAACAACAACAAAAATGCTGGAACTGTAGCTCAGTGGTAGAGTATGCCTGGTATGTTTAATTTCCCAACACTAGGGGGGGGAATCTGTACCTGTAGAAAGCTGTTAAAAAGTTACTTTGTCTTTTAAATTGTCTGATGAAAAGTAGGTATACAGTTTCCATCATATTTATGATGTAATAGATTTTCTTTAAATTTCATCAGTGAACTCAATTTTTTGAAAGGTTAACTATTTTGAAGAGTCGATACGTTCTTATTTTTGAAAATTACTTCTTATTGGCAGTATGAAACAATATTTCGTATCATAGTTAAGTCTTACTGTTGCAGTGACAGCATTACCAAGTACTGTATTGAAAATATTGGCAAGAAAATAGACTGCAAATGTCCATTTACATGACTGATAATCTTTTCTTCCTTTTTTTTCTTTTTATTCCCTGTGGTGCTAGGATTGAACTCAGGTCCTTGCTCTACTACTGACCCACAACTCCAGCCCATTTTTTATTTTATTTTGGGGCAAAATCTCACTGGTTGTATACGCAGGCCTCCAATTTTTGATCTTCCTGCCTCAGCCTCAGCCTCCTGAGTAGTAGGGTTTGCAAGGTGTGCGCCATTGCCACTAGGTCCCTTGTAAATGAACTCTTAGCTTCATTCAGTCTCATCACCTGAAAAAATAAATTGCTTTGAGTATTATATGAGATAATTCATGTAAAGTTAAACAGTTTAACATAGTGCTTAGCTCATAGTAAAGATTCTCAATAAATGTTAGTTACTGTTGCAAGGATCCAACATTTTTAGTGGAGGAGGTAGGAGATAAAAACTTTTTCTGTGTTTTTTGAAGGGATTGTAAATTGCACATCAAGTTGTACTATGAAACTTAATTTGACATGAAAAGGAATCTTGAATTTCTCTTGACTCATAGTTTTAGTTATCTATGGAAAAACTTGAATATTTTAATTCAGCTATATTTTGCTCTTAGGTCATAGTAAATTCTTATCAGCACTCAGGTTAGCAGTTATAGCTAATTGTGAAACTTTTGGATTACAAAGTATAGCTATGGAACATATTAGGTAAATTTTTCATTGGACTTCTATTTTATATGCTGATATTTTAAGTATTGTATTTCCTTGGCATTGACTATCCTTTTTAACAGTTTTCAGTTTGTTACCTGCAGAATTGGGTGCAGATGTTTTCTGCAGTTAGAGTTCTCCAGTCTATTATGTTTATCAAATGTTATCTGTATACTAAAGTAATATGTTCTAAACTTACACTGTGTATATATACTTCCATTGTTCAAATAAATATTGAGATAGATTTTTAAAATCTCTATTTTAAAGACTATACTGAAATCAGAGTAGCTTTGGTTATTTCCACTATTTGCTCAGGTATTACTAAGTAGTAGTCAGAATATTTTGACTTTTTTTTTTTCCCCCGGTGCCGGGGATCGAACCCAGGGCCTTATGCTTGCAAGGCAAGTACTCTACCAACTGAGCTATATCCCCAGCTCACAATATTTTGATTTTTAAAAATACTTGCCATATGTAAAAGCTCTTAGCTTATTCTTTTTACTTTTTTCTTACCCAAACATACCATTTCAGAAACATTAATATATATTTCTTCCCCCAACATAGCATGTACATCTTTTCGACAGCTTTACTTGTGTGTATTGGCATAAAATGAAATTGTGCATAAAGTATACAGGTTGAACTTTTATATATGCATATACCATACTCAAGGCAAGACACATACTTATCACTCCCAAAATTGTTGTCCTTTTTTTTTTCTTTTTTTGGTACCAGGGATTGAACCCAAGGGCATTTAACCACTGAACCACATCTCCAGCCCTTTTTATTTTTTATTTTGAGACAGGGTCTCACCAAGTTGCTTAGTCTCAATAAGTTGCTGAGGCTGCCCTCTAACTTGTGGTCCTCCTGCCTCAGCCTCCCAGGCTACTGAGATTATAGGTGTGTGCGACCACACCTGGCTACTGTGACTTTTTGTAGTCCTACTGGGTCTGCTTTCCATCATTATACATTAATTTGCATTTTCCATAATTTGGTATAAACAGATTCGTGTGTATATATATATATATTTTTTGAGAGGAGTTATGACTTTTTTCATTGTGCCTAATTAATTTGAGATCTATCCATGTTTTTTGTATGTCATTAATTCATTTCTTTTTATTGATGAGCAGTATTCCATTATATGAATGTATTGTGTGTGTGTGAAATTTTTTTTTTTTTTTTATGGTGCTGGGAATTGAACCCAGGGCCTTGCTCATGCTAGGCAAATGCTCTGCTGCTACTCCCAGCCCTGGATGTATTACACTTTAAAATACAATTTTTTTCCTAATAATAGATATTGGATTTCCACTTTGCCTATTCAGATAAAGCTGCTATGTACAGGTTTTTCAGGTTTTTGCGCAGATATGTATTCACTTCTTTTGAGGTACTACATAGCAATGGAATTGTTGGGTCATATGGTAACTCCAAAGCAACTGCACCATTTATATTCTCACCAGCAGTGAGAATTCAGGGTCTGGTTTCTTTATATCCTCACCCCTCACCATTTGTTATTCTCTTTTATTCTTTTCCCTTTTTTTTTTTTTTTTTTTTTTTTTTTTTTTTTAGGTGCTGGAAATGGAACCCAGAGCTTTGGAGCTTAACACCCCAGGTTTTATTTGTTTTTTGATTAGAGGCATTCTAGCAGGTATTAAGGCATAATTCATGTGGTTTTGATTTTAATTTTCCTGATGGCTAATGATATTCAGAATCTTTATGTGCATATTGGCTATTTGTATATCTTTGAACAAATGGCTATTCAGACCTTTGCCCCCTAACAAATTTGAGTTGTCTTTATTGAATTGTAAATTATAAAACTTCTTTATATATTCTGGATACAAATTCCTTTTCAGACATGATTTACAAATATTTTCTCCCCTTTATACAGGCTGTTTTTTTTTTTGTGTGTGTGTGTGTGTGTGTGTGTGCTGGGGATTGAACCCAGAGCCTTGCACATGCTAGGCAAGTACTCTCACACTGAGCCCTACTTAGCATTTTGAGAGAAACTTATTCTTTATTTATAGAACATCTAACTCTAAATTGGGCTTTAAAAATTTTTCTCTTTTGGAGATCTTAAGAGGAAAGAGCACACATTTTTTACAGAGTATTTAGGTTTACATGTCTCATCTCTACTTGAAGAATTCTGTTTTCTTTTCTTTTCTTTTTTTTTTTTTTTAGAATATGGGGCCACTTCTTTGCCAAGTAAGAACTAATTTCCTGGGAAATCAGGTTGCTGGCTTGACTTCTTGTGGTGCCTTTCCCTTCTTTTGGCTCTTTGTAAAAGAGCTGAGCCCAGTTCTGTGGAAAATCACAAAATCATCTAATTATTTTCTCTAGTTCAGGTTGCATTATACTGAATTTTATAATTTTTCTTGACTATAGATTTGTTTCCTTACCCTCAAGGCCTTTGACTTCATTTACTAAACTTAAGTATTCAGGTCTGAAATAATGATTATGGTGTGTTACTTCAATGAATGTTCATATTCTTTTTGTCCCCCATTGCCCAGTAGACCTAGCTAGTACAAGTTATCTCTTGTGTTCTTTTTATGAAGCCCAAGTACTTCATAAAAAGTTTCTATGATATTGATCCCTAATTCATTTTTTAAAATCACCTCAAAAAGAGGGGATGTGTGTGGAAAAAGACTGGTTAATGGGGACATGGAGTATAATTGGATAGGTAGAATAACTTCTAAAGTTCTCTAGCACAGTAGAGTAACTGTGGTTAACAATTATTTATTTATTTCCAAATAGCTGGCAGAGAAGAATTTGAATGTTTCCAACACAAAGAAATGATAAATGCTTGAGATGATAGATATGCCTGTTACCCTCATCTAATCATTGTGCATTGTATACACATATAAAAATGTCACACATACCCCATAAGTAATGTACAACTCTTATGGGTCAATTAAGATTTTTTAAAGCTAAAGAATTAAAAAAAAATCCACCAACATTTATTATCTCTTTTTTTTCTCATGGATATTTTTACTATGCCTATACATAATTTTGGATCCTGCTTTTTAAATAACATATAATATGCATTGTAATATTATGTTTATTTGAAAGTAGTTTGAAAAAACTGAAGAATGTTCCATTAGTGGATATATTACCATTTATGCAACCAATTTCATACTGTTCACATTTAGGTTATTAATTTCCAGTTATAAATAAAAACTTCTGTGAATATCATTAATTAGCAATCTTTGTCTACATTTCTATATTCACAGAATAGATTGTTGTAAGTGGAATTATCAAGTTAAAGTGTATTAACATTTCTAAGGCTCAAGACAGAGGAAACATGGAACAATTGCTTTCTACAAAGTTGTACCAATTTATATTCCCATTAGCAGTGTATGAGAATAAAATATACAACCTTATCAGCATCATTATCATTTAAATATGTGTGCTTATTTGATAGGGAGAAAAGAGTAACTGGTTTCAAAATTTGTATATATTTGATCACTAGTGGAACATTTAAAATACGATCATAGGGGCTGGGGTTGGGGAGCTCTGTGGTAGAGCACAGATGTAATATGAATGAGGCCTTGAGTTCAACCCCCAGCAAATAAAATAAAATAAAATAAAATCATTAACCTTTTAGTAGTCCCTTTAAGTGAAATTACTTGTTCCTATTCTTTATTTTTCTCTTGGGTAATCCCAGATTCTTAGGTGGTGTCTAAGGATGGACATTCTTCAAACCTGTAACTTAGCCTGTAGAAAGTTGTCTCATGTCTCTTTCAAATCAAGTCAGTTTTTGCCCTCCCTCTCATGAACTACTTTTATGATTTTCTGTTCTTGGATTTCACAGAAATGGAATCATACTACATATACTCCCCCCGCCCCTTCCGCCTTGGCTTCTTTTTTTGGATGGGAGGGAGTAACTGAGAATTGAACCCAGGGGCACCTTACCTCCACTGAGCTATATCCCCAGTCCTTTTTGTTTTTTATTTTGAGACAGGGTCTTGTAAAGTTGCTCAAGGCCTTGCTGAATTGCTGAGGTTGTACTTGAACTTGCCATCCTCCTGGCTCTTGTGCCTGGCTTTATCTGACTCCTTAACATGTTTTTGAGATTCATTCATGTTTGTGTATATACCAGTAATTCATTCTTTTTTATTTCTGAGTAGTATTCCTTTTTTGTTTCATACATTTATTTTCATGCTTTTTTATTAATCAATATTGCAAACTTTAAACTACAGTTCAAATATTCAGTTTACCTGAAGTCTAGGCTTTATCTTTAATCCTAAGTCACTATTTCTATCATAGTAGTCAATTAAATCCAGTCTTCTTTTTATACATGGGGAATTTCTGGAAAATACATTTTTGTTAGGATGAAAATGGATATGAGTTTGCATAGGAATAAAACATATGTGCAAATTCATTTAAGAGTTTCCTACCATGGACTCTGGGACTAGTTTGCTTCCAAAAGTACTAATTTAAGAATTCCTCAATAGTTTATATTATGGCAAGAAAGCTCAAGTGAGTTACTAAACAAAAAATAGGTTGTTTTCAGAACCAAAATGATCTTCAACTCAGGATTGTTTAAAATGCATTTTAAAAATTTGAAGAAAATAAGATAGCCTCACAGAAGAGAAGATTCTCTATCATCGTAGACAACAGATACTTCCTAGGTGGCACAGTATTCCATTTTTTTGAATATATCACACTGTTTTTCCACTTCTCTTGTTGATAAACATTTGTGTTATTTCCAGTTTTGGGCTATTTTGAATAAGATCACTGTAAGCATTCCTCTACGTCTTCATGAACATATATTTTATTCTCTTTGGTGAATACCTAGGAGTAGAACTGTTAGGTCCCAGGGTACATGTTTAACTTTATAAGAACTTGTCAAAAGTGGTTAGATCATTTTAT
The DNA here is from genome assembly GCF_902686445.1 of Sciurus carolinensis. NCBI lineage: Eukaryota > Metazoa > Chordata > Mammalia > Rodentia > Sciuridae > Sciurus > Sciurus carolinensis. The sequence continues at coordinate 171,864,115 of NC_062214.1, read as the reverse complement.
ACTCCAACAGCAGTATGTGAAGTCTAATTGCTTCATATCCTTGCCATCACTTGTGTTGTTAATATTTTAGTCATTTTAGTTTTTATGAAGTGATGTTTTAGAGTGGGTTTTATTTGCATTTTCCTGATGACTAAAATAACAAACGTTTGCTTGTGTGCTTTTGCCTGTTGATAGTAAATGTGTTTTTGTGTGTGTGTGTGCTGAGGATTGAATCCAGGGCCTTGCACATGCTAAACATGTGCTCTACCACTGAGCTATACCCCAGCCCTGTAAATATCTTTTTTTTTTTTTTTTAAATTTTTTTTTGTAGTTGTAGATGAACACAATACCTTTATTTTGTTTATTTTTATGTGGTGCCAAGGATCAAACCCAGTGCCTCACACACGCTAGGCAAGCTCTCTACCACTGAGCTACAGCCACAGCCCATGTAAATATCTTAATAAAAGGTTCATTGTATTTCATTACTATATATAGATCTAGACATTAATTTGTTAAGATCAGAGATTAATTTGTAATTAATGGTAAATTGAAAATCAGTTATTCTAAGATTTTTTTAGAAGTTGCATATTGTGATAATCCATATTGATTTCTTAGCATTAAGTAAATATTTGCTATTGATTAGTATTAATGGAAATTTTGAAAGTTAAAGGACAAATGGAAGACTTCAGGCCGTGTTTTGTATTCAAATTTATATTTTGAATTTGGTATATTGAATCATTGGTTTAGGAACATTAAAATTGCATGATCTGGTTGGGAAACTATTTGAGTCACATGTGAGAACTATAGTAAGGCATTAAATGATAAAGACAATAATGGTATCAGGAGCTAATGTTATATACCAGGAATTGTTCAAGTGCTTTACTTGTACTAATTAAATTCTCACAATGGACCCCTATGAGGTATGATTATTATTCTTATGTTCTAGTTAAGGAATCAGAAACAAGTGGGTAAAAAATTTCCCAACATCATAGAGTAAGTGGTGGAGACAGGTATTCAAACCCATGTAGTTTAACTCCAGATCTCATCCCTTATCTTTCAGTGCTAAAGTCTGTTAAATTCAATGCAATAGATTTTGTCTTTTAAGAACGTATCATTATGTGGTAATGATGGTCCAAGTTGGGATTTCTTTTTTGTGGGGGTTGGTACCGGGGATTGAACTCAGGGGCACTTGACCATTGAGGCACATCCCAGCCCTTTTTTGAATTTTATTTAGACAGGGTCTCACTGAGTTGCTTAGTGCCTTGCTTTTGCTGAGGCTAGCTTTGAACTTGAAATCCTCCTGCCTTAGCCTCCTGAGCCGCTGGGATTACAGGTGTGTGCCACCGTGCCAGACTTAAATTGGGATTTCTGAGTTAGCACATAGCTTCTTTTTCAGTCTCTTTCTTTTTATTGCCAACACTTTTGTCATATATTCCCAAAAAGTTTTATCTGAATTAATGGGAAATTTAGTTAGTTGATACTGAGTGCTTTCTTAGAGAAGATGTCGTTTCTCTCTAAACCATAACAGAGCCTTAGAATTGGAACAACTACTTTTAGACATTCTTCAGAGCTTTGTGAAATTTCTAATTGTCATTGTTTATGATAACATCCCCTGCTGGGTGTGGTGGTTTACACTTGTGATCCCAGGAACACAGGAAGCTGAGGCAGAAGGCCAGCCTCAACAATTTAGTGAGGCCCTGAGCAACTTAGACCCTGTCTCAATATATACAAATTAAAAGGACTTGGGAATATAACTTAGTGGTAAAAGGGCCCTGGGTTCAATACCCAATATGAAAAACAACCCCCCCCCCCCAAACAAAAATCCCCTGGAAACAAACTGAGTGAAATTGATGAAAAGTGTTTGACCTAATAATTGATTATAATAAAGTTGTACCTAAGTACTTGATATTCATAGGTAATTTGTTAATACCTGTGACATAAGAATGGTAGTTGTTAAAATTCTTCTTTTTTTTTTTTTATCCTGAATTGTCTGCATACTGAAACCATCTAACTATTCTGTGTCATTAGTTTGGGTTTAGAGAAGATTGATTTTCCAGGGGAATGTTAGAGTTTTTGGCCAATATCCTTGAACTTGGGATCAAAGAAAATGAAAATTTATATTTGGCTGTTTCCTTCATCACACCTTTTATGGCTTCTCTTCTGATTTGATATCATTATTGGTACCATGAATGGTTTAAAGCACTTGGGGTGAATGGGAATGTTCATGTATCTGTTGAATAAGTGAATGTACATTCATTATATGATAGTTTAACTCCTATACTGCTGGGGTTTTGTTTCTTTTATAATGTGATAGTATTGGACTGGATGATCTGTAAAGTTTTTTTCATGGTGAAATATTTCAGTTATTCTAGAGTTATAAGTGAATAATATAATGAATATAATTATTGTTTTTCCTCCTTGTGGTAGAGATCAAACCCAGGGCCTTACATATGCACGGCAAGCACTCTAATACTGAGCTACACCCTCAGCTCTTTAATTCTACTTATTTTAGTGAGAATTGAACCTAGGAGCACTCTTACCGCTGAGCTACATCCCCGGCCCTTTAATTTAAAAAAAAATTTTTAAGATAGGGTCGAAGTTGCTCAGGCTAGTCTCCAACTTACGTTTGATTTCTTGCCTCCGTCTCCCCAGTAGATAATACTACAGGTGTGCCCCACCATGACTGGCATCAATACATTCTTATTGGATAAATGTAAATGAACATATAGTTATACTCTCATAGATAAAAGTATTTATTATAAGTGAATATCAGTAGATTAGCAAAATCATTACTAAACTTTTGAGTGTGCTGCTAAAATACTTTTCAAAGTGTTCATTTAAATTATTTTAAAATTTGGGTTGGGTATAATATTTCTGAATTTCTTAGAGTCTGCCCCCTCTGCCATTTTCTCCTATTCTATATCCTCTTTGGATGAAAGTTGTGGAAAGAGTATTATTTTAAGAAAATTGTTATTTAGACAGGTAGTTTAAAACTGCCTTAGGCTGGAGGTGTAGCTCTGGTAAAGTGTTTGCGTACCACACATGAGGCCCTGAGTTTTATCCCCAGCACCGCAAAAGCAAACAAGCAAACTAAAAAAAACTAAAAAACAAGCTATATTAGAAGGTGTAGTAAATTGGTATGGCGATGCTTGCCTCCAATCCCAGCAACCCAGGAGGCTGAGATAGGAAGATTGCAAGTTCGAGGTCAACATGGCAACTTAGAGAGACCCTGTCTCAAAATAAAAATATAAAATGAAAAGAACTGGAGATATAGCTCAGTGGTAGAGTGCCTCTGGGTTCAATCCCCAGTACCAAGAAAAAATAATTTTTAAATGCAGTGAAGATAATGAATTATATACCACAATTAAAGAATAACAGGAGAATCAAATTTGATCTTGGTGAAGGCTGCATTGAAGGTTAATTGAAAGGCTGTGATTGTGGCTCAATGGTAGAGCTCTTTCCTAGCATGCCTGAGGCACTGCGTTTGATCCTTAGCACCTTGTAAAAATAAATAAAATGAAGATATTGAATCTATCTACAACTAAACAATTAAAAAAAAATTAAAAGTATCTGTATGAAGGATTAGAAGGAACGACCATGCAGAAAGTTGGAGGTAGAACATTTTTCACATGTGGGGAAAATCTAAATTGGGAAAGAGTTTGACTTTTTGAGGAATGGAAGTGAGGCTGGAGTCAAGTATGTGGTGTGAGGAAGAGTAACTATTCTCTTATGGCCCTGGGGATCAACCTAGAACTTTGGTGCATGCTACACATGCATTCTGTCACGGAGCTTTCATACTGTGAAATCTGCGTTGGATAAAGATGGAAGTAGAACCAGGAGATGGATAAGAAAATATAGGGTTTTCATAAATTGATCTCATTAAGAACTACAAATTATTTCTGAGGGCCCATTTGAACAACTGAATTGGAAGTAGCCAAAGTTTTGACTATGTCTTTCTGCTTCCTTCTCATAGACATCCAAAGTGAACAGAATTTTTAATTATACAGATGACATTAACACACTTGGAAACCACCATTTAAATAGGCAAGTTAAGCCCACATTCTAGCCAAATTGATTGAAATACACCCCCACACAATTAGTGACTTATAGAACAAAAGAGTGATTTCAAGTATTACGTATTTTAAAGTCTATTAGAAATTTTGTCCATTTGATAAATACAAATATTTATCAATCAACTTCCTTTGTTAACTCCTACTTTCTTTAAATAGGTCACAGGAAAATAATTTCCTCTGATAAATATCTAGGTATATTTAGGGTCTTTCTGGGAAATTTGTGATATAAGGTCTAAACTTGTTTTTCCTTAAAACCATTCAAAAATTCTTATTCATTGTTGGTACAATCCTTTTGGAAAACAGTTTGAGAGGTTCTCATACACAAACATATGAGCCTAATCTATTTCTAGATATTTACTCAATTTAAATGAAAACTCAGTCCCATAAAAACTTGTATGCTGGGCTGGGGTTGTGACTCAGTGGTGGAGCACTCACCTAGCATGCGTGAGGCCCTGTGTTTGATCCGCAGGACCACATAAAAATAAAATAAAGGTATTGTGTCTGCCTACAAGTAAAAAATATATTTAAAAAAAACTTACATGCTAATGTTGGAATTGGCAAAATCTGGAATTCACCAAAATGCACTTCACTTGGTAAACTGATAAATTTTAATACATCCATACAATGAAATATTGTTTGGCACTGTGTTCAACAACATGAATGAATATCAAATGTATTATTCTAAGTGAAAGAAGCCAGACTCAAAGGCCATGTATGATTCCATTTTTATGATATTTTAGAACAGACAAAACTATAGGGACAGCCGGGCACAGTGGCACCGGCCTATAATCCCAGAGGCTCAGGAGTCCTGGGCAGGAGAATCACAAATTCAAAGCCAGCCTCAGCAAGAGCGAGGCACCAAGCAACTCAGTGAGATTCGTCTCTAAGTAAAATGCAAAATAGGGTCAAGTGCCCCTGAGTTCAATCCCTGGTACCCAAAAAAGCCAAACCAAAACAAAACAAAAAAAACTAGAAAACTAGGGACAGAAAACTAGTGTTTGTAAGTAGTTGGGTGAGGGTTTAACTGCAAAGAGAATGAGGAAATATTTTTTGAATGTTGTGTATCTATATATTCTCTACCTTGATTTTTGTGATGGTTATGATTATGCATTTCTCAGGCCTAGATGTATACACTAAAAAGGGTGAATTTTAGTATAAATTATACCTCAGAGTTCTAACTTTTAATATATTACCATATTGGAAAGTATTGGGGGTATTTCTCAAACATATCAAATGTTTATTTTTAGATGCTTCTTATGTGATATTTTGGGGGAAGAGAGAGGGATAAGCATCATTAGCACTGGTGAAGTTCTTCAAAGCATTACATAAATGCTGAATATCTTTGTATTTAGCAAATCTTCATATATGTTTAAAAAGGATATTACAATGTGAGGATTAGAAAAGTCCAGTAGACCTTATGAAGTATCTTCATTTTATAGTAAAACACTAGAAACTTAGGTAGAGGAGTTAAAGCTGCACAACTAGTTAGGGGTACAGGTAGGTCTAGAATTTAAGTTATGGAGCACTAATTTGATGCTTATTGTACCAAAATACACTTTTTATTTCAAGTTATTCTTTCTAGAGACTATTTTTAATTCCTTTTCAAAACCTTTCAATTGTGTCATCCTAAAACTGGAAACCACTCCCTTCCTAGTGGTAGGAAAGTCTTGTGTCTGGTTGATGATAATAGGAGGCTAAATTTGAGATTTCCTACATCATTTAAGTTTGTTTAGATATAGTCAACAAATTTACTTATAAAGACACTTTTCCTTAGCTGTGAGAAATCTGAATGCTTAAGTTTTGTAGTTATTGAATACTACAAGTTGAAAATGGGCTTTTGTGATTTTATTGCATTAAAAAAATAATCTTTTTAGATTATCATGATTGTTGGTTTATTGGCAACATAGAAGAGGTTTAAGCTTACCTAGTTACCTTAAATGATGAGAGCTTATCTTTTAAATGAGGGATGTGAGGGAACACTGGAAACTGTTTTCCGGAGAGGGACTGGTACCAGGGATTGAATACAGGGGGTGTTAACCATTGAACCACGTCCCCAGCCCTTTTTATATTTTAGTTTGAGACAGGGTCTTACTTAGTTGCTTAGGGCCTTGCTAAATTGCTGAGGCTGGCTTTGAACTCACAATCCTCCTGCCTTAGCCTCCTGAACTGCTGGGATTAAGGTGTGTGCCACTGTGCCAGGCTGGAAACAGTTTTTAATAGTCATGCATTTGGGAAATAGAGAACCAAATATTGTTCAGGATATAACAACTAAAATAACAACTAAAGCTGTCGTCTTCTATTATTGAGACTCAGTCAGCTTTCAGCTATCTTCTTAGCCCCACTTGTATAGTTGTTTTACAGTTCTTGTGGACCACAGTTCTTGTGGACCCCAGTTCTAGAACCAGCCTTAGAGTTCCTGCCTGGCAAGAGATACTCATGATACTGAAGATAGTTACGTAGCTGGCAGGTGGCTTGGGTTTTTTTTGTTTTTGTTTTTCTTCTTTCTTGGGTTGGAAGCTGTATCTGTGTCCTGCAGCCTTCCTAGGAGTTATTTCTTAAAAGACATAGCCCCAGGCAGAATTGGCAAGTTGTTTACAGCTGCCTTTTATAAGTAAGGAAGCCATATTCCAGTCCTAGCTCTGGCATGTTCTCTGTCTTATACAGTCCCTGTTCCCTAAGGAAGCCACCTCCCTGTCTCCACTACCTGTTTCTAGACCAGAAGACCCACAGGCCTCTTGCTCATCCCATTTTCCGCTTTGCCTTTATATTTCCTATCACTTCCTGAAGCATATGTTGTTTTTTTGTGTGGTAATGGGGATTTAATTCAGGGGTGCTATACCACTAACCTGCATCCCCAACCCTTTAAAAAAGTATTTTTTTCTTAACCAAGTTGCCCAGGCTCACTAAGTTCTTTAGCCTTCCAAGTTGTTGGGATTATAGGTGTGCACCACTGTACCCAGCTTTTCTGAAAGATATTTGTTATTTTTTGAGGCAGCTATGTACTATTTATTTAACTGATACATTTATAGATAGAATTGTTATTTAGGTGAATTTACTGTACCATCTTGACTAGAAGAAGCCTCTTTAATTACTGAAATCCATAGTTTCTTGTCTTTAAACTTGGAATTAGAACCCATCTTTCATTGTTAAAAAATTACACACACACACACACACACACACAGATATATTCTCAGTATATAATATATGATGGGTGATATATATGTATGGAAACTATTACATTTGCAAGTAGGTCTTATAATTCCTTTTAGTTTCTGTGTTAAGACAGTATATATGGTGACCCCAAAGTATTTGTCAATCTGTATTCAAAATTTGTGCAAATATATCTGAGAATTATGTCATGTTTTGACAAATTTGGGTGAGACATTTACATTTTGTTTTAATCTATACCCTAGCAATCTTGAATTGGATGATTCATCATTGCATGATGAATTGCAAAACATTTTTTAATATGACAGGGTATGGTTGTGCTTTATCCTTTGTATTAACAGTAGACTTTTTAGAAATAGGCAGATAATTGATACTGTGTGTGTGTGTGTGTGTGTGTGTGTGTGTGTGTGTGTGTGGTGTGCTGGGGATCGAAACCAAGGCCTCATGCATGCTAGGCAAGCTCTCTACCACTAAACCACATCTCCAGCCCTTGATCCTCTTTTAAGCTCGATTGCATTTTCTTTCTGTTTAGCCACTAATCATTAAAGTTAGTGTAGTAGGTATAGATATCATAGAAGCATCATTACGGAAGTTGTAATGGAATTAATTTTTTTTGAAGGAGTAGGATTTATTCAAGTGTGAAGAATACAAACAGTTCTTGCGGGGGCAAGAGGGGATCCTGATAGGGGTTGCCGCAGAGTGAATTTTAAATCAGGAAAAAAGATAAAACAGTGGCATGAAGGAGGACATAAGGTGATGCTTGGGTAGAGATGTTGGCTTAGACAACCATAATTCTCACTGAGGTAAAGATTTTCTTGGGGAAAGAGGAACAAAAAGGAGAGATAAAGTAATATGAGGACAAACTCCCAGTTTGCATGTTTAGGCTAAGACTAATATACATGCATATTGTAATTCCTAAAGCCCTTACTCTATATCAATTAAATTATTCTTTTTTCCTGTTTGGGTTTGATTGAGGGAGGGATGAATTTTGTAGACCTTTGTCTAATACTGTTTTTTAGGAAAGGCTGAGTGTATTATTCTGGCCTTTAGAGATGTGTCTAAGATTGTACTTGCTGATAAATGATCCTACTTCCTTATTTCCTCAGCTGAAATAATAAGACATATCACTTCTCTTTTCCTCTTACATCAAGCCCTTGGTTTTGTTTTTGTCTTAAATTGTAAACTGCTGTGTGCAAATAGGTGCTTGGAACTGTGGCAGTGTTTTATCAAACAAAAAGCATGGTACCATACCATTAAGAATTTGGTGTTAATATACAAGCATGAGTTAGAACTGACTCGATATGTTATCCTATCATGTATTCATTCTTTGATAAAGATGAACTTCAGATATGTGTTTCTTAAAGGAGTGCTGTAAGTGACTACATTAGAGGCACTTTGGTTAAGCTGAGATTATGTAAGTTTCTTAATGTTTATAGATTTCTCCCTGAACTGAAAGGTTTTGTGTGTGTGTGTGTGTATGGTGGTACGGGGGATGAACCCAGGGCCTCTCATATGGTAGGTAGTTGTACCCTCAGCCCTTCTTAACAATTTTTATTTTGAGACAGGTTCTTGCTAAATTGCCTGGGTTGTCCTTGAACTCAAAATCCTGCCTCTGTCTCCCAGTCACTGGAATTACAAGCCTGCATCACCACCTGGCTCTGAAAGGTTTTTGACAAGTTGGTTAACTCTTTGTCAGAATCTGTGGTGGTATTCAATAATGTTTGATTAAGTAGAAGATTGATTAAGATTCTGATTCAGAATCTTCTAGGAACTAGGAAGTAATTAGACAATATTATGGTTACTCCTAAAACTTTGTTTATGCAAATGGTTTATTACATAAATTTTAAAAAGTATATAAAATAGAGTAGTATAATATGCCTGTTTCCCAGATTCAACATCTTTTAATTATGTGCCATTTTTACTTGTTTTGTGTTCCTACCCATTCCCTACCCAGGCCCCACTTTATTTACTTATGGTTGAGTTCAGATGTACACATATTGAATGTAACAAATATGAACTGTACAGTTCTAACAAATACACCTATAAAACCTTACCGCTTTCAAGCATAGAATAGTAACAATATCCCATGGTGCATGCCTATAATCCCAGCGACTTGGGATGCTGAGGCAGGAGGATTTTGAGTTCAAAGCCAGCCTCAGCAACTTAGTGAGGCCCGTAGTAATTTAGCAAGACCCTATCTCTAAATAAAATATTAAAAAAGGGCTGGGGGGGCTGGGGTTGTGACTCAGTGGTAGAGTGCTCACCTAGCTTGCGTGAGGCCTTGGGTTCAATCCTCAGCACCACGTAAAAATAAAAGAAAGGTATTATGTCCACCTACAACTAAAAAATATTTTTAAAAAAGAGTTGGGGGGTGTGACTCAGTGGTTAAGCACCCCTGGATTCAATTCCCCACATTCCCCAAAATATTTGCAATATCCAAGAAAATAAAACTTTATTTTTTTCTAATGTTTTTTCTTTATTTTTTTCTAATGTTTTTCTTTTTTTCATGAGACGTGACAATGTTAGTTTTGGTTTTTTTTTTAAAGGCAGGAGGCTTTATTTTATTATGTATTTATGGGCAGTGTTGGGGATTAAGACAGTGTTAGCTTTTAAAACCTTACTTTGAGAAACAGCTGATATATGTAGTACAAGTATAACCATCTGTCATATATCAAAATAGATCAGGAAACTTTATATTAATCTTTTGCCAGTAGTACTTCCACTGTATAGATGATGAATTTTCTTTTGTGTTTTGCCATATTGGACTTTTGTGAAGCAGTAAACAACACAGAGTTTAAAAGAAATTTTTTAATTTTTATTTTTATGGACTGCATTTTGATTCGTTGTACACAGACGGGGTACAACTTTTCATTTCTATGGTTGTACACAATATAGATTCATACCATTCATGTAATCATACATATACATAGGGTATTACTGTCTGTTCCAGTCTACTGTCTTTCCTTCTCCCACTCCCTCCCATCCCATTTTCCTCTATACCATCCAAAGTTCCTTCATTCTTCTCTTACCCCTCCTGCCACCCCTCCCCCTGTTATGTATCATCATCCACTTATCAGAGAAAACATTTGACCTTTGGTTTTTTGGGGCTTGGCCTATTTCACTTAGCATGATTTTCTCCAGTTCCATCCATTTTCCAGCAAATGCCATAATTTTATTCTTCTTTATGGCTGAGTGATATTCCATTGTATATATATGCCACAGTTTCTTTATCCATTCATCAGTTGAAGGGCATCTTGGTTGGTTCCACAATCTAGCAATTGTAAATTGAGCAGCTATGAACATTGATGTGGCTGCATCACTGTAGTATACTGATTTTAAGTTCTTTGGGTATAGGCCGAGGAATTGGGATAGCTGGATCGAATAGTGGGTTCATTCCAAGTTTTGTGAGGAATCTTCATACTGCTTTCCAGAGTGGCTGCACCAATTGGCAACTCTACCTGCAATGTTTGAGTGTGCCTTTCCCCCCACATCCACGCCAACTCTTATTATTGCTTGTGTTCTTGATAATAGCTATTTTAATTGGAATTAGATGAAATCTTAGGGTGATTTTAATTTGCATTTCTCTAATTACTAGAGATAATGGGCACTTTTTCATATGTTTGTTGATCACCTGTATATCTTCTTCTGTGAAATGTCTGCCCATTTGTTGTTTAGTTCCTTAACCCACTTATTGATTGAGTTCTTAGTATTTTTGGTGTAAAGTTTAAGTTCTTTATAAATTTTGGAGATTAGTGCTCTGTCACCTTAAAACTGTGATCCTTTTGCTTCAGTCACCCAAATAGCTGGGATTACAGGTGTGCACCACCATGCCCAGTCCTTAGGTTTTTACCTTCTTATTTGCTTAGTAATAAATTTCTTCATTGTATAAGCATTCTTTAATGCCAAAGTTAGAAACTGATTAGGCTTTTTATTTTTTTCAACTAATTTTTATTGATACATTACAGTACACATAATAGTGGGTGGTTAGGCTTTTTATCATCACATACAGCTTCATGGTATCATGAAAACAAGAGCAGTCTGGAGGTCACATTGAGACCTAACCTTTCTTGAAGGCTCTAGTTTTCTTGTTTTTTAATTCTTTTTAGATGTACATGACAGTATATTTTGACATATTATACATACATGGAATATAGCTTATTCTAATTGAAGCTTAGTTCTTAATGGGGACAGTACTGCTCCTGAGATGTTTAGGTCTTTGAAGGTGCAATTTTTGTTGCCACATGATTAGGGTAGGGTAGGTACAGCATTGGTGTTCAATGAGCAGGAAGAAGCCAGGAATGCTGGTTGACCCACAAGGCATGATATAGTTCTGTAGGACATTTCTGGACCTTCTTGTAGGTGAAAAACTTGTTTATCTGATTCTGATCCGAATTCCATTTTACATTTAAGCACAAAGGGCCTTTATTTATTTTTCATGGTTTTAGTGGACAGTGCATTTTCCAGGAATGTTACTACTGAGTAAATCAAGGGAAACTTGTACTTGGTTTTGTTCAGAACTTTACAAACAGTTGCCTGCTATTTAGAAAAATCCTGTTGTCAGTGGCATTTCTCCTTATGATATCTGATTTTCCTATTCAGTTTGTCTGCATTTCTAGCCATCACACTCATGGTGATTCTATGTATAGGTACAAGTGTCTGTTTTCTTAATAGAAATGTGAGAGTGATTATACCCAAGCATTTACATATTAAAATATTTTATCAAAATTCTTCTGTATTACATTAGACATTAATTTTTTTCTGAGATGGGGGTGGGTGTCACCATTCTGCCTATTGGCCTCCAACTCGGAATCCTCCTGCATCAGCCTCTTGAGCAGCTAGGACATAAGCATATGCCATTGCACCCTACGTTAATTTTTAAAAACTGTTTTGTACTTGCATTTCATTTCTGCTTTATGCCTTTGAATAAAATAAAAACTTGTTTTAGTGGAGTTTACATGGAAGTCCATATTGCCTTTTCAGGGAGAGATAAGAGGTCTATGTTGACCTGCATTGTAGTTGTCTCGTCTTCCTTTCCCTCCCTTTCTTTTTCTTCCTGTTTCCTTTTATGTTGTAAAGTATCTGATACATAAGAACATGGTACTCTCTATATAAGTAATGCAGCATATAATAAAACCTGTGAAATCACCCCCACTTAAGAAATGGAACTATAATAGTAATATTGGTGTATTTCTCCTGATTTATATTTAGCTATCTTACTACTAGAGGTAAAACTATTCAGAATTTTGTTTTGGTTTTATCATTCTCTTCCTTTCCTTTTCAAACTGTGTTGTTTAGTTTTAAAGGAGGAAAAGTTTCTAGTTTTTTTAAACTATAAAATGGTGGAACCATACTGTATTTATATTCTTATTTGCTTTGTTCTTATTAACATTGTTTTTAAGATTCTTCTATATTGATGTCTATAAATGTGGTTCACTTTCTCAGATAGGAGTTAATTGTATAACTTACTGCAATTTATTAATTCTTTTAAAGCTGGATGCTTGTTTTTTTTCTATTCTGTTGCTATTACAGACATTCTTATGAATTAAGGTGCACATGTACAACAGTTTCTCTACAACAATTAATATTAAATATTTTTTATGGTGATCTAATCTTCCCCAGAGTTGAAAGAAAATACTCACCTATATACATGTGATGCACTGATCTTTTCCATTCTCATCCCCTTCTGTTTTCCTTTAAGAACTGATTGTAACCTTCTAATGATTTCATAATTTTGCAATTGAAGATAGCTGTCTTAGTTTCCTTTGGAGAGTATGTTGACTTAACTTTGTTTTATAGATTGTGTGAGAGGACAGTACCTCATGAGATGGGGCTTTCAATTCTTGATATTTACTTCCTTGTCAGACTTAGCTCCCTCTTTTATCATGAGCTGTGTGTTTTTTAAGACTCAGATCTCAATAGGTTATTCTTCTTTATTGTATGTATATACTACATTATACTTATCCATTCATTCTTTGGTGGACACTTGAGTTGTTGCCATCTTTTGAATATGGTGAATAATGCTGTCGTGAACAATGGTGTACCTATTGAAAGTCCTTCCTTTCAATTTCGTGTATAAGACTTTTTTTTTTTTTTTTTTTTTTTTTTGCGGTGTTGGGGATGGAACTCAGGGACTTGCAAGGCAAGCACTCTACCGACTGAGCTATCTCCCCAGCCCGTGTATAAGATTTTTAAGTAATTTTTTGAGATATTTTATGTTTTAGTTAGCTTTTTTTTGTTTTTTTTTTTTTGTTTGTTTGCTGTTGCGACTAAAAGATCTGATGAGAACAATTTTAAAGGAGGAAAAGTTTATTTGAGGGCTCATGGTTTCAGAGGTCTTAGTCCATAGAAGTCCATTCCTTGGGGCTTGAGGAGAGGCAGAACATCATGGTGGAGAGAATCAGCTCATGTCATAATTAGGAAGCAGAGAGAGACCACTCTCTAGTTATAAAATATATACTGCTTAGCCATGCCCCCAATTAACCACTTCCTCCAACCACACCCCACCTGCCTCCAATTACCACTCAAGTAATCCCATCAGGGATTAATTTACTGATTATTTTAAGACTTTCACAACCCAGTCATTTCTCCTCCGAACCTTCTTGCATTGTCTCATACATGAGCTTTTGGGGGACACCTCACATCCAAACCATGACACTTTATAGTTTTTTTTTTTTTTTTTTTTTTTTAATATTACAGGTGTTTTGTATATTTGTGTATATTTTTTTCTGGGCATTGAACTCAGGATCTCACATATTCTAAGCACCTGTTCAATTACTGAGCTATACCCCTAGCCCTACACACACCTAACTAGGTGTGTGCTATATTGCTCATATTGGCCTTGAACTCCTGGGTTCAAGTGATCCTTGTGCCTCAGCCTCCTAAGTGGCTGGGATTACAGGTATGTAATGCCACTCCTAGCCTTTATAGGTATTTTTTGTTGTTTTGGGTTTTTTTGTTTGTTTGTTTTTATTTTGGTGCTAGGTGATCAAACCCAGGGCCTTATGCACGCAAGGCATATTTTTCATCAATACTTATAGATCTGCATCATTTTCAATAGCTGTGTAGGATTTAATTGCTTGGGTATGCCATGGGCATATTCATATAATATATATTTTGTGGACATATCTGTTAACAATTCTTTCCATTATAAATAATACTACAATTAATTTTTTCATCAAATATTTAGTGAACACCTACCATGGGCCAGACATATGTAATGTATCTTTAAAAAAATTTTTTTATAGTTGTAAGTGGACACAATGCCTTTATTTTATTTATTTTTATTTGGTGCTGAAGATCAAGCCCAGTGGTAGGTAAATACTCTGCCACTAAGCTACAGCCCCAGCCCGTAATGTATCATATATGAAAATATTTGCATACTTATTAATTTAGGATAAATTTTCTGAAAGTAATTTGATTTGAGTGAGAGGATGAGCATATTTGAAGTATGATTATTTTCCTGGAAGCTTTTATACTAGTATAGCATTATTGGATATAGTCCAATAATGGTGATGAAAAGTGCCAGATTTCCCATACCTTATACAATATTAGATATTATTGATCTTTTTAGTACTTGTTTGATATGATGCTCTTTTGTATCTTTTCATTACTAGTTAAGTAGAAATCGTGTGCTTATGGTTTTATTTCTTTTGTCAGTTGTGTATTCATGCATTTCTGCTCATGCCTTTTTTGTTATTGTTTTTAGAATTGGGGATTGAATCCAGGGGTGCTACTGAGTATATCTCCATCCCTTTTTTATTTTGAGATAGGATCTCACTAAATTGCCAAGGCTGGTCTAGAACTTGGATTCCTTTTGCCTCAGTGCCCCCCAAGTAGCTGGGATTATTTGAGTGTGCCACCTTACTGGCTTTTTTTATTGATTTGTAAGAGCTCCTTATCCCATTAAGGTTATTAAATCTTTTATGTTTTAAATATTTTCCAAATTTGTCATTTGTCTCAAGTTTTTTCGTAGTGCCTTTTACAGTGTAGATTTTCTAGTCTTGTATTCAAATTTATTAGTCTTTCATGATTTCGGTTTTGGTCCCTTGTCCTGGTGATCTTACTTTCCTTATTTTAACCTTAATGGATTTTTTTTTTTTCCCTTAAAAATAACAGTTCTAGGACTGGGGTCATAGCTCAGTGGTAGAGTTCTTGACTGGCAGGTGCGAGTCACTGGGTTTGATTCTGCGCGCCACATATTAATGAATGAGTGAATGAATGCCCATTGACTACTAAAAAATTTTTTTTAAAAAATAACAATTCTAGAACTTTTTTTTGTTGTTGTTACTAGAGATTGAACCACAGGATGCTTTACAACTGAGCTACATTCCTCAGTCTTTTTATTTTGAGATAGGATCTCATTAAGTTGCTTAGGGCCTTGCTCAATTGCTGAAGCTGGCCTTGAGCTGTGTTTCTCCTACCTTAGCCTTCCAAGTTTCTGGAATTACAAGTGTGTACCATCATGCCTGATATAAAGTGTTTTTTTTTTTTTTTCCCACCTAGATAATATTTTTTTCCACAGGCATATTCTGTATGGAGAGTAAGTCAGAATTCTTTCTTTTTAAAGACTGAACAAAGTTTATTCAGTGAGAAAGTTCTCTCTGAGCTTTTCCAAGTGCATTAATGGCATCAGTGTTTTAGACTGATAAGCAGTTAGGGAAAACGAGCTTTGGAAGATAAATGCAGTATCCATTTAACTAGACAGTGCCTCTAAAAATTCTGTATATGAAGCTGAGGATTTGTTAAAATGCTGATTCTCACGGGGTGTGGTGGTGTACACCTGTAATCCCAGCTACTCCAGAGGTTGACGCAGGAGGATTGCAAATTACAGGCTATTTGGGGCAATTTAGCAAGATCCTGTTTCAAAATTTAAAAAGAGCTAGAGATACATATAGCTCAGTGATAGAGTTTGCCTAGCATGATGGAGGCCCTGGGTGGAATCCCCAGTACTACAAAAGAAAGGGAGAGAGGGAAGGAGGGGGAGGTATGGAGGAAGAGAGCCGATTCTCATTCGGTTGGTCTAGCATATGGGCTGAAATTTTGCATTTCTAACAAGCTTATCGATGTTGGTGATGCAACTGGTCTATGAAACACACAGTAACAAGAATTATTTGAGTATAGAATTAAGAGAAAAGAATTGTATCCTGTTTTTTGTTTTGTGTTTTAAGACAGGATCTCGCTAAATTGTTTACGGCCTCCCTAAATTGCTGAGGCTGATATCAAACTTATGATCCTCCTGCCTCAGCCTCCCGAGCCACTGGGATTATAGGCATGTACCATCATCCCCAATTCTTGCTATCATTTTGAAGAGTTGTTTGAAGCCAGCAGCAGAGTCGGAATTGTGACCTGTAGATCACTCTTGGTCTTGGTGAAATGAAATTATAAGAACTGTTTAATGTTCATACTTTAAGAGGGGGCATTAAAGAAGATATCAACTTCTAATTTTTTTTTCTTTTTTTTTTGAGTGGCATCCACAATTGAGGGTGGATGGTGGTAGGTGGGTCTAAAACCTTTGAAAAGGTACTAGGATTGGCATTCTGAATCTTGAAAGTGAAAGAGACAAAGATCTTCCAGTATTATAAAAGTTAAGTATCTGGTCAGATAAATGAAATTTAAGAGTAGTAAAGTATTGACAAGGAGTACTTTGTAATTGGGATGGTTTCTCCCACTTTTTAAGTTTACTGTAACTGGCATAGTGATTCTACTAAGAAAGTAAAAAGAAGTGTTTTTTTTTTTTCCCCACCTAGATAATATTTTTTTCCACAGGCATATTCTGTATGGAGAGTAAGTCAGAATTCTTTCTTTTTAAAGACTGAACAAAGTTTATTCAGTGAGAAAGTTCTCTCTGAGCTTTTCCTCCAGTGGCAGCTGGGTGTTCACTTCATAGAATTAATTAAAAGACTCTTATCTTGGAAGTGTTATAGTGGATAGTGAACTTTTATCTTTAGGGGAAATTTTGACAAGTGAAATTGTTGAACTAGCCATGTTTTGTGAATTCACAGTGCCAGTGTTTCAGTTGTGTTTTTAGAAATTTAGATTTTTTTTTTCCTTGTACTATTTTAGAGATAATTCGTTTTCAGGGTTGGGGTTGTGGTTCAGTGGTAGGGCGCTTGCCTAGCACAGGTGAGGCCCTGGGTTCAATCCTCGGAACCATATTAAAATAAATGAATAAAATAAAGGTATTGTGTCTATTTACAACCAAAAATAAAAGAGTTCATTTTCACATTTCCTTAATTAATAGCATTTAATACTAAAATATTGAGAAATTACGAATAACCCCCATAATTTGTCTTTTTGACTAACATTCTTGGAATATTGGTTTTCTTAAAAATAGTTACAAGACAGTAAGGAGACAATTTATTGTGCTGTTATGGAGGGAGAAAGATTTAAAATGTAGTCCTGGAAGAAGGTGAGATTTAATCCTAGGATTTTAAGTGTTTCTTTAATTATATTGGCTACTTCAGGGTTCATTTTGGTCCTATATGACAGGTCTTTTCCCTAATAACATGTGGTTGCTTGCGTGTCTTGAAAAGCATTTGCTACACCTATTATTTCTGTTGTTATTTAGTTCTCTCATAACACAACTGATAAAATTTAAAGTAAAACATCAAACACATTACAGTTTGTATTTTTAGCCAATAATGTGTTTCAGTTCATTTCTTCATTGGCCTGATTCTTCAACAATGTGCAAATTACAGCTGTAGCTGTTTTTATTAAAGCATCTATTGGAAATGAATGTGAGTTGTTCTTACTCTGTTTTTTTTGTTTGTTTGTTTGTTTTTTGCGGTGCTAGAGATTGAACTCAGGGCCTTAGGGCTTGCGAGGCGAGCACTCTACCAACTGAGCTATCTCCCCAGCCCTGTTGTTGTTTTTTAATCTCAGCCCCACCACTTAGTAGTTTCACACCCTTGGAAGTAATGTGACTTTTCTGTGCCTCAGTTTTCCTAGTTGTAAAATGAGAATGTTAATAGTCCTTTTCATAAGAGACATTGTCAGGATTAAATGAGTTAATCAACAGAAAGGGCTTAGAAATAGTTGGTGGCAAATAGTAGGTGTCCAGTAAATGTTAGTTGCTGTCAGTTTTTGTATTCAGGATAACCACTATTGCATTGTCTATGGTAAATTTATTTTGCTTCTTAAAACAGGCATATGCATATTCCGATTCAAATGTGATATGTGTGGCCAGTTAAAATATACACTGAAAATTAATTTTGAATAAAAACCGTAAGAATTTTTGTTTAGCTACTGTAACTTTAATCCCTATAAAAATAAAGAAACCATTATTTCACTCATTTTTTAATCTAATAAACTATTAATACCTGCTATTTATTAGGCATTTATTAGGTGTTAGAAATGTAAATGGAGCAAACTTGGTTCTGATTTTAAGCTGCTTAGAGGCTGGTGGAGAATGGTACCACTGAATTTTAGTGTTTTAAATAAAGAATATTTACATTGTTGTAAAAATCTTTTTCACTAGACCATTAATAAAATAATTTTTTTTTTTTTTCCCTGTGCTGGGGATTGAACGAACCCAGGGCCTCATGCTTGCAAGGCAAGCACTTTACCAACTGAGCTATATCCCCAGCCCAAAATGATAAATTTTTATTTCCTGGAAGGTGTCTAAATTGAACTTTCTTGTGGATTGTCCTTTTACTCTTAGCATCTTATTTACCACAACTCCATGGTACTGTGATCATTCCTGGTTCGCCCATATGGAAATCAAGGATCCAAGAGATTAAGTAGTACAACTGCAAAACTCACTCTAGAATCCTACCGAATTTTATTTTTTTGTGGTGCTGGGGGTCAAACCTGGGGCCTCTCACAGGTTAGGCAAATGTTCTGTCACCGAACTATACCCCCAAACCACCTACTAAATTTTAAAATTCTTGATCCTATTCTTCCCTTCATATCATGGTTCATGATCTCCAATGGAAGACTTGACCCAATATGTTGTATTGGGGGTTTATGTATCTGCTTCCATATTCAATTAGGAGCTTTTCTAGAGCAGAGACTAACTTTATTTATTTATTTATTTATTTATTTATTTATTTATTTTGCGGTGCTGGGGATTGAACCCAGGGCCTTATGTGTGCAAGGCAAGCATTCTACCAACTGAACTATATCCCCAGCCCAACTTTATTTATTTTTTGCCTCCCACCCCAACAACTAATAGAGTACCTGTCACATATTAGATATCTAATAAATGTTAGTTGATAGTATTGTAAAATGTCAGAAGTAGAAGGAAGTTTAGATCTCATGTAAATCATAAGACATTTGAATTTCTGAAAACAATTTAGGTTGCTTACATAAGGTTACAGCTTTTTATTTCAACTCTGTAGTGTATTTAAAAAACACACACACAGCTACTATCATCACATTATAAGAGAACCCCCAGCCCCAGCCCCACATATTTTTTTGGTGGTATTAGAAGTCAAAGCCAGGGTCTCACACTAGGCAAGTGATCTACCACTGAGCTATATCCCCAGCCCTGTCTCCCTGACCCCTGACCCTGTCTTTTATTTTAATTTTGAGACAGAGTCTAAGTTGCCCAAATTGGCATCAAACTTGGGAGCCTCTTGCCTCAGCCTCCCAAGCAGCTGGTATTAAAGCATTCATCACTGTGCCCAGCAAGAAGCCATTTTAACCTCAAAAAGTAGGAAGGACATTCTCATGTTAAGCACAATTGGTAACATTATTTTGTGATGACTGGCATCTGTTTCAGGAGTTGTACTTCAGGAACCATTATCTAATTCAGTCCTCTACTTTTAGAAATGTAAAGCTGAGCCCAGAGATGTATGAGAGTTCTTAAAGCAAGGCAAAATAACAACTGAATCTGGAACCTGGATCTTTTGATGCCCAAAAATTTGATCAAAAATTTGAGCCTGTCCCCTGAGTTCTCCTCATATGATCAGACTTAGGTACAGAGAACATGTCATGTGAATTAATGAAGATTCTATAATTCTTAACAAATAGACTTGGAACTTGAATCCATATTATCCAACTGTTTTTAGTGCATTTACTTCTGTGTACCTTAGTGAACTCCATTCGTACCCATTTAACTATAGGGATAGAATTATAAGTGATTGAAATTGAAGGAGGTATCTGTATTTAGGATTTCCTTTCCTTGAAAATTTCAGATTTGGAACTTAAGCAGCTTCTTCCAGGGAAGTGTGCCAGTGCAGCCACTGTCGCAATCAAGATCTTGATCCGAATACATAGGTTGGAATATTGGTGGGGCAACAATCCTCAGACACCTCACTTAGAACAGGTAAGTGAAATAGATAGTTTAGGATAAGAAAAGTGGATTTGAGTGTTAATTGCCAAAGTTCTTCCTTCCTGTTTTTAGATGAAAAATAGATGAAACTTTAGATGTAAATTAGATGACTGCCTTTAAACACTTAACCCTTTATTTTGGCAAAAACAAAGCATTTGGGATGTTAGGTGATAGGGCAAAACATTTTCTTGATTGTAAAATGTGTCCAAATATTAACAGTGGTGAAATTTTAGGGTAAGTAAAAGTTGCTTTTCCTCTTTTTGTGCGTTTCCAAATTGTATTTATGAGATTGTTATTATTTCATTACAAACTACCCAAATTTAGTGACTTAAAACATAATCCTTTATTTTGCTCTTGTATCAACAATTTAGTCAAGACTCTTGGACAGGGATACTTGTTACTATTAATAAATGACATGAGGTAGGATTGCTGGAAGGGTAGGAGAGACTCAGTGCTGAGAACTAAAATCATTCAATGACTTGCTCACTCTCGTGTGTGTTGATCGATGCTGGTTGTTGGCTGGTACTTCAGCCTGGGCTATTGGCCAGAACACCTACCCTTATGGCTGTTTGGCTTCCTCATAGCCTAGTAGCTGGGTTCCAAGAGAGAGCCTCCTAAGAGAGGAAGGTGAACGAGCATGACATATGTGACTTAGTTTTGAAAGTCACATAGTTTTTCTTTATAACTACCTTAATCAACAGAATAAAGGTCCACCAGTTTTGGAGGAGGGGTAAACTGGGGTGTACATAGAATTTTACTGCTTGAAGGGAGGAATAATCAGCATTGCATTGTAAGAAGGCTATATGAAATGGACTCTACTTTTGTAACCATCTTTGGAAAATATAATCTGCCAAAATTATGTTACTTCAGAGATAAAGAATATAAATGTGTAATGTATGAAAAAGGAATATTTGTACGAAATTGTGGTATATGAGTCCAATACGATTTTGATGTGTTCTTGTCTGGTAGAGTATGATTTTGAAAATGGGATGTTAAGGGCTGGAGTTGTGACCCAGTGGAAGAGCTCTTGCCTAGCATGTGTGAGTCACTGGGTTCGATTTTCAGTACCACATATAAATAAATAAAAATAAAGGTCCATTGACAACTAAAAAAACTATATATTTTAAAACAAGAAAATGGGATACTTAAGTAGAAAGAAAGGAAATAGATTGGAATTTTCTTTTGTGTCCACAAGACAGATTACTACTATGATCAAAAGTACAGACAAAAGTTTATAAACACAGTGAAATATAAAATTGGTAGCTTGGATTTTCTTTTCTTTCTTTCTTTTTTTTTTTTTTAAACATGCTAATTATTTTAAAGTTAGCTTGGATTTTTTTCGTGTTTTTATGATTTGAGAATTATTTGGGCAATAGGTCACCAATATAAAGTAGAAAAACTAGTGCCATTTTAATATGTACATTTTGTATAATATTTTTAGATAATTCTCTAAGCATTATATAGAGCTTCATTCACTATAGTTCAGAAATGGGCTCTAGATATCATCTCTTAAATCCAGAAAATTGTCTTATTGTCTAGGTGATTTCCATTCCTGAGGATTTAAATCTATGAGTCTAATTCAGTTGAGTTAGTTCATCACTGTTTTCTTACTACTCAAAGGTAAAGAGATATTCTACGATGGAAAATAACTGTACTAGTGTGATAATAGAGGTAATCTCAGAAGTTTGCTAAGTCTTCACTGTGATTGATGAGAATTGACAGTTCTGTGAAACAATTTTAGTTGAAAACGTGTCTCGTGTGCTCACAGATCTAAAGATTGTTTAAAAATGCAAAATGAATTTTTGGTAATTGTGGAAGGCATAAATTATATTGCTTTGGGGGTTAGTGGTATTCCTGTTTATTGTTACTTTCTGATGAGATTCCTCTTAAATTTTTTTATAGTTTTTAAATCAGTGCATTACAGATACACATAAAGGTGAAATTCACTATGGTATATTTATAGACATAGGAAAGCTTGGTCAGATTCATTCTACTGATCTTCTCTTTTCCCATCCCTCCTCCCTCCCCTTCAGTCCCCTTCCTTCTCCATTAATTTGTGAAGTTTCCTTTTTAATTTTTATTTAAGTTTTTGGTGGTGCTGGTGATTGAACCTAGGGGCACTCTTCCACTGAGCATATCCCCAGCCTGTTTTACTTCTTATTTTGAGACAGGTAGTTGGTAAATTTCTGAGGCTAGAACTTGAAATCCTCCTGTCTGAGCCTCCTGAGTTGCTAGAATTACGGGCACACATTACCATGCCAGAGACTCCTACTTGCAAAGACAATAATGATTTTGATTTTTTAAATATCATTCAGTTTATACAGGTTCCTTGACAGTACAGAGTTGCTTGGCTTATTATCCCCATTACTCCTTAGCTTTATTTATTTAATTAGTACTGAGGATTGAACCCAGGGATATTCTACCTTTGGGCAATATCACTACCCTTTTCATTTTTTATTTTGCTGAATTGCCCAGGCTGGCCTTGCACTTGCCATCCTTCCACCTCAGCCTCATATGTATCTGAGATTATAAGTGTGTGCCACTGTACCTGACTTAACATCAATTATTAAGTGACATAGTACCTTTTATAAATGCTTAATGAAAGTAGTTAAAATACAGCATAAGGATACCATTAGCATAGCAGAAGATTCACCATGTTAACCATTTTAAGTGTATTGTTCAAGTGTTTATGCATATTCACATTATTATGTAATTCATCTCCCAAACTCCTTTCATTTTGCAAAATATAAACTCTATTCATTAAATGAGGTTTCCTATTCCTCTCTCCTTCCATTTCCCAGCAGCCACCATTCTACTTTCTATGAATTTGATTATTCTAGATATATCGTACAGTTTGGATTGTGCATTATTTGTCTTTTTGTGACTGGTACATTTCACTTAGCCTAATATCCTCAAGGCTTATTCATGCTGTGGCACATGTCAGAATTTCCTTTCTTGTAAGGATGAATGGTATTTTGTTGTGTGTGTGTGCATGTGTGTGATGTTTTGTTTATTCATTCTTGGGACACTGGGTTTTCTTCCACACTTTGGCTGTTGTGAATAATACTGCTGAGAGCATGGGTGTATAAGATATGTTTGAGGTCCTGCTTTCAGTTCTTTTAGGTATGTAACCAGAAGGGGAATTTCTGAATAACCTGGTAATTCTGTTCTCAAATTTTTGAGGAACTGCCATTCTGTTTTCCATAACAGTGCATGCACATGTACATACATATATATATATATATATATACATATATACATATGCACACACATACACACATACATACACGTATCTATTTATTTGAGACATGGACTTGCTGTGTTGCCCAGGCTGGTCTTCAGCTCCTGGGTTCTAGTTAAGTGATCCTCATGCCTCAGCCTCCTAAGTAGCTGTGACTGTGGGTACATGCCACTGTGACTGACTTTTAGCAGTTTTATTCACAGATTATTTATGTACCATAAAATTAACTCATAGTAAATATATATATCAATGATTTAAAACATTTTTTTTAGTTGTAGATGGACACAATACCTTCATTTATTTTTATGCAGTTGCTGAGGATCAAACCCACTGCCTCACACATTCTAGGCAAGGGCTCTACCACTGAGCCACAACCACAGTCCCATATCAATGATTTTTATCAATTTACAAAGTTGCACAACCATCACTACAATCTAATTTGTAGAATGTTTCATCACCCTGATCCCTAAAATCCTTTATGTCTCTTTGCAGTTAATTCCTGTTCCCACCTCTAACCTCAGGTGATAACACATGTACTTTTGTCTCTACATATTTGCTTTTTCTAGAGTTCTAATATAAATGGAATCATACAATATGTGGTGGTGTCTTTTTTCACTTAATGTTTTTTGAGGTTCATACACATTGTAGCATGCATCTACTTTATTCTTTATATTATTGAGTAGTATTCCATTGTATGGATAATAGCACATTTTATTTAACATTTGGATTGTTTGTATTTTTGGCTATTACATTTATCATCTATGTTGTATGTGTCTAATCATGTATATAATGCATGAACACAGAACTTAAATGTAATATAAATATATATCTAAATGTATGTGTTGAGGAATATACTCAAGATTTTTTAATAGGGATGTAGAATCAAAATGTTTTGATGTCAGTGTTCTAGTCCTGAAAAGTTGGAAAGCAGAAAATGAATAGAATTATCCTTTACAGAGGTTTGATTCTACTACTCATAAGTATACTCTACTACTTAAGAAATAAATTAAATTTGTTAATGTGATACTTAAGATACTCTGCCATCTGACCTTAATTATTTCTCTGCTTTCTACCACTTTGGTCTTATAATTTGGTTGTTCCTTTTAGATGATTTCCACCAAATTTCTTGTTTCCTTCAATAAATGATGCTCTTCTGCTTTTTGATCTTTGCCAACTGTTCCCTTTGCCTAGAATACAGTATATTATTTAAGCTGAGGGTAAATAACTTCTCTGAAGTGCTCCTTGGTTTATTCAGGTCAATTTAATCACTTTATCTTCTGCAATACTTCTGTGGTAATACTTTATTACAGCAGTTCTCAAACTAAATTGCAGTTATTTCTAAGCATATTTGCCTTCCTGACTATTACCATCTTGAGAATAAGGAATGGACCTAATTCAACCCATGTTTGTTGAATACATAAATGGGCAAGTAGCCTTGTGGTTGAGGTATTTGCATGCCTCTGAGAGTGAGTGTCTTAAATTTTGGGGCCTGGCCACCTCATTTGCTTTACACTACTTTCAGTCCTGTTTGTCAATTCAGGTCAAATGGGTTCTGTTAAGTGATGCAGAAATGAATTTAAGGATTTGTAAATTAGAAGCCGGATAATTATTGAAGAAATCAAGGAATACACATTTGGGGGCCATCTTGGGGGGGAGTGAGGGAGAGGGAGAGAGAGATGCTTTTGGGGTTCTCAGGCTCTTCTTTTAAAAGAAACTTGGTGAGGAGTGACTGTGGGGAGGTATGTGAGGATAACAATTCTGGAGATTACAAGATAGTTTATAGTGGTTTCCAATATCTGATACATAAATAGTGTTGAAAAGTCCCCTAAATTACAGATTTCTTAAAATAACATCACTCTTTGTTTAATCTGTTTATTGGTGGGCTAATTAATAGTGTACAAGGTAATTTTCATGGGTGAATTTATGGCAACTTATAACATTTCCAAATTGCCGAGAAATTTTGGAGTGACAGGTCTAGTATGAAGAGTGACTTAGGAAAGCTGGGGTTGTGGCTCAGAGGTAGAACACTTGCCTCGTATGAGTATGGCACTGGGTTTGATCCTCAGCACCACATAAATAAATAAAGACATTATGTTCATCTACAACTAAAAAATATTAAGAGAAAAAAGTGACTTGGGAGTGATAGACCTACAAATGCATGAGGAACTTCAGATTAAAATTTTATTTCCTCATCCTTCCTTTTTTCTCTTTTCCACCTTTTCTTTATTTCTTTTATCCTACCTTAGTTTTGATCCCAGGCACAGAGAAAGAAGGCTTTCATAATGAGACATTTTAGTACAGAATTTTCATTACTTAATAGAAAATGTCAAAAATTCTACCTGAAACAGAGAATTAGGGTTGGAGGAACTGAAAAAGAACTTAAAGCTATCTTGCCAGTGGTGAGTTTGGGTTCCCTTAATAATACCAATCTCCATTTACTGCGTATGTAAATAATTCAGTACCAGATGCTATGTTAAGCTGTTTATATACCTTATTATATATACCTATGTTATAAGGCAGATAATTTTACAGATGATTCATCTGAAGTCTAGATTGATTAAATGATTTGAAGATTAAAATGAGAATTTAAATCCAGGATCATTTAATTTCAAAGACTGTAAGTGTGCTATTATTACTGTCCATAACTGATGAGAGTATCTTTTTATTTATTTTTTGTGCTGGGGATTGAACCCCAGCCTTGCACATTCTAGGAAAGTGTTCTACCACTGAGCCACACACCCTAGTCCTGATCAGTATCTCTTTAACTTGTAGTAAGTATCAGTATTTTTTATCCTGAGAGATAGATGTTAAATTGAAGATAAAGATTAATTTATGGTTATTTTCTGTGCTTTTTTTTTTTTTTTTTTACTGTGATATGTGCTACAAAGAAAACATTTTATTTTGTCTTCACAAAACCAATAAGTTATCTCCATTTTATTATTGGAGAAATTGTGACTTTAATGTGTCATTAATGAGGAAGTAGCAGAAATTGGTTTTAGACCTGTGATATCTGACGCAGAGCCCATTCTCTTAGTTCTTTGCAGTTCAGCTTCCCAGCATCTTCGGTGTTAAGGATCAGGCAAAGTTTCTTTTTCTGCTTTTCCAGTTTTTAAAAAATATTGTATTCTTTTTAGTCATTCATGACAGTAGAATGTGTTTTGATATATCATACATACATGGAGTCTAACTTCCCATTTTTGTGGTTGTACATGATGCAGAGTTGCACTGGACATGTATTCATATATGAACACAGAAAAGTTATGTCCAATTCACCTACTGTCTTTCCCATTTCCATCCCACCTCCCTTCCCCCATTCCCCCCATCCAATCTGGTGAACCCGCCTTAATCACAATTTGCATATCAGAGAGAACATTAATGTTTGGTTTTTTGGAATTGGCTTATTTCAAGTGAAATAACATGATAACCTCCAGTTCCATCCGTATACTGGCTGATGCCGTAATTTCATTCTTCTTTATGGCTGAGTAATATGTACCATATTTTCTTTATCCATTCATCTGTTGAAGGGCATCTAGGTTGGTTGCATAGCTTAGCTATTGTGAATAGCTGCTATGAACATTGATGTGACCGCGCACTATCGTATGCTGATTTTAAGTCCTTTGGGTATATACCGAGGAGTAAGACAGCTGGGTCACTGGTAGTTCCATTCCAAGTTTTCTGATGAATCTCCATAATGCTTTCCTGAGTGGTTGCACCAGTTTGCAATCCCACCATATATGCTTGTTTTATAGTATGTCATTGTATATATAATATAATTTTAGTCAGACAGTAATTGACAGTAGTATTACGGAGTCCTCTGCTGGCGGCCTGACTTTGGGATCCTACCAGGTCTGCCCACTCACCACCTCAAGAGCTTAATTAGCAGAGAGAAAGAAGAGTGGTAGTGAAGCAGGAAAGAAGTTTATTATTATTATTATTATTATTATTATTTTTTTTTTTGTCAATACCAAGAAGACAGTTGCTCTAGAAAACTTCCGTGTGCTGACAGTAGCTTCTTTGATTATATAGGAAAGGGACAAAAGCAGGGAGCCAAGAAATATGCATCTGGTAGCAATCTCTACCTGGTTTAGCCACAATCTGGTTTTGCAGTGGTCTTACTTGAGTCCTGCTGGTGTCTTCCTGGTGCCCAGAAAATTATTATTGCTTGGGGACCAGTTTCCATTCCCAGTGTGAGATGATTGCCTGAAGAAACTGGGAAGGAGAAGTAACTTGAACAGGTTAGAGAGTCAAAATGGAGCCTGTCAGGACAGTGATCTGGTTCTCCTTTAAAATCTCCCAATTTTAGAGAACCTTTGTTACGGTGTCACAGTTGTGTGTTTCAAGTTAGTTATTTCAAGTTAAGTTCATCACTATTTAAAGGATCAGTTTGTTTTTTATTCCAACAGGTTATATCTTAGTTCCCTTGAGTTCTGTTTACATGTAAAATACAACAGGAATTAAATTCCTTTTTTCCTTTAAAGGAAACTATATAAAACGGGGAATAATAGATGGTCCTCTTTTATGCATTATTTCTTCAAATTTTTGAAAAATAATGGCTTGTCATTATGTAGATTTTTATTCAAAATAAGCACAGAAATTGAAAGTGTTGATATAGCTCAAATTTCTTATTTCATTTTGTTTCAAAGATCTTTTAATAGTTAAAATTAACCAAGCGTGGTGGTGTACACCCTGTAATCCCAGTGACTTGGATGGCTGAGGCAGGAAGGATCACAAGTTCAAAACCAGCCTTGGCAATTTATCAAGGCCCTAAGCAATTCAGTGAGACCCTGTCCCTAAATAAAATACAAAGAGGGCTGGGAATGTTACTCAGTGTTACCTGCCCTGGATTCAATCCCTGGTAGCCAAAAAAAAAAAAAAAAGTTAAAATTCCGCAAATTTGTATCAATATACGTAGAGTTAGATAGCAGATGGCAAGGTAGATAAGTGATGGGAATCAAGCTTCTTGCTCTTAAAGATCTTCAAGTCTCTTAGGAAAGATGGAAATTATAAACAAGTAATTTTTAAGAAAGTGTGTTATAGTGCTTCTTTTTTCCATTGCCAGGGATCAAACCCAGAGCCTCATTTGTGCTTAATTATAGTATTCTTGAGTTAATAGTAAGAAATGTTCCTTCTGACTTGCTTTATGGAAGAGGGTATGGCATTTGAGCTGTGTCCTGGAGATTTAGTAGAATTTTAGGTAAGTTGAAGTCTGAAAAGAGGTTGTTCTTTGTAGAATGCTTGGTTAACGATGAGGAAGAGTGGTAGATGCCTTCTTGTTCCCTTATTAGTGAGATGTATTCCTTTTATTCCTTTTTTTTTTTTTTTGATTGGACATATTTAAGTAATTGGGTTTTTTGGGAGACATTAAAATGAGAAATAAAATCTGGGCACAGTGATGTGCACCTGTATTCTGTCACCAGAGGGAGCTCAAGGAGGTCCTGGAGAGGGGAACCTCAACTCAAGATGAATGAGATGAATGGGGTCCTTGACAAATGTTGCAGAAATAAAATTTCAGGAGGTGTCTAATAGAGGCACAAGCAGGGATTTATTCAGGAAAGCTAGGACTATGTACTCAAAGGGAAAGAGAGTGTGGTCTGTCTTGAGATTAATATGTGCTTTTGGGGTTTTAGACTTTTTTTTTATTTGGAGGTGAGCATGGGAAAGGTATGTGGGGGATAATGTCAGTCTGATGATCATGACACAGTTTATGTTGGTCCAGCTATTCTGAGGATCTTTAGGTTGATATTGTCTCCATTATCTGATCAATAGATAACATTTGGAATGTACCCCATTTACATATTTCTTAAAATAGTGTATCTCCCTTTTGTTAAATACATTCTAAAAATGTTTTAGTATATTGCACAGGGAAGTTTTCATAAGGTAGTGAATTTACAGTAATTTTAAAGATTTGTAGAGTGAAATTTGGGAGTGATGAAAGAAAACTGACGTGAGAAAAGTATGGAAAATTGACTTGAGAAAAGTATGAGAAACGAGTAAAAGGTTTTCAAAATAAAGTTAGTATCTCCTTTTCTTTCCTTTGTCCCCTTTCTGTCTATTATTTCTTCTGTTTTATCTCAGTCCCAGCTATGCAGAAGAATCATTTGAGCTCAACCAAGAGGTTGAGGCCAATCTGGAAAAAAAAGGAAAATACATCTTAATTTGAAAATTTTTTTTTTCACAACTTTTATTTTGGTTATATTCTTTTTTAGTTCTAAAATTTCTATTTTGTTTTATGTGTCCTCTATTTCTTGGTTAATAATTCCTGTATTAAGGGCTGGGGCTATAGCTCAGTGGCAGAGTTCAGTCCTTAGCACCAAAACAATATAAATAAAATAAAGGCATTCTGTCCATCTACAACTACAAAAAAATAATTTCTGTATTAACATTTATTTCAGAGGTGTTTGGAATTTTTTATTTGGGCATTTTTGCAACAGTTGCTTTAAAGTACTTTTCAGATAATCCATTATCTATTTCTAACTCCATTGAAGTAGTGTTTCCCCACATGAGTTAAGATTCTGTGATTCTTCTGTGCTGAGTAATTTTGATTTGTATTCCAGATTTTTTAAAAAAATTTTTTTTGGTTGTAGATCAACACACTACTTTTATTTATGTTTATATGGTGCTGAGGATCCAACCCAGTGTCTCACATGTACCAGACAAGCACTGTACCACTGAGCCACAACCCCAGCCCTGTATCCTAGATATTTTCAATGTTATATAATGAGATTCTATCTTCTTTGTATTTTGTGGAGAATGTTGATATTTTTGCTTTAAACTTCTGTATCTTGAGGTTTCATGTCAATTCAATTTTCAGAGCTTGGCAGTTGTGTTCAAATCTGTCACATATGTGTTCTCCCCAGTGGTCAGTCTAGAGTCTGGGTTGACACCTACCCATATTTCAGTTTTTACTATTCTGATTAGCATCAGATCCATACCTACACAGGTTGAGCCCAGTAGTTCAGAAACAACTTTATGGGGTCACTTTCCCATGGAGAGAGAGCTATAGCGAAGGAGGGAGGAACAAAAACCAAAACAACACAACCACCAAAAGAATTAATGGTTTTTGGCCTGCCTACTTGGAGGCAGTGCTCTTCTGAATGGAGAAGTTGGTGCCCCTCCCTCAAAATTTTTGCTCCTGAAGGCTATCCCCCAGGGCTCTTGTTGTTTTTGTCATACATGCCATAGATGACATGGGGACTGGAATATGAGAATATGGAAAGACAAGATAGTGAAAAAGTACACAGGAGATTTTCTATAGGTTCTCCAAACATTGAGGAGGTAGAAGGTTTCTCCTGTTTCTCATTCTGTCTACACTATAGTGCTTATTCACTACTGGGTTTGAGTTCAGGCTGGAGGACACTTGAGGGGAAAAAAAAAAAAAAAGGTAAACTCACAGCTTGTATGATGATACTTGGAATTCTGGAGCTCTCCCTGGATCCATCTATGGTATTTACTTTTCAGAGTCTTCAAATAGCTATTCTTACATTCTGTCTCTGATTTATAGTTTAGTTTAGTGGAAGATAAAGGGAGGTGTGTATTTTACTTTATCTTATCAAACGGAAAGTCTTCCCATCATTTCCGTTTCAACTTTTTAATTTGAAATGATTTTAGATTCATAGGAAGTTGTAAAAAAGAGGCCAGTGAAGTCCCCTGTGCTCTTTACCCGAAACCCCCAAGGTTATATCTTATATAACTGTGATATAATACCCAAACCAGGAAATTAACATTAATACCAACTTTTTATTATGAAACATTTCAGATATACAAGAATCTTGGCAGAATAGTATGTTTACCATCTGTTTGTTTCCCACTGATAATTCAGTGATTTTTTTCACATTTTCCCATAATTGCTTTATATGTATTCTGGCATGTGTGCTTTCTCTTTTATGAACTACTTGAAAGTAAGTTGCAATTATTAATTTACCTCTAAATATTTACACATGCATCTTCTGAAAAAAAGATCATACTTTATAAAGATTTATTGAATAAACACAAACTGTTTCCAGATAGCCTCAATACCAAGGATAATACCTAAGAAAATTAACAATGTGAATGTGGTTTTTTTTTGGGGGGAGCGGGAGAGGACAGGAATCTTAATGTTCCAAGGTGTTTCTTTTGAAGTAAGCTACTCTTCTTTTGAGGTTTCTGTTACTATTCAAGGAGGTGGCCCTCCTGATGATATGCTCTTGGTAATTATTTTGAGAATCTGGACTCTTGCCATGTATGTGAATCAGAGCCTATGGAGTTCCCTAATTCTATATTTTGTTGTCTCATTTTTCCCTCAGCTCAGTAATACAGGTCCCTCAGCAGATACACATTAGAATAATTCTTATTGGGAGATTGTAACTTTATCAAACTAATTTAGGAACTAGCATGTGACTTCATTTTAAATCATTAATCAGGAAATTACTTAACGGTTAAATTGTGAAGTTTCTGATATGGTGATTTATAATGGTTATATCTAACTTTAAGCAACTGAAAACCAAACTACAAGGCTTAAACAAAGAGGTTTGTTTTTCTTACATAAGTCTGGAAGTAGGCAGTTGCCTTAATATTTTTAAGGTCTGTATTTTTGTGATTTGCTTGGTCTTCATGGTCCTAAGGTGTCTCCAGTCTTTTACCTACATTCCAGGAGGAAGGCAAAAGGACATGCCAACTGAAAGTTTTCCTATTAATGCTTCTAGCAAGTCATTTCTGATGTCTTGGGCCAAAATTGAATTCATATGGTTACCTCTAGCAGTTTTTAATCTTTTGACTTCTATAGTGAGAAGCAAGGAGGGAGTAAAGATTTAGGAATGACTTTTTGAATAGCTAATATAATAAATAGCACCTGTCACAATTAATATGATTGTATTCATTTAACCTCTAAATTGTATTCATTTTGTTTTAGAATGATGTTCACATAGGTGCTTTATAGTTATATAATAACATTTTACCTGGATATTGTGGGAAACAAAAGAACTGAGAACAGTAAAAACATTTTAAAAAATTATATATATATATATATATATATATATATATATATATATAAATTTGTAATTGAACCTTTATTTATTTATATGTGGTGCTGAGAATCAAACCCAGTGCCTCACACATGCCAGGCAAGTGCTCTACCATTGAGCCACAACCCCAGCAACAGTAAAAATATTTTTAAGTCTAGTTGTGAGGGTAAGCTTTTTGTAATGTACTGTGAAACTAGGCTTGCGTTTTGGAACCTTGGGCAATTTGTTGAATTTATAAGCTTCTGTTTCCTCATCTGTGAAATGGAATTAATAATACCTGACTTTTAGGATAATTTTGAAGTGTGAAATTATGTGATAATTTATATCAAGTACTTATGTGGTACCCAGTGTATTAGAAGTGCTGCCCTGGAAGATACTGTAATTGTTAGGCAGTTGGACATTGCGATAGAAGAGCACAGGCTTCATAGTGGACAGATTTGACTTGATTCCAGTTCTAGTACACACTTAATGTGTGGTCTTAGGCCAATTGATCTCTGAGATAGTTTAATTTAGGCAAAATATTTTTTCAGTAAAAATGTAGAAATATTTTAATTTACATATTAGTGAATCAATATGAAGTCAAAGTCACAATTACATGTTCCCCAAAATTCCAAACATCTTCCTTAGAATAATTGGTTTCTGTACAAGATTTAAATGTCCAATGTATATGTGTAGTTTTTACTCTGTGCTACAAAGTTTAAAGGTTCTGAAGTTCTGCTTGAGTATTCCCCAAGGCAAGTGCAGAATCTGTCTGTTCAGCAATTTCTCCAATAACTGCAACATTATCACCTCTTACAATGTATAGCCCTAGTACCACTTGTTGTTCTCCCTGTGAAGAGCTGAATACTTGTTCATGGCTTTCATCTAAAATCAAGTTAATGGTCTGGTCAAAAACCTTTCAGTGTTCCCACAATCATCCTCCCATCAGAAGTATTAACAGCAACAGTTTAGTTGATGTAGTTCTCCAAGGTGGACATCATGCTACTTGGCCTGGAGGTTCTGGGCAATGAAGCAGTGCAGGTGATAAATAGAGCTAAAAGGGCCCAGCAGAAACAAGCTGTGACTTGGACCCACCAGCAGCAACAAATATCCCCACCATCTATTTTTGAGCACTTAATTTTTTTAAAGCACTTATTA
Source organism: Sciurus carolinensis (assembly GCF_902686445.1). NCBI lineage: Eukaryota > Metazoa > Chordata > Mammalia > Rodentia > Sciuridae > Sciurus > Sciurus carolinensis. The sequence continues at coordinate 171,830,245 of NC_062214.1, read as the reverse complement.
TTTTTATTAGAGCACTTTTCTTTCTAGAGGTTGAAAGTTGACTGTGAAGTGAGCTTTAGTCCTTGGGCACATTGCCTAAGATTAGAGCAAGCAACCTGACTGGGAAACAGAAGTACAGCAAGGCAGGGATAGTAATCAAAGCAGGGATATTGCAAGGTGAAGGAAAGGCAAGAGAAAGTGAGATATACCCCAGAGAGAAGGGCAGACTGAAATGTTCCATAACGATTAAGCTTTGGACTTTTGTTAAGATGGGGGTGGGAGACCTTGGAGAAGCCACACCTCTTGAGGCCTGGGCTCTTGTTTAGCTGATGCCATCTCAAGGGAAGTCATAAGCCTGCACTGTGAGAAAATTGAGGGCATGCACCTGCATATTTGAGTCACTTTGCCCTTTCTGGCTTGGCACCACTAATGGAAGGTAATACAGCAGTCAACTGGTTGGGGTTGTGGCTCAGTGGTACAGCGCTTTCCTTGCATGTTCAGGCACTGGGTTCAATCCTCAGCACCACATAAAAATAAATAAAATAAAGGTATTATGTCTATCTACGACTAAAAAAAAAAAAAAAAAAGTCAACTGATCCTTGGAGCAGCTTGTGGGCACATGCATGACCTTGGAAGCATAGTGTATACTCATAAATCTCTGGAGAAGTGTGATGGACCCCTTTGTGGCTAAGTAGCCCGCCCGCCTTCCTAAGATGGATTTCTTACATAGCCCCACCCACAAAAGGGGGGGTGATTTATGTCCCTATGAGATCACATGATGGATATTAAGTCCTCTAAGTCACTTGCCCTTTTATAGCTGCCCCACCTCTCATTTCCCCCTTCTCCTGGTTCTGCTTATCTCTAACTGACTACTGACACTAACAGTTTTAGGTTCTTAGCAAAATGGAGTAGAAAGTACACCAAGTTCCCATATATCCCCTGCCTTCACAGCCAGACTTTCCCACCATCAATATCCCCCACCAGAATGGTACTATATGAAATATGGGGAAAAAAACAAAACAAAAAGTGTTTTCCTACTCTTGAACAAAATACAGTAGCACTGGTGGTCACCAAAATGTGTGAAGATTTCTCTTCAGCAACCCATCAGTTCTGCTGTGAACACCAACTGGGTGTCATATAGTTTAACATCTGGAGATGGTGTCAGATCATATCTTGAGCATTAGTCCTACAAGATTGTATCTCCACTTAAGATGTCAGTAGCAAACCTCAGGTTGTAACCTATGTTCCTTTTTTTTTTAATTTTAAAAAATTTGTTCTAATGATTATACTTCATGGTAGAATACATTTTTACACATTGTACACAAATGGAGTACAACTTCTCATTCCTCTGGCTATACATGGTTCTGAGTCACACAAGTAGTGTAACCATACACGTACATACGGTAATAATGTTTGTCTCATTCTTCAGTCCTTCCCGTCCCCACCACCCCACCTCTTATTCCCCTCTGTAAAGTTCAAAGTTCCTTCATTCTTTCCTACCCACCCCCCACTATGGATCAGCATCCGCTTATCAGAGAAGACATTCAGACTTTAGATTTTGGGGATTAGCTTATTTCCCTTAACATGATATTCTCTAGTTCCATCCGTTTACCTAGAAATGCCATAATTTCATTCTTCTTCAAGATTGAATAATATTCCCTTGTGTATACGTACCATATTGTCTTTATCCATTCATCCATTAAAGGGAATTTAGGTTGGTTCCACAATCTAGCTGTTGTCAATTGAGCTGCTATAAACATTGATGTGGCCACATCACTGTAATTTGCTGATTTTAAGTCCTTTGGGTAAAACTGAGGAGTGGGATAGCTAGGTCAAAGGGTGGTTTCATTCCAGGTGTTCTTAGGAATCTCCATACTGCTTTCCAAAGTGATTGCACCAATCTGCAGTTCCACCAACAATGTATGAGTGTACCTTCCCCCCCCATCCTCGCCAACACTTGTATTCTTGATAATTGCCATTCTGACTGGAGTGAGATGAAATCTTAGAATAGTTTTGGTTTGCATTTCTCTAATTGCTAGAGATAATGGACAGTTCAGTTCTTCTTAGCACTGAATAATAATTTGTTTTCTGGATATACCACAGTTTATCTGCTCACCTACTAAAGGATATCTTGATTGCTTCCAAGTTTTAGTAATTATAAATTAAACTGTTGTAAAGAGCCATGTGCAGGTTTTTGTATCATCTTCTTGTTTTTATTATTTTTCTTTTCTCTCATGTATCCCCAATTTAGTGCATTTTAAAATTTAATATATTTAATGTTTAATATAGGTATATACTGATTTTTAAAATATATTCATATTTTATATTTTAAGTGTGTATAATGCTCTCTTCCTGTGAATATCACTTTTTCCTTTTTGTTCAGTACTGTTTAAGATTTAAACGTATTTGCAAATCAGGTTTACAACTGACTTGTATAATATTTCATTGCATGTGCATTTATACATTTTGTGAATTTCTCTAGTAATGAATGCCTAGTGTATTCATCAGCTTTTCCTTACTGTGACAAAATACCAAGATAATCAAATTCAAAGAAGGAAAGGTTTATTTGGGGTTCAGTTTCAGTCCATTGTTGCTTAGCCCTGTTGCTTTGTGCCTGTGGAGGACATACTCTTGACAGGAGCATGTGGTAGAAGTGACTATTCACCCAGTAATGCCTGGAAAGAGAGACAGAGACAGACAGGAAGGGACTGGGGTTCCAAATCCTCTTCAGGGCATGCCTCTGATGGCCTAACTTTCTCCCTTTTGACTTCACCTCTTAAAGGTTCCACCACCACTTTCTAATAGTGTCACCCTGGGGACTAAGCCTTTAACACATGGGCCTTTGGGGGACATTCCAGACCCAAATTATAGCATTAGATGTGCTTTGAAAACTGCTAACACAACTAGTACTGCTGTGAACATTGTTATACATAACCCTGTTATGTAAAGGTTTCTCTGTAGTACTGTACCAAGGAAAGGAATTGCTGACTTGGGCCCATACACATACTTAATTTTACTAAATATTGCCAGATTGTATTCTAGAATGTTGCCCAGGTTATGTTGCCCACAAAGTGTGTTAGGGTTCTCATTTCCCTAAATACTCATCAACATTTGGTCTTATCCATCTGTTTAGCTTTGCCAATCTGATGGGTGTAGTATTTTGTTTTCATTTACATTTCTGACATTGAGAGTAAGGTTAGTAAGGTTGAGCATCTTGTCATTTACATTTTTTTTTTTTTTTTTTTTTTTTTTTTTTTGCGGTGCTGGGGATTGAACCCAGGGTCTTGTGCTTGCGAGGCGAGCACTCTACCAACTGAGCTATATCCCCAGCCCATTGTCATTTATTTTTTAGTATTTGGATTTCCCCCTCATGATAACTTATAGAAAGAAGTTAACATGTACATGTATTTGTTAATGGGATTGTATATACAATTCATGGCTTACATTTTTCATTTCATGATAATTTATGACTGTTTCCCTATGTTTTTCTATATCACCATGTAATATATGTGTATCATTCCATTTTATGGCTTTAAGTTATTTAATCTTAGTTGTAGAATATTTATGCTATTTTTGGTTTTCTCATTAACAGTATGTTGGCAAACTGTTAATCAATGCTACATTTTTGATGTGGCAAAGCTAGAGGGAGTAGCTCATGATCCCTTTGTGAAACTGAGTTTTATAGCAGATTGTAGATTTTCTTAGGCTGTTTTCTGCGTGGATTCTGGGGCAGTTATAAACACCACATTTTATAAAAAGGTATTTAGCCCCTGATGTTCCAAGACTGCAGTTCAAAGACCTCGAAGTTGGGCTTTTATCCTCCTCCTTTCCTTTCCTTTCTTTTTTTAAAATTTTTTTTATTTTCCACTTTGGCAAGGCCAGGTTAGCATAGTAAAGTGAAAGAGTGGACTTAGATCTATACTTAAATATCACTGTCTACTCTGATAGGCTGGTAAATTTCAGCTATATGGAACTTGAAATTAATAACTTCATTTTGATTTTCAAAATGTTAGTAACTTTTTATTGTAAAATTAAAAATGCTCATTAAACAATTAAAATATGGAAAACCAAAGCAAAAATAAAATTCCCCATGTTCCTTCAAAGATAACTGCTATTACCATTTCGCCTGGTACTCTTTTAGATGTTCTTCTAGGGAAACAACTAGGGAAACCCACATTGTTATTAGCTTGATATAAGCTATTGTGGGAGTAGTTGTATCATGAAAATTGACAAATGCTACAAATCAAGGCTTTCTCCTCCCTACCGAACTCCTTCCTAAGCCACTTTATCAGTATGCCACTAAATATATACATCATAGAGTATAGACCTATTTCACATTTAATGGCAACACAGAAGTCCACTGTCTGTACAGAACAGTGGTTCTGTTTGGTCCTTTGACCAGCAGTATCTATAAATTATCTGATTGGTCTGATGATTTCTGTATGTTAAATTCTAGATATGTTGATCTGATGATTTCTATATGATAAACCCTAGGTATGTGTTCATTTTAAAGTCTTCAGATGCATATTGCAAAACTATTCTAAAGAGGCTATTACTAGTTTCCTTTCCCAGAATGGATATTTGTTTTCCACGCATATAGAAAAACAGCTATGTTGAAGTTATTTCTTAACCCATGGTGTCTGTCTAGCCATCCTATAACTCAGTTTATCTGCATTGTTTTCCACAATGTGTTCCCCCCGTCCCCCAGGGATTAAACCCAGAGGTGTTTCACCACTGAACTAAATTCCCAGCACTCCCCCCTCCTGTTTTTTTTTTTTTTTTTTTTTTCATTTTATTTTGAGTTAGGGTCTCCATAAATTGCTGATTCTGTCCTCTAACTTGCAATCTTGCTGCCTCAGCCTCCCTAGTAGCTGGAAATACAGGAATGTGCTGCTATAGGTATATTATGTAATGTTGTTTACATTAAAAAAAATACAGTTTGGAGATGTAGCTTAGTGGTGTGACACTTAACTTGCATTCATGAGGCCCCTGGGTTCAGTTCACAGCACCAAACAGAAAAAAACAAAATAAAACTAAAACTAGACAACTGAGATGTTGAAACACAAGAAAGCATGCTTTGTCCTCAGAACACATTTAACATCATGTGTGACTATATTTGTGAGTACCTGCTTTTAATCCTTATATGAATGATTAGACCATAATTCAATGCTTATATCTGGCATGTATCATCATTCTGAAACACCATTTTAAAATGTCTTAAGATTCATTGCAACATTTATTCATAATAGCCAAGATTTGGAATCAACCTAAGTGTCCATTGATAAATGGATAAAAAATGTAGAATATATATACCTTGGTAATACCAATCAGGCTTTAAAAAGGAGAAAATTCTGATATTGCAGCATCATAGATGTTAGGCTAAATGGAAGATGTTAAGCTAAATGAAATAAGCCAGGCACAGAAAGACAAATACTTCAAGATCTCACTTATGTATGGAAGTCAAATTTGTAGAAACAGGAGAGTGGTAGTTGCCAGGGTTTGGGGTGGGAGTGGGGAGATTTGGGAAGATGTCAGTCAGAATGCACAAAGATTCAGTTAGATGGGATGAATAAATTCTGAAGGTCTGTTATATAGCATTGTAACTGGAGTTAATGTATATTTAAAATTACAAAGAGTATATCTTAAGCATTCTCATAACAAAAGATGATAAATACATGAGGTGATGAATGTTAGCTTGATTTAACCATTTCACAATGTATACATTTCTCAAAACATCACATTGTACATCATAAATTATGTAATTTGTATTTGTCAACTATACCTTAATAATTAATTGAAAGATTAAAAAGGGTCAGATTAAATTTTTTAAAAAGTATGACATGAAAGTTGTTACTGACAGTGCCAAGCTGTTAGAAGTGGGGAAAAGATCCCAGTAAGAACTTGTGACTTTTTGGCTGACATAGACAATAAGCTGTAAGTATTTTATTTAAAAACATGTATTAGATTAGGAGCCAAAATGTATAAATATTAGTGAAAAGGACAATTTAGGCAGGATTGCTGTATTTTATTGACACTGATTATTGACACTTAGTGTTACTTGATTTTATACTTTTGTTAAAGAGCAATTGTGAAGGCTAAAACTGACCCCTTTCCCAAACTTTATCTTTCACAACCTGCTCCCCTTCCTTAGTCCTTGGGGCTCAAACTGTTGATTTTATGATGACATTAATGGGAATCTGCTAAAATTGCCAAACTTCAAGATTATACAGCCTCAGAAGCAAGCATTGCATATTTTTACTTTCTTTTCTTTTGCATGGTATGAGGGATTGAACCCAAGGACTTGTGCATCTTTGGCATGTGCTCTACCACTGGGCTCCATCTCCAGACCTTTTTATTTTGAGACAGGATCTTCCTAAGTTGTCCAGGCTGGACTCCAACGTGGTATGTTCCTGCCTTAGCCTCCTGAGTGGCTGCGGTTACAGGTGTGTGCTACTACACCTGGCTTTGCATATTTTTATTCTTTTTGCTATCTTCTTTTTTTTTATTATTTTATTGTAAACAAATTGGATACATGTTGTTTCTCTGTTTGTACATGGCGTAAAGGCATACCATTTGTGTAATCATAAATTTACATAGAGTAATGCTGTTTGATTCATTTAGTTATTTTTTTCCCTTCCCCCCCACCCCTCCCACCCCTCTTTTCCCTCTATACAGTCCTTCCTTCCTCCATTCTTGCCCCCCTCCCTAACCCTAACTCTAACCCTAACACTAACCCCTCCCACCCTCCATTATGTGTCATCATCCACTTATTAGCGATATCATTCATCTTTTGTTTTTTTGAGATTGGCTTATCTCACTTAGCATGATATTCTCCAATTTCATCCATTTGCCTGCAAATGCCATAATTTCTTATTGCTATCTTCTAAGTTTGCTCTTGATCTGAAAAGAGATAATGCTCTGAAAGATATGGCCAACATTGCAGTTGAAATGATAGCCCCTTTTATGACTTTGTGTGTTGCTGAGGATTAAACCTAGGGCCTTGTGCGAGTGCTCTATGCCTGAGGATAACCGAGCCCTAAAATGACTCATCATGATATTTATATTTCACTATAGTGTGGTAGCGTGGATATCTAGCCTTAATCAAGTCATCTAATTTCTTTCTCAGTTTTCTTATCTGCAAAATTGGCTGCTGATGCTCATCTCACAAGATTATTATCAGGGTTAAATGCAATATGATACATACTTAGCACAATTCACATAAGCACTTAGTAATTGATAGGTTCCTTTTAACTTCTTTTTTTTTTTTTAACTTCTTAATATAAATGCAATTCATAGTTTGTTGCTCCTTTAATATTTCCTTTCCTTACATCAACAGTTGTTAGCCTTTTGGGGGTCTTATCTGCCGTTTAGAATCTTATATAAGCAATGATCCCTCTTCCCAAACAAGAAATGTCTATTAAACTTTACTATTTTAGGACTTCATACATCCCCCGAAGCTCATCTGTGGACAAGGTTAAATACCTTTGTTGAACCTTTTCCCTTTTTTCCCAGTTTTCTGGCTTCAGTTGTCACTTCAGTATAGATGGCTCCCAAGTCTGGTTTTTGCACTTTTGAACTTAGACCTGCCAGTTTTTATGTAACAGATTTAATAGGTGAATAGGAAAATAAGTCACAAAATTTATTATTAATATTGTAGGCCCAATAAATATGACACTGTGTCTAGACCCACAGATCTTTGCTCATAGTAAACTATAACTAAACTATAACTATAAAGTTAAATCAGGTTAGATATTTGGGGGGGTAGTTACCAGGGACTGAACTCGGGCGCACTAGTTTGTATTTTATTTAGAGATAGGTCTCACTGAGTTGCTCAGTGCCTTGCTTTTGCTGAGGCTGGCTTTGAACCCACAATCCTCCTGCCTCAACCTCCCAAATTGCTGGGATTACAGGCGTATGACACTGTGCCTGGCTTAGGTTTGATATCAACCAAGACACAGCTGTCTAATTTCCTGAGATACTCACTGAAGATATCTTGTGAACCCACAAAAAGGTTTTCTTTTGATCATAAATTTTAGCCAGAAAATCAGTTTACAAGAAACCCCCAACTGTAGTAGCTTCTTTCAGATTATAGGCTACTCTAAAATGTAATCCCATTTGAAAATTGGCTGTTTCACTTTCCAGTATTATGAATTTCATTGTCATATATTATCATGGATATCTGCGTGTTATTGGAGACTCGTGCCTTCTCCTCTTCCACCCATTCTTCTCTCCACAGTTTTAGTTAGCATTCTTAGAGTTAACAGGTAACAGAAACCCAGTTTAAGGGAGAAAAAAGTGTTACTGGCCTAAGCAATTGAATGATCTAAAGTTAAATCTCATTTAAATTGTTTGAGCCAATCTAGTTTAAGAGCTCAAATGACTTTCAGGGACTTGCTTTTTTTTTTTTTTTGGTACTGGAGATTGAACTCAGGGGCACTTAACCACTGAGCCACATCCTAGCCCTTTTTTGTATTTTTTATTTATAAACAGGGTCTCACTGAGTTGGTTAGTGCCTTGCTAATTTGCTGAGGTTGGCTTTGAGCTCACAATCCTCCTGCCTCAGCCTCCCAATCCTCTGGGATTATGTGTGCACCACCACACCTGACGACTCTTACTTTTATGTTTTACTTCTCAGCTTTGTTTTTCTCTGCCTCTTGTCCTTCCTTCCACTCCTAAATCAGGAAAAGAAAACCAAGTCTGAGAGAGTTTTAGAAAGTAACCTAGGCTAGTATCTCTAAAAGTGGAGAAGTAAAATTTGAATGTATATATTCAACAGACATTTTGGTGAGGGCCTACTGTGCAGTAGAACCTATTCTAAGTATTTAGAGGACAAAAAAACTTAAGACCTAGTTTTTGTCCTCAAGGAGTTCAGTCTTATAAAGAAAACAGTAGGATAATGACTCCTATAACAAAAAATAGCTAAAAAGTGATTTGGGGAACAGTGGAGGGAACATTAGACTTTGCTTTGGAGGATTAGGGAAACCTTCAAAGAAGAATGGGATCTTTGATGTTTGAATAGATAACATTTAAAAATTCCTTTGATAAACAAAATTTCATTCTACTTTTATACTTAATGAAAAATTCAACATAATTAATGTTTCTGAAAGCAAATCAAAGCAATGAAAACTTTAGAATTTTTTTTTCAAACTACATTTGCCCTCTATCCCAGTTTTGTTTTGTTTTGGCCTGGTGCTGAGGATTGAACCCAGGAGCTTCATGCCTGCATATGCACACTAGGTGAGCTTTCTACCACTGAGCCACATCCCAAGCCCTATCCCAGTATTCTAATGTGTTCTTGAAGTTGGGGCTTGTCTTACCACTTCAGAATTTTTTTTTTTTTCTTGCTGTGCTGTGGATTGAACCCAGGGCCTTATGCTTACAAGGCAAGCATTCTACCAACTGAGCTATCTCCTCAGCCCCAGCACTTCAGAATTTTTAAAGTTTACATTGTATATCATAGTTTAGATATATCACAATTTATTCAACTAGTCCTTATTTTTTATGTTTAAGCTTAAAATTTTTAGTATTATAAATGGTGCCACAATGAATGTTCTTTTACAATGGACTTTTTGTATTTGTATTATGCCCTCAGTATAGTTTCAAGGAATAAAATATTTGACCAAATATTTCTATGCAGATTTATGTTTATTTAGTCATCTGGCATTATCCTTTACCCTTTTTTCTTGGTCTTTGGGTGTCATTTTCAAACATGGATTACATTGTATTTTTTTTAGTACATGTATTTCATTTTTCATTTTTCTCGATAAGTAGATAAAATATGGGTTAAATTTCTGGTGGTCTTTAAAATCTCTAAGATAGGGGACACTCTTAAGGTGATTTTTTTATATTGATTTTTGGAGCCTGTCCTACAATGTGTAGATTGGAGTCTGTACTCTTAATGGGCTGCTATTAGATTATTAGCTCCAGAATGATTTCAAGGCTCACAAAGGTATATTAATCATGTTGGGAACTTTTCAAACTAAAACTAAATTCTGAGAACTAAATTAGAATTGACTAATGGATAGAAGGTATGTGGGCCATGTAGCAAATTAGCTGCCTTGTAATACTGCAGTGGTTTATGTATGAATGAGGGGGAAAGATCTTTCATATCTCTGGGTGGTTTTGGTCTTGAAAATGATCTGTTTCTTGGTTCTTTGCTATAGTCAGCCAGCTTGATGACATGTTGCCAAGGAGTAAATATATTTAAACTCAGATTATGAGAGTTGGAAACCTGTTGATTGGTCAAGATGATGGGAGTTTTTTTTCCTAGATAGCTGTTCTATGTTTTGACATTCAGATATAAGATCTTTCACTCATTTAAATTTGATTGGTGGTTTTTTTTTTTTTTTTTTTTTTTTTTTACTTTTAGTGTCTGGCAGTAGAGAAGAGAATAGCTAGCTTCTTGGCCAAAAGAAAAAAAAAAAAAAAAAAACCCTTTCTTTAAAGAAAATAAGAAGTCTAACAGTGCATTTACTTTCGTTCTTAAGATGAAAATGTGAGTGAATTTCTGGCTTTTTCTAGAATTTACGATATATCTGAAATTTTGTATATTTCCATAAATTTGCTTCTAACAGTGAGTGTGAAGTGGTAAAGTAAATGTCAGTATATTTTATACCAGTATGAATATTGGTCATAATACATTATTTTAGCATGTAATTTATTCCTGGTAAGATTAAGTGTGTTGTATAGCCATGTCAGTTAGTTATCTGGCTTATAAATTCACATTTTCTTTTAGGATTTGTCAAAATTCTTGACATTTTCTGGAAAACAAATCCTATAATTTTTAACTTTTTCATTTGAACCAGTAGTCTTAGAAATAGGGGATATTAATTTGCCTCTGTAGAAAGCTTATTTTGGGGGGAGGGGCACTGGGAATTGAATCTAAGAGTGCAGTGCTTTGCCTCTGAGTTACATCCCCAGCCCTTTTTATTTATCTATTTTTAAATTTTGAGACAGAGTTGCTTAGGGCCTTGCTAAGGTAGGAGGCTGAACATGAATTTACTATCCTCCTGCCTCAGCCTCCCGAGTCGCTGGAATTACAAGAAGGCACCATTGTGCGGGACTGCAGAAACTTTATATGTTATGAAATAAATTAGCTGGTTGAATGTATGTCCGTCATCTCTTTGTTCACATTTGATTTACAGATGATTAAAAATGTAAAACTGAGTTCTTACCCTTGTAGTAAAGAACTATACTGATGCTTCAAAGGAAAAATGATAATTCTGTAAAAATAATTTATTCTAATAAATGTCCATAAATTTTTTTTCTGGCATAATACAATCATTGAAAGTTTTAAGCTAGTTCTGACTTTTTTTAAAAAAAGATTTATTTCTTTTACAAGGAATAGTTTTTTGTGAATTTTAGTTTTAGGGATAAGGCTTTTTTCTATTAGAATTCTCAAGAAAGCACCTGATAGTCTCTTTTCTTTCCCTGACATATTATAATTTCAGTGATTAGAATTGGATTAAGTACTTACCAAATTCTCAGCAAAATCTTTGTGGGTTGGTAAATACTGAGGGGCCTGTAAAACCTTTAGACTTAACTATATAGAACAAAAATTGAATTGGAGTTTACTTACTTCTCTTGCGTTCTATTGAATTTCCTGCTAGAATTCAGTTAAGACTAAGGGATTTTGTTCTAGAGATTGGGCAGCCTAAGGAAGAGTTATTCAAAATCTTTTCTTTGTGGTATGTGCTTACCAGGCAGAGGAGCCACTGTATTCCAGTAAGAGATCCTATTGCCAAAACACCCACTAGAGCAGAAAACTGACCTACTTAATGCTGACAAGTTAAAAAAAAAAAAAAAAATCGTGGAATTGTAGCTACACTGAATCAACTTCTTCCTTCTCTGGTGGTGGATGGGGTGGGGGTAGAAAAGAGGATGATAAAGGCTACTGAACTGCTGCAGGGGATTAATTAATACAGTAAATGAATATTTAATTACCTGCAATTGATTTGATTAAAAGCTTTTCATTTGGTACAATTTGAAGCCTCTAAAATGCAGTTCTGTTTTTTTTTTGTTTTGGCGGGGGCACTAGGGATTGAACCCAGAGGCACTTTACCAGTGGGGTACATACCCCAGTTCTTTTTATTTCTTGAGACAGGGTCTTGCTAATATGCTGAGGCTGGCCTCAAACTTCCTGCCTCAGCCTCCCAAGTAGCTGGGATTACAGGAATGTGCAACCTGGCTAACAGTTCTTGTTAAATCACGTTCAACTTAAAAAAGTTTATATATACACATATATGTATATAAAAATATATAATATATCTGGAATATATTTACATATATATTTTAAATATATATACATGTTTATACAGATAAATATATACCTACAAATGGTATGTGTGCATATCTTCATAACATCATAGGCAATTCCTAGAACTTTCATGGCAATAATCTGGAAAAATCTACTAATTAAGATTGTCAATCAGCATTTCATGAACAGTTATCTATTGCAAGATATACCAACTTTATTTTTAAATAACCTTTCAAAAATGATTTCATCAGTGTACTGTACTTCAAATTTATAGATATTACAATCAAAAGAAATGGATGGAATGCTTGTACCAAATGACTATGGACCTTACCTTTATCAAATTCATTATTTCCACTGTTGTCTAATTAATCTTTTACTACTCTCAACATCACTAGCATCTAAGTTTTAGAACTATGATATTAAATATAGAAGTCACTGGCCTTGTGTGTTATTTAAACTTAGATTAGTTAAAATTGAATAAACTTGAAACTCTAGTTCCTCAAACTAGCCACAAGTGCTAGATTTGCTTGCTTGTTAGTGGCAATCATATTGGACAACACAAATATAGATAATTTTCATTGTCGAAGAAAGTTCTCTTCGATAGGATTGTTCTAAAAGCTGCCCCATTGCATCACACTTTACATGATTTTTCAATCTTGGCCCTTTTGACATTTGGGGCCAGGTAATTCTTTGTTGTAGATTGTTGTCCTTATAGGATATTTATCAACATTCCTGTCTTCTGCTCACTAAGTAACTGGTAAATCCCACCTAGTCAAACCAACCCAAAATGTCTGTAGATATTGTCATAGCCTTCTGTTACTATAACAAATACCTGAGATAATTAACATAAAAAGAAAAACATTTATTTTGGTTCACAGTTTTGGAGATTTCAGTCCATGATTATTTATTTGACCCCATTGCTTTGGGTCTGTGATGAGGCATTAATTACATCATGGTAGTAGTATGTGACAAACTGCACACCTTTTGGCTGGAAAGTGAAAAAAGCGAAGAGGAAGAACTAGGGACCCATCCCTTTCAAGGATATGTCCCCAGTGACATGAAGACCTCCCACAAGGCCCCATCTCTTAAAGTTCCACAACCTTGGACTGGGAATGTAGCTCAGTGGTAGAGAACTTGCCTAGCATATGCTAGGTCCTGAGTTTGATTTCCATTACCTCCAAAAAAAAAGAGAGAGAGTTTGGAACAAGCTTTAACATATGAATCCTTTGGGGACAATTAAGATCCAAAGTATAGTAACCAGATATCCCAGGGGAGCAAAATTAATCCTGCTTGAACAAAACCACTGGTCTGCATATACGTATTAGTTTTTATCCGCTTTTGCTGCGTAAAACGTTTAGTGGCTTAAGTAAGTTACTTAATAGTTCATAGCTGGTGCTCTAGTAGTTTTTTTTTTTCCGCTATGCTGATCTCTATGGTCTACTGGGGCTTTGGCTGGGGCCAAATGATACAGAATAGCCTTACTCATGTGTTTTTTGGTTGGCAGGTTTTGACCTATTTAGGGGTGGGAGAGTTTCTTCTCTATGTAGACTAACAGGAAATTTCATTCATCTTGTGGTTTCAGAATTCTAAAAGTAGCAAGAGAGGACAAATCCCAGTGTGCAAATGCTTTTCAAGTCCCTGCTCTATCACTTTTTCTGATGTTCATTGGTCATAGAAAATCACATGGCCAAACCCAAATTCAGGGGATAGATATATGGATTCCATATATAAAGTCCCAACATAAAGGGTTGTGAATAAGGAATATAAGGAATTATTGTAACCAGTTTTGCACACAACCTAATGTTTTTTAGGACCTTACAGCCCTTTCATGTCAATTATTATTCCCCTCTTTTCTTTTGTTATTATTTTAAATAATCCATAGTTATTTAATTTTACTCTCACTTCTGGTATTTGCGGTTCTTTCTTGTTTTGCTTCCATTCATGATTCTTTGGTTTCTTTATAGACAGCTCCTTTCTTTTAATGTGAATCTGTTGGTAATGAATGTTCTGTTTTCTCTGAAAGCATTCTTTGTTTTGTCTTAATTTTTGAAGGATATTTTCACTAGACTTAGAATTCCAGTTTGGCATTTGTTTTCTTTCAGCATTTTAAATACATCATTCTATATATTCTAACTCCACTGTTTTTGTTAGGGAAGCAATTTGTTTTCTGTAATGCGGCCAGGTGTTTTCTTAGTATTTAAGATACTTGAGGTTCATAGCTTGATATTAGTCTTCTGTCAGGTTTGGAATATCTCATCTGACACTGGTTCTGTTCCACTCTTTCACTCACTTTCTTCTGAGATTTTAGGTGCTTTACCTCTGAGCTATATCCCCAGCCCTACTGGAATTTTCTGAGTCCCATATGTCTCTCATGCCCTTTGCTTTTTTTTCTTTTTCCTGTGCTTCTACTGACTTATTTTCTTGTTGATCTAATGTCCAATCTGTTAAAAGCCTCTGTTATATTGCTAATTTTTTTTTTTTTTTAGTTCTGGAATTTGAATTTATTTCATTTTTCTATTATAGATACTAGTTCTTTAATTCTCATTTTGTCATCTGTTTTCATGAACTTATTAAAGTTATTTTAAAGTCTGTGGTTGATAATTACAAAGTCTGGATCCTCATGGCCTTTTTCTATTGTCTGCTTTTTCTCTTGGTTTTCATTTATTTTTGTCCCGTTTCCTAGTTTTCTAGGTAATTTTAAAAATGAATGCTAGACTTTGCATATGAGGTACGATAGAAGCTCTTGATGCTGATATTGTTTTCTAGAGATGATTTAATTTTCTTTTGATGGTAGTTAAAAGTAGAAGCAGATGACTTTGATCCAGTACAGGCTTGGGATGACCTGAGGCTTTGTTTTAGGCTTCACAGGGGCTGGTTTACATTCAGTTTCCACTTACTTCTAGAGTGTTGTCCTTCAGAGGTATCAAATGGAATCCTGGAGCGTTTGCCAACTTCTGTCCTTCTCAGGAAGCCCTGAACTCTTGTTTTTCTTTCCTAGTACTGTGAGACAACCAAAAAGTTCTGCCTACCTTTTTTGTTTTAAAATAGGAACTTTGTTGGTTCTTGGCCTCTTGCCCCAATACAGGTTAGGATTCAGTAAATTCCCAGAAGACAAAGCAGTACAGGATGTCCAGACTTGGACTACTATTGCCTTTCTCTGGAAGTTTTAACCCTTCAAATCATGACTGTCTTGGTAGCTCTGAACTCCAATTTCTGTCTCTGCAGCCTTGTGAGATTGCCACAAGTTCTCGTCTGCAGCTAGTTGTCCCAGGAGGAAAAAGTAGTGGAGAAAGTCAGGATTAACTCTGTATTTCCCTTTTCTCTGGTATATTGGCCTCTTGCATCCCAGTTGCTTTTTTTGTTTATTTTTCTTACCAGTAGAATTGATCTGATAAAAGTATACTATAATAACTGGAAATGAATGTCCCAAGTTATTAATGACTTATTGATTAAACAATATTAATTTCTAATAAAATACAGTTTCAAGCATATATTAATCATTAACTTAGTATGTGAACATTCTTCCCTCATGCAACTAAGCCACATCCCCAGCCCTTCTGGAGTTTTCGAAGTCCCATATGTCTCTCATGCCCTTTGAGAGACACATTCTTGTGAGCAAGAAAGATAATAAGTATATACTTATTATTTATTTAAAAATTTGTAAGGAAGTACAGGATGTTAGGGACTTATACAGATAGCCAACTTAGTTGGAGTGGGATGTGATCAAGGACAACTACTTTGAGAAAAAGATATTAAGCAGAACTCTGAAGGATATATAGGAATTAATTTTAAAAAAGGTAAGGGGTTGTCAAAACTGGATTAGAGACCTTGAGGTGAAAAGAAGCATGAATAGAATTAAGGCATCGAAGAAAATTGGTATGGTTAGTCATAGGCAAAGGCTAAATCATGACAAGTTTTTGTAAGCCATATTAAGGATTTTCTTATCCTTTTTTCCTATTTCTTCCAGTTCTGATCTGACTGCCTAATTCACTTCTTCCATCTCCTCTGTCCCAAGACAAAAGTTATTTTTTATCTAGTTAGTTATTCTATAAAATTATATTAGGTACCTTTTGTAGATGAGGTTTTAAATTATATACTGAAGTTGATTAAGGACAGTGTGGAACACTGACTTTAGATGTGGACAAACCTGAGTTTAAATGTTAGTCTACTTAGAGGCTGTGTAACTTTGGATTAGTTAATTTCTCTGAACTTGAATTTTTCATTGGTTAAATACTAACAATAGAAGTGATATTAAAAGGATTAAATAAACTAATTGTAAACACTCAGTAAATGGTAACTTTTTAAAAAAAATTTTTTTAGATATTGATAGACCTTTATTTCATTCATTTATTTGTATGTGTTGCTGAGAATTGAGCCCAGTGCCTCGCTAGGTGAGCGCTCCACCACTCAGCCACAACCCCAGCCCAAATGGTAACTCTTTTTACTATTGTTATCTAACTATATATAAGCCATAAACCATACTCTCAAGATGTCAAAATTCTATGGAATCATGGCATGTTAAAATACTTACAGTAAAAGGTAATAGGAAGTGGAAATAGTGGTGATTCAGAGGGAGGAGATACATTCAGATTTGGGAATTAGGACTACAGTTTCTCCACCCATTATTGGGATGCAAAACCCAGGAAAACTTTGTTCACTGAAGTATCCCAAGCACCTAGAACAGTGCCTGGCATAGCAAAGATACTTAGTAAATATTTGTTGGATGACTAAAACATTCAGCTGAAACCCAGATATTATACCAATAAAAGTACAGCAGGATTTTGTTTTGTTTTGCCTTTCCCACTGCTGGAGATCATACTCAGGGCCTTGCACTTGCTAGGTAAGCACTCTGCCACTCCCAAGCACAGCAGCTTTGAGTGATGATTGTCAGGGAACTGGGATTTTACCCACTGGGTCCTGCCCTCTTTGACCTTGTGGCATCTCTTAAAGAATAACATTTGAAAATTACCTTACAAGTAATGATCTATGAGATTACTAAAATATGGTTTACCCCTTTCATCTTATCCTTCTCTTAGTAATTCCCAGAAAACAGCTGGGCTTGGGTGGGATGGTGATGGATCCATGTAATGGCTATAATAGAGCTCATTTATTCCTATGGGAAATATACTTACTAAATTTTACAGCTGTATGCAACTTCTAGAAGAGAGAAAACCCTGGAAGCAATGTGTATGACATCAGTTCAGAATTATCAGAGAACTTGCTACACTAATGCTTCAGATACTTATTAAAAAGTGAAATCAGAAAATAAAATCAATAAAAATGGGGATAAACCCATAAAATAAAATAGAAACAAATAAACCTAACTGTATTTCAGATAATAACATGGCCACACTGAAGTATGAAAAACAAATAACCAAAGTAATATTGGACCATCAAGATCAAGATTAACAGAACTGTAAACAAATAATAAACCCTATATTGTAGGTTGGTGATTTTTTTTTTTGTAATGGTATATATTATCAATTTTGAACTATTTCATGGAAATTTTAGAATTGAACAAATTAGTAAATGTATTGAGGATAAAGGAGCCAGATTTTTCATTATTGGAGAAGAGAGTTTTATAAATGGAAAAGACAGAACGGTAGAATGAACCCTGGGATATTAGATTTCAATTGGAGGTTGTGAACTTATGGTTCTTGATACCTATTTATATAAAGACAGATAAATATGCATATGTGCCTGGGTACATTTATATATTTTTCTCAAATGGACATGAGTATGCACACACGTGTGTGCCTCCATATGCATGTATGCACGTTATGTATGTGTATTACAGCTTTGTTTGCCAAAAGAGCCTAGAAGCAATTACTTGTAACAATGAACACACTCAACTCCCCTATCTTGGTTTCTCCATCATTCTCCTCTAAAAGGAAACCAGAGCTCTTTGGAGAAGTAGGTCAGGAAAATACAACATGAACCTGGAACATTTCATTGTATCAGAAAGTTAACAATTATAAAGAATGATGGGGACATGTCAAAAGGAATGGGAATCACTTTGGAGAAGCTTCCACTGGCCAAATATGTAATGATAGATACACACTTAACCCATTGAAAAAATAAGAATCCATGGGTCTATATAAATATAAGTAAATAAATGAATGTCACAGTTGGGGAAAAATCAGTTATTCCTTAAAATGACAAATGTATAATTGAGTTAGAAAATGACCATGTGGAAGCAATCATATTATTTGGCTTATACAAAAATTATGGTGGGTACCAAAACTTTTGGGTTAAAATTTGATGAGGAACATGATATTTGTATAATATCAAGATGATTCCTTATAAAATATTTAGTTATTACAAAGAGAAAAACAGTACCTTTATGGAGGAGAAACAACAAATATCACCTTAATCAAATGATCAAAGATCATTGATAATAGAACCAACTAGCAACTTGCAGCTTATAGTACATCACTTTTCTGATGTTCCTGCCAGAAATACATAGCCTGAATTTAAACATAATAATGTATCAGATAAACAAAAATTGAGGGATGGTTTACAAAATAACTGGTCTGCACTCTTGAAAAATATAGGTCTTAAGAGATTTATAGAAAGACTGAGGAATTGTTCAGCAAGACAATTTTTGTCCTTTTGTTTTATGGTACTGGGAAGTGAACCTAGAGCCTACCACATACTAGGCAAGTGCTCTACCACTGAGCTGTATTCCCACCCCTTTTTATTTTATTCCAAGACTGGCTCTCACTAAGTTGCCCATGCTGACCTCACATTTGCAATCCTCCTACCTCAACTTCCTGAGCATTTAGGATTACAGATGTAGACTTGACAATGATAGGCAGTGCTTGATCAAAAATTAGATTCTGCACTAGGGAAATAAATAGCTCAAAAGGTTGTTTTTAAGGCAACTGCTGACATTCAAATATGGGATGTAATTACATAATAGAAAGTTTAATGTATTATCTGAGCAAATGTCCTTTTTCCAGGAAAATATAAGGAAATATGTAGGGCACCCCAATTCATTCTCATGGTTAAAAAAAAAAAAAATGGGTGAGAGACAGTGTTTAAGCAAGTGGGGCAAAATGAAAGTACTGTATTTTACTGCATAATTGTTGCAAGATTTTCAGCAAACTTTTTTTTTCCTGAAAATGTTTGTCTTTGCAAGATTAGGAAACATGAATACTCATGAATATTCCTTAATGGAATATGACAATTCTGTGTTGAAATACTGTAATACTTGTAAATTTTCTTTATATTTTAGGTATGTAATGATAAAAATTTACCTACACACTTTTAAATTAAAATCTTTTTTTCATATATCCAAATTATAATTGAACCCACTTGAAATTGTTAACTATTTGTAGAATTTGTTTAAAAAGGACAAAAAAGTATTCTCACTATTTAGAGAAAGTAATGAAGGAAAATACTGATTGTGCAGAAAAATTTCAGATTGTTAACTAAGAGCAGGACATTTTTTGTCTATCATTCTATCATTGCCTAGTCACCAAGCAACTTGTATTCTATATTCATCTGCCTTTGATAGTTATAAAATGGGTATTTCAAGGACTTCTTATTTTTTATTTAATTAATAAATTTTCTTGGAAAAGGATGTTTCATAAAAATTAGATGGCTTTTGTTCCAGACAGATACTTCTGTGGATTTTTAAAGAATATTTGAAGGCCATTTTTTCACTTTTTTGCTATAAGGTAATATTTTGGAAGTAGGCTTTCTTACTTCAGTAATATCTCAGCTACAGTGAACACAATGTCATTTTAATAAGATTTATTAGACTGGTGACATTTGTTTGTTTTTTGGTCTTGGGAATTTGACTCAGGGCTTGATGTATGCAATAAGCACTGTTACTGAGCTATATTCCCAGCCCAGACTGGTAACATTTATAAAACTTCAGCTTGATAATAGTATTGATGAGCTGTTTAACAATATTATCCTATAGAATTTTTATAAAATAGTGTTACAAGAAATACCTAACTTTATCAGAAATATATTACTGCTAAATGCAGGTGTGATCATGGACTGGGGTACAGTGTATCTCAGTTGTAAAGCATGTGCTTAACATGTGTGAGACATTGGATTTGATCTCCAGCAGCATACATACATACATACACACACTAATGCAGGCAATATAAAAACATGGCTATTTATTTGATTGATACTATAAAGACAGCAGTATTGGCAATTTAATTTTTTTTTTTTTTTTAGTAGTAAAATGTCAGGTACGAGCTAACATAACCACTCTTAATAGTTCTAGAACAATACTACTTACTCTTCAAATATTTAAGTGCTTTTTGTGTTCAAAACTTTGGTTTGTGTGGTCGGAAGGATGAAGATGAAAGTTCATCTGTTCTTTCCTCAAGAAGACAGTTAAAGTTAACCCCAATACAACACCTGTATTAAGTGACATAGGTGAAATATATTTGAAACAGCGGGCAGTATAGAGGAGGTGGCATTTGAATATTACTTTGAACAAGAGGATTTGAGAAGGGAAGAGATGGAAAAAAAAAAAAAGCATTCTTATATAGGAAAAATGTGGTGTATAAGGGACTACCAGTAACATCACCTTGACTACATAGGAGGAAGGGAAAGGAACTAATATTTTGGATCAGCATATATTGTGTGTCAGTTGCTTTGTGATCCAGACTTCATTATTCTGTGTGTGTGTGTGTGTGTGTGTGTGTATGACACACCTAGGATTGAACCCAGGGCCTGTGTGTGCTAGGAAAGCATTCTATCACTGATCTACAGCCCCAGCCCCACCCCTGCATATTTTTATTAGCCCATTATAGTTATACATAATATTGGGGTTCATTTTGACATAATTATACAAGCATGGAATATAATTTGCTCCAATTGCGCACCCAGTACTTCTCCTTCCCTCTTCCTGTTCCCTTCTCTATTCTATTGATCTTCCTTCTATTTATTTATTTATTTATTTATTTATTTATTTATTTATTTTTTGGGGTGCTGGGGATCGAACCCAGGGCCTTGGGCTTGCAAGGCAAGCACTTTACCGACTGAGCTATCTCCCCAGCCTCCCTTCTATTTATTAACAGCTTTTTAAAAAAAAAAAATTGGTGTTTATAGATATACATAAAGGTGAAATTCACTGTGGTATATTGGTAGTTTGGACAATTTCATTCCACCCTTCCTCCCATTTCCTATCCTTCCTCCTTCTCCCTCAATTCCCTTCCTCTACTCCACTGATTTATCTCTTCTGTTTTCATGGGATTCCCCCTTACACAATTTTTTTTCTGTATTTTGGTCTAACATTCAACCCTAGATTTTCTGGGTCTGGCTTATTTTGCTTAGTATCATGATCTCCAGTTCTATCCATTTACCAGCAAATACCATAATTTCATTCTTCTTAATGGCTAGATAAAAGTCCATCTGTATGCCACATTTTCTTTTTCCGTTCATCTGTTGATATGTCTGGACTGATTTTATAACTAGGCTATTGTGAATTCCACTGCTGTAAACATTGATGTGGGTGTATCATTAGAGTGCTGATTTTAGTTTTTTTAAAGATAAATACTGAAGAGTGGGATGACTGGGTCATATGGTAGTTCCATTCCTAGTTTTTTGGGGAATTCCCATACTGCTTTCCAGAATGGCTTTACTAATTTGCATTCCCACCAACAATGTATGCGTGTATCTTTTTCCCCACAGAGTCTCATTAAGTTCCCCAGGCTGGCTTCAAACTTGGGATCTACCTGCCTCAGCCTCCAAGTAACTGGAATTACAGGTGTACACCACCAAACACAGCTTATTATCCTTTTTTATACTGAAGAGTTGAAACTCCTAAGTAAGTTGTCTAATGGCATCTACTGTTGAAACTGGATTTGTGTGTGTGTGTGTGTGTGTGTGTGTGTGTGTGTGTGTGCGTGCGCGCGCGTGTGCCCGTGGATGCACGTGCGTGCTGCTGAGGATCAAACTAAGGTCCTTGTCCATGCAAAGCAAGTGCTCTACCACTGAGCCACATCCCCAGCCTGAAACTGGTATTTTAATTCAGATTTGTCTTAATATTATGCTGTGAACTTTTATCAAGGATTGATTAAAAAATATTTTTAAACAATGAGAATGTATCCAAGAAAGTGAATAATTTGTAACTGTGATCAATCTCATAAACATAATGTTGAGTGAAAAAAACTAGGTACAAAAGAGTACACAGTGTATTAGTCTTTATGTAAAATGCAAAACAGACAAAGAACATCTATGTTTTGTTGAAGGTTTTAGTAGCTTTTGTAGAAATTATAATGGTATCTTTTGTAGGGAGAAAAAATGGGTTACTAGGAAGAGGGAAGCATAAGAGGAATCTAGAATGCTACTGTTGTATCTTAATCTGGGTGCTAGTTACATAAATGTGCTTTTTTGTGAAAAGTAATTGAACCATATACTTATTGGGGTACTTCTGTATGTGTTATACTTAATTGTTAAAAGATGTTTATATTCTATATAAATCTGTTACTAAAGACACATTTTCAGTGCCTTTTGTGTAAAGATTCATATGGTAAATTCCTCTTTTGAAGGTGCAATCAGATTTGGACAACTAGTCGTCTTTTTATTAGCCATCTCTATGTAACTCATTCCATATCCTGTTGTGTTTTGCTGTCTTAATTCTTAGAGCTAAATTTTGTGTCCGTTGTATTTTTTAATTACTCTTTTTCAGAAGCTTATGAAGTATTAATAACTGAAAGAGTGAACAACCTCAGTTATTTCAAATATTTTTTTCTTCTTAATTTTTCAAGTTTCTTAGTATAAAATTCTAAGGTAGTATTTGAAAGTAAATGGCAATTAATGATATAGCTATTCTTGTCAAACTCCTTTTTGAAAATATTCTCTTAGATTTACTTAATTTTCATTTTCCAGTCTCAATTTTAATAGTAGCTGACAGGCAATATATACCTTCTTATAGACAAAAGGAAAACTTTTTGGTTTAAATTGTTTTATATTCCAAAGTTAGAGTTTTTTTGAATCTCACTTTTCAAATTCTACATCTTCAATGAAATCTTTCTTCATTTATTCCCTCTACCTCAGTAATCTCAACTTCTCTTAAGGCACATATCAATTTGTGTCTTAAAGCATTTAAGTGTTCTATCATATAGTATTTTTAATGTTCTTTTTTTCAGTGATCCCAATTTTATTTTTTTAATTTAATGCTAAAGGTTAAAAAAAAAAGATAAATCTGACAAATGACAGAACGCAGGTGATATTTCCATAGTGTGATTTTAAAATATGATGATATCTGAGATTACACTTAACTTCAATTGATGTGAATTGCATCATATATAGAAAAAGTACCACTTTCAACTTAAAAAAAAGTAAAGGTTAAAAGGTGGCACACTTTTAAAATACTTGGTGGCCAAGGAAATGTATAAAGTAAAAGTTGTAAGCCATGTGTATGTTCTCATAACTTCAAATGTGAGGCTACATGAAAGACAGTACATCTATTAAATGCTATAAACTGTTAATGAAAAAAAGGGGGGAAAACTTCACCCCATCCCCTAGTGTTCTGAGTATTAAAAGCAGAGCTGAAATATTAGGATTTGAAATCTGATACTGCCCACATACTATGAGATCCTAGAGCTTAGAAATTGTTACTATTTTTCTGTACCTCACCTAACATCAAGTGTATTTATCAGTTTTCTGTCACTGTGACAAGATACCTGAATAAATCTACTTAAATGTAGGAAAGTTTTATTTTGGCTTGTAGTTTGAGAGGTTTCAGTTCATGGTCAGCTGGATTCATTGTATTTAGTCCTGTGGAAAGGCAGAACATCATGTCAGGGGAGCAGATGGCAGATCCAAGCTGCTTAGCCTTATGGTGCGGAGAGGAGGCCAGGGATAAGACATAAGCTTTAAGGGAACACCCTCAAAGACTTAATTCCTCCAACTAGGCTTCATCTCCTAAGTTTCAACCATCCCCCAACATTCAATATTGTTCATTCATTATACATTTACTGAGGGTCTTTGATCTGGTTAGATCCTTCATGATCCAGTCACCTTCCAGAGTTGCTACCTCTGAACACTTCTACCTTGAGAATCAAGCCTTCAACAGTTTTGGGGAGATATTTCAAATTCAAATCCTAATTATTGTGATTATAGTGTATATGATAGATACAAATAGTCAATCTATGAATGCCATTTCAAAACTTAATTTTGCTTGTGTAATTTTCTCCATAAACCAAAGGGTCTTCAATATACATATTTTATTTACTTATTTATTTGGGTGGGTGTTGCTGGGGATTGCATTCAGGGGCACTCCACCACTGAGTTACATCCCCAGCTCTATTTTGTATTTTATTTAGAAATAGGGTCTCACTGAGTTGCTTAGCATCTTGCTTTTGCTGGGGTTGGCTTTGAACTCAGGATCCTCCTGCCTCAGCCTCCCGAGCTGCTGGCACCACTGTGCCCAGCTATATTTTATATTTGACCACTTTTTATTTATGAAGATTCAATCCCAGTTCTATAACTGTGACTCTACTACTTACCCTATACCAATCATGTTTTTCCTCTGGGACAGAAGAAATATATAGAACAAAAACATTCCAATCCAATTTTTTTTTTTTTTTTACCACTTTGAGAAAATATTATTTGCTATAAGAAAATGAATAGAAGTTTTTGTCTTCTTTTATGAAAAAGAAGATACAGATATGATTGTGGAATTAAATGTGGAGATACTCTAGGTTGTTTTGAGTAAGTTTCTTGTATTCCAATAACCCTGGTTTCATTTTCTACCCTACTTTTCTTTGTTTTTCTCTCATAAAAATTATTTTCTATCAGTACCAGGAATAAATCCATCCTGACATAGCTCTTTTCATTTGGGCCCCTTGAATACTTAGAAGGGATGTATATGGAATGGGATTTGTGGGAATTGCTCTCAATAAATAACAGTGTTCTGTTTGCCTCTTTCTGTATGCATATAAAGTATTTTTGTTTTAAAGATCCAGTAATTTACCTCTAGGCATTTTTTTTTATGTAGGGGCATTTTTTTTGTTGATGTTATGTATTATTGAAGACTGTGGTTCTACATTAATGTGTGAATATTTCGGTTGCTGCAGTAACTTGAAGTAATCATCTTCATTATGTCATTATAATAAAGTTTTGTTTTCTGGGAGAAAATTGAAAGCCTCCTCTTTTTTATTTTGTGTACCTTTGTTTTACCATATTAGTATCATATAGCAATAATTATGTTACTGACAACAATTTTGTGAGATGTTTATTATTCTCATTTTACAGATGAGGAAACTGAGGCTTGGTGAAGTTATGAAACTTGTCCAAAGTTACACAGCTTGTAAAGGGCACAGCCAAGATTCAGAGCCAGGTCTGTCCAGCTTCAAAACTATTCATCATAGCCATGACACTTTGAAATAGCTGTGAATTATCAACCTATGATAAGTTGTTATAGTATTAATATTGCCTGTTACTTAACTCTTACAACTAATTTTAAATGGAGAGGTTTTTTTTGTCCTTCATAATAATTTCCTTTAGCTTTTAAATATATTGTGGAAAGCAGCATAATGTAGTTACTAAGGGTTTGGGCTCTGGAGTCAGACTACTGGGGTATGAATCTCTTAAATTTTCCACTTACTTATTATGTGACATTGGAAAAGTTACTTAACTTTTTATACCTCAGTTTTCCTATCTGTAAAATGGTGGCAGTGTTACTATCAACCTGATAGGATTGTTGTGAAAATTAAGTAGTGTAATATGGACTAGCACTTAGAGGAGTGCCTGGCACATAGCAAGCATTCAGTAAATTTCAGCTTTAAGTATTGTCATCTTTAAGCAACTGTAGTAAAGCAAATGATCATTATTTCTAATTCTTTTAGGAAATTTAGGTAGAGCAAAGCTTAGGCAGCAAAGTAGGATATCACAAAACTTATATAAACCAAAATTAAAATTAGATCTAAAGGAAATCTTTCACTTTGTCAAGTTCAGATCTACTATAAAACAAATTGGATAACTGCTTATAAGTTTTACATGTACAGGGGTGTAACATATATAAAGACCACACATAGTTCCACTAGAGACACCTTTTGAGCCTAATAGGATCATTGTTTATTAATGTATTTTATCTATTTTCCACTGAGAGTACAGTTTCAGAGTAAATTTCTACATTTTCAGGTGACTTTTAAGGACATGGTGTTTTAACAGTGTTGACAGATCATTACTAAGAATCAAAATGTAAATGTGGGCAACATTCCATCACTTGTGGGAGTGGTAGTTTATGGTATAGTGAATGTACGCTGACTGACCTTAGAACAATAGAACCACAGTATATTCAACTAGAACCCAGCCATACTTGTTTATTGCAGTTGTCGGAGTTCTAAAGTGCTGTATCAACTTTTACTACAAATTAATTAAAATACCTATGATTAGTGATGAATTGTACCTATGATTACTTGCTGTATGGGAGGTAATTTGAGTCAAATTTGCAAAATTTCACAAGCTATTAAAGAATGGGACTTGTCTTTTATATGCATATGATCTCTCTAGCTTTTAATCTATGCATGCTTTTAATTTAATCCCTTACTTTTTGGCATTGAACCTTATTGTTCTTGATCATAGCATATCTTTCTCATTATTTAGATATTTTAAGATATCTTTCAGTAAATTTTTTTCTTTTTTTAACATAATGGTGTCTTTAATTAGTAGATAACTTATTGTTAATGTTGTATATTTTTTTCTTTACATTTTTCTATTTGCTCATATGAGCTTTTTAAAGAAAATAAACAGGTTTATATTCACTCATCTTCCTGAATTGTCTTATTCTGATAATTTCTCTATGAATGGTTCATAATTTCCTATGTAATCAATTAAACTATTGTAAATGAAAATTCTGGTGCTTACACATTTAATATTTTTTTCTGGCCTTACAGCACTAGTTAGGACTCCAATAACTGTATTCAGTAGAACTGTTAATATTTGGGATCTTTATGTTGTACTCGATTTTTTTTTAAAGGCAATGTCTTAGGTTTCACCATTAACAATAGTGTTGCAGAGCTCGATATGATGGCATGCACCTCTAGTCCTCAAGAGACTGAGGCACGAGAATCACTTGGGCCCTTGAGTTTGAGACCAGTATAGAAAACATGAGATCCTCTGTCTACCTACCTACCCACCCATTCATATCTCTCTCTCTCTCTCTCTCTCACACACATACACACGTGCGCGTGCACACACAGTATTGAACCTGGAGCCTCATGTATGCCAAGCAACAGACTCTATAGCTGAGCTATACCCCAGCCTCATCTTGTAGATTTTTTTTTATTATACTCTTTAAAGACATTTCTATTCCTAGTTGGCTGAGATACTTTTGTGTATGAAGAATGAGTATTGAGTTTCATTAGACAAATGCTCTACCACTAAGCAGTATCCCTAGCCTTAGAGGTCTCTTTAATGTGATTTTTCTGTAGTAAACTCTTAAGTTTGTATCTGAAAGTAGTTTTATCACCCTCATTCTTGATAGTTATTTAATTAGATGTAGAATTATGAATTGCCAATATTTTGTACCCCCCTGAATAATTCGATTCTTTTTCTGGTTTCAGTTGTTACTATAGAAAAATTAACCCCAATTAGTTGTTCTTTGGGGCCTGTCCTTTTTGTCTCCAGTTGCTTTTGGAGACCGCTTTGTGTTTTGGTTTTCTAAAGTTTCTGAAGTTTCCTAAGCTATGCTAGATATGGATTTCAGTTTGTTTTCTATCCTGTATGAGATTATCATTATAAACTGCTTATTTTCCCTGGAAAAAGTATGTGAATATTCTTGGAGACCCAAGGTAGAACCGTATTAGATCAAGATGTTTGCTTTTGTTTTTTTCCAGGTACCTCAAGGTACTGTGGATCCATGAAACTTTAAATTCATTCCTGGAGGTATTTTAGACTACCAAGTGAAGTACATTTGAGTTGCAAATACATATGTGGGCTTGCTTGTGTTTTTAACCTCTTGGGAATCTTTGTTCTGTTCAACAACAAGAAGGTAACTTTCCTTGTAGTCCTTTGAGTTAGGTGTGGATTGGGGTAGAATGAATATATTTCTGGTTCACTTTTTTCCTGAGGATAAAACTTTCGGGTGTGGGAAGGCAGTAGGGTTCCAGCTTTTTGTGAAAAGGAATCTTTATGTAGTGGGTGGGCTCTGAATTTTGACTTCTATTCTTTCCCAAGAGACCATCAAAACTGAAATCATGCTTGTAGAGGTCAGCAGGGGAAAATCAATTTCATTATGCCACTTGTCTCTTTGGGTTTCTGCTTTTTCATGGATTTTGGTCTGGTAATTCCTTTAGCATGTTGTCAGCTTTTCAGCATATTTAAGATATTTTTTAAATAAAATTTTATTTATCACTTTTAGTTGTTTTCAGTGAGAATTGTTTAAACAGTCACTCTAATATGTTACTGAAAGAGTTATTTACTTCTAATTTCTGTATATTTTGTTTCTATGATTCCTTAAAATAGATGCTTATAAATTATTGGTCTTCTTTTCCTATTTTTTTTCTCCTCCTGTGGGTGTGGGTGTGTGCATGCGCACGCACAGGCATGTGCTAGGGCTTAAACCCAGCATGCACTTTACCACTGAGCTATACCCACAGCCCTTATATAAGTTCTAATGTAAACATTTGGTATTGTTAAAAGCTGCTCATGCCAGGTGCAGTGGCATATACCTGTAATCCCAGCAGCTCTGGAGGCTGAAACAGGGGCATCATAAGTTCAAAGCCAGCCTCAGGAACTCAGCAAGACCCTGTCTTTAAATAAAATACCAAAAAGGGCTGGGGATATGGCTCAGTAATTAAGTGCCCCTGGGTTCAAGCCCTGGTACAAAAAAAAAAAAAAGGGCAGCTCGTGAATTTTGAAAATCAGTCCATGAGTATTCATTACTAATTATATATATTTAAATTAAAAATTTTATTATGATAAAAGATGCCCCACCTTTTTTAAACCATGAACTGTGATCCACAGATCATTTATCTCATCAGTGAGATAAAATTTAGGTTAAGACTTGAAGTATGACTAGTAAACAGTTTTGAAATATGTGAATTTTAAAACATAAATCTTTTTGTTATACTTAATTCACCTTTTTTTTAAAAAAAAATGTTTTTCAATTTGAATTGTAAAGCAAGGCTCAACTATGTGCTACAGAGACGTTTAAAACAGAGTAATCTAGAAAAGTTAAATATAAAAGGGTGGGCAAAGATATATAGGCAAGTAGAAACTTTTTTAAAAAAATAAGAATTGCTCTGTGACCTCTCTTCACTGGACCCTTCTCCCCTTCCTGATAACAAACATGGATAACCAGTGTTCTATGTCTTGATACTTGGTGAGGTTCCTGGAAGATTGATTGTGTGTTAATAGTAGAATGTTAATTTTTCTTTCTTCTCCTCTCTCTCCTCTTCGTGCATTTTCTTCTCATACTTTAACATCTCTGGAATTGGCATGTATCTCCTCTTGGAATTCATTAACTATTCATATATTAATTAATGAACAATTAATAATTTTGGTAGCATTTTTTCTTCCTTAGTGAAATGTAAAATACTGGTGCAGCTTGCAATTGATGCTGTATTAACCTTGATAAAATAGGTGTTTTTACACACTACCGTGGTTCTTCTTCCTACCTTGTGCCCCCTTTGTCTCCTCCATTCTACTTAATATTCAAGACCTTAAAGCCTTAAAGAAGGGTTTGTGTGTGTGTGTTTTAAGTTTGCTTTTTAATTTTTTTTAAATCTATTTATGGTACTGGCAGTTGAACCCAGGGCCACGCATTTGCTAGGCAAGTGTTTACCACTCAGCTAGATGTCAGCCCCCAGGAAAGAATTTTCCTATTCTGACTCTTCTTCCAGCACCTACCACAATACTTTGTTGGACACAGGGTATTATTTAAGTAACAATTAAGGGAAGTGTGTAGGTATAATGAATTACATCCAGGCTGTGGAGTGTTAATATTAGTGACCAATTATTCAACTTATTGATGAGAAGAGATATATACTTAGTTAAGATTATTTTGGTTAGAACAGAAACCTTTAAAAGGAAGGTAGAAATTTTATTGAATGGCTGTTAAAGTATCTGATCATGTTCAAGGAAAAGTTGAATAAATGAAATTAATTACAAATTGTAAAGCACTATGAAGGAAATAAAAATAGTATAGTAATAAAGAATTATATAGAATGGTGTTTAGGAAGTTTAAAGGACCTCATCAGTGAGAGAGAAAATTTAGGTTAAGACTTGAAGTATGACGGGTAAACAGAAGCACTTGAAGGATCTGGGAGAAAAACATTTCAAGGTGAGGAAAATAGCAGGCTCAAATTGGAAACAAGCTTGCATTCAACCAAAAGGATCATAGAGAGGGAAGTGCCACTTCAAGGTAGTCAGGTAGGACCATGCCTTGATATGATAACATTTACTGAGCATTTGTGATATGACAAATGCTAGGCACTCTTCCAAGCACTTTCTGAGCAGCGTGAACTATTGTGTTATACTGACTCACTGAATGCTGAAAGTTTGGATTTAATTTGAAAGTGCATTAAAAGCCATGGAACTGTTAAGCAGTGCCATGATACATTTTGTATGTTTAAAAGATTACACTAGCTACATTATACACAGTTGATCAGAGAGGAATAATAGAAGGACTAGAGATAAATCCTGCTTGGTAGTATACTAGTCCAGATAAGAGATGGTGATTCTGGAGGTAGAGGTAGGATCAGTGGACAGATTGAGATACATTTCAGAAGTGTTTTATTCATGGTTTGGATAAGGGGAGAACTCTACAGTTAGAGATGATTAAAGAGATGTATGTAGATAAATTGCCAAGTTATTTATCAGTAAAAGGGAACAGAACTGTTTTTAACTGACTTTTCTTTCTACCTCTCTCCCTGCCCCCTACCTTTCATTCTTGGAACCAAATATATTTTTATTCCAGTCTCTCTCTCTCCAGATTCCAACACCTTTTCTCATCCCACACTTGACAGATGCTTAGAGGAGGAAAGTCAGTGTAAAAAGTAGGCTAGCATTCTCAGCAGTTCTGCCCTTTTTCATCAAGATGTTCCTTGCTAAATCAGTCTTTGCTTTATCAGAACAAAATTATTTTGTTCTCAAAGTAAAGATTGAATTCCTGAAGTAATATGATCCTAAGGAAGTCAGTCAGTGTATGTATGTTGTGTGGTTGAGGATGATGGCCATATGTCTTATCTATAAAATTGTAACATGACTTAAAAGGTAAGTGTTGCTGAGTCACAAATTCAGCTTGTCAATTGGAAATCAGTAAAAGGCAAATAACCAACTAAAGATTGGTTTTGTAACTACAAGAAAAGCTTTTTGTTAAAAAAAAAAATCTATAGGTTTAACTTTAGCTTTCTTTGAAACCACCTGTGACTGAAGTTTTAAATAGACAGGGTCCTTCCTTGTTTTATGAAGCTTTAACTTTCCATGATAATCTTTAAGGAGAAAATAGGAAAACCCTGAATCAAAATAACAGGAGAAGTTTTGTGGACAAAATAAGTGGGGACATGAAAATTCATAAGGCAGAAACCTAAATGTAAAGCCAAATAAGGATTTTGGATGACCATTTAAATCAGTAGTAAATTTTATGTCATTATAGAATCCTTTGAGATTCTGATGAAAGTAGAAGAAAGTGCACAGACACATACATTCAAGTCTGTACATAATCCTAAAGAATTGCTGAACCCAAAGAACCTGTGGGATATACATTGTTGTCCCCTGGTAGAGAACATGTGGTCTAAATTAATCAGGACTGAGGAGTATGTGGCTGGAGAACTGGGACATACAAACTGTGACATTGTTCTTTTCTCAAATACCAATCTTTAGGACAGCCAAGACTTAATTATTTGTTGTTGTTTTTTTAATTTATTTTTATTGTAAACAAATGGGATACATGTTGTTTCTGTTTGTACATGGAGTAACAGCATACCATTTGCGCAATCATACATTTACATAGGGTAATGATGTTTGATTCATTCTGTTACTTTCTCCCCCCCACCCCTCCCACCCCTCTTTTCCCTCTATACAGTCCCTCCTTCCCCCATTCTTGCCCCCCTCCCACCCCCCATTATGTGTCGTCATCCGCTTATCAGTGAGATCATTCATCTTTTAGATTTTTGAGATTGGCTTATCTCACTTAGCATGATATTCTCCAATTTCATCCATTTGCCTGCAAATGCCATAATTTTATTATTCTTTTTTTTATTGTAAACAAATGAGATACATGTTGTTTCTCTGTTTGTACATGGAGTAAAGGCATACCATTTGTATAATCATAAATTTACATAGGGTAATGTTGTTTGATTCATTGTGTTATTCTTTCCCTCCCCCCCACCCCCCCACCCCTCTTTTCCCTCTATACAGTCCTTCCTTCCTCCATTCTTGCCCCCTCCCTAACTCTAACTCTAACCCTAACACTAACCCCTCCCATCCCCCATCATGTGTCATCATCCACTTATCAGCGAGATCATTTGTCCTTTGGTTTTTTGAGATTGGCTTATCTCACTTAGCATGATATTCCCAATTTCATCCATTTGCCTGTAAATGCCATAATTTTATCATTCTTTATGGCTGAGTAATATTCCATTGTATATATACCACAGTTTCTTTATCCATTCATCAATTGAAGGACATCTAGGTTGGTTCCACAATCTGGCTATTGTGAACTGAGCACCTATGAACATTGATGTGACTGTATCTCTGTAGTATGCTGATTTTAAGTCCTTTGGGTATAGGCCAAGGAGTGGGATAGCTGGCTCAAATGGTGGGTCCATTCCAAGTTTTCTAAGGAATCTCCACACTGCTTTCCAGAGTGGCTGCACTAATTTGCAGCCCCACCAGCAATGTATGAGTGTACCTTTCTCCCCACATCCTCGCCAACACCTATTGTTGCTTGTATTCTTGATAATCGCCATTCTAATTGGGGTGAGATGGAATCTTAGTGTAGTTTTGATTTGCATTTCTCTTATTACTAAAGATGGTGAACATTTTTTCATATATTTGTTGATTACTTGTAGATCTTCTTCTGTGAAGTATCTGTTCATATCCTCAGCCCATATGTAGATTGGGTTATTTGTATTCTTGGTGTAGAGTTTTTTGAGTTCTTTATATATTCTGGAAATTAGTGCTCTATCTGAAGTATGAATGGCAAAGACATTCTCCCACTCTGTAGGCTCTCTCTTCGTATTGCTGATAGTATCCTTTGCTGAGAGAAAGCTATTTAGTTTGAATCTATCCCAGTTATTGATTCTTGCTTTTATTTCTTGTGCTATGGGAGTCCTGTTAAGGAAGTCTGATCCTAAGCCAACAAGTTGAAGATTTGGACCTACTTTTTCTTCTATAAGATGCAGGGTCTCTGGTCTGATTTCAAGGTCCTTGATCCATTGCGAGTTGATTTTTGTGAGAGATAGGGGTTTAGTTTTATTCTGTTGCATATGAATTTCCAGTTTTCCCAGCACCATTTGTAGAACAGGCTGTCTTTTCTCCATTTCATATTTTTGGCACCTTTGTCTATTATGAGAAAACTGTATTTCTGTTTTGTATTTTGTCATTGATTTCTATTCTCAGTTCATTATGATCTGATAGAATACAAGGCAGTATCTCTATTTTTTTGCATTCCCTAAGGGCTGCTTTGTGGCATAACATATGGTCTATTTTCGAGAAGGTTCCATGTGCTGCTGAGAAGAAAGTGAATCCGCTCGTTGATGGATGGAATATTCTATATATGTCTATTAAGTCTAGGTTATTGATTGTGTTATTGAGTTCTATGGTTTCTTTGTTTGGTTTTTGTTTGGAAGATCTATCGAGTTGTGACAGTGGTGCATTAAAGTCACACAGAATTATTGTGTTGTAGTCTATTTGATTCCTGGAACTGAGAAGGATTTGTTTGATGTACATGGATGCACCATTGTCATTGTTTGGAGCATAAATATTTACTACCGTTATGTCTTCCTGATTTATGGTTCCCTTAAGCAGTATGAAATGTCCTTCTTTATCCCTTCTGACTAACTTTGGCTTGAAGTCCACTTTATCTGATATAAGGATGGAAACCCCCACTTTTTTACTGAGTCCATGTGCGTGGTAGGTTTTTTCCCATCCTTTCACCTTTATTCTGTGGATGTCTTTTTCTGAGATGAGTCTCTTGCAGGCAGCATATTGTTGGGTCTTTCTTTTTAATCCATTCTGCCAGTCTGTGTCTTTTGATTGATGAGTTTAGGCCATGAATGTTCAGGGTTATTATTGAGGTATGATTTGTATTCCCAGTCATTTGGGCTTATTTTTCATTTTTAACTAGACTTGGTTTCTCCTTTGAGTGGTTTTTCTCTAAGGTAGTTCCTCCCTTTGCTGACCTCCATTGTTGTTTTTCATTTCCTCCTCATGGAATATTTTGTTGAGAATATTCTGTAGTACAGGCTTTCTATTTGTAAATTCTTTTAGCTTTTGTTTGTCATGGAAGGATTTTATTTCATCTTCAAATCTGAAGGTTAGTTTTGCTGGGTATAGGATTCTTGGTTGGCAACCATGTTCTTTCAGAGCTTGAAATATGTTGTTCCAGGCCTTTCTAGCTTTTAGAGTCTGGGTTGAGAAGTCTGCTGCTATCCATATTGGTCTCCCCCTATATGTAATCTGATGCTTTTCTCTCACGGCCTTTAAATCCTATCTTTATTTTGAATGTTAGGCATTTTCATTATAATGTGCCTTGATGTGAATCTGTTGTGATTTTGCGCATTTGGTGTTCTATAAGCCTCTTGTATTTGATTTTCCATCTCATTCTTCAGGTTTGGGAAATTTTCTGATATTATTGCATCGAATAGGTTGTTCATTCCTTTGGTTTGTATCTCTGTGCCTTCCTCAATTCCATCATTCTTAAATTTGGTTTTTTCATGATGTCCCATAGTTCTTAGAGATTCTGTTCATGATTTCTTACCATCTTCTCTGTTTGGGCAACTTTATTTTCAAGATTAAATATTTTGTCTTCATTGTCCGAGGTTCTGTCTTCCAAGTGGTCTAGTCTTTTGGTGGTGCTTTCCATTGAGTTTTTCATTTGGTTTATTGTTTTCTTCATTCAAGGATTTCCGTTTGGCTTTTTTTTTTTAGAATCTCTATCTCTTTGTTGAAATGATCTTTTGCTTCCTGCACTTGCTCTTTCAACTGCTTATTGGTATTATCATTCATTGCCTGCATTTGCTCTCTTATCTCATCCTTTGCTTCGCGAATCATCTTAATTATGTATAATCTGAAGTCTTTTTCTGACATTTCTTCTACCATACTGTCATTGGGTTCTATTAATATAGAATCTAGATTTTTTTGGATCATTTTCTTCCCTTGTTTTTTCATGTTGTTCATGTATCTTCCTCACTAGCAGTGCAGCTCTGGGGTATTGCAGATTTCCCCCTATAGGCTCTTAGTGGCCCTATAGGTTTCCAAAACCCTTTCTTTAAGGGGAGATCTATATTAGCAGTGCCCAATTCAGACACTATGCAATCCTAAACCAAACAGCCCCTATAAGGACAATAACAAAATTATCATAATAAACAGAATGAGTTCAAATATTATCTTCAGTAAAACAAACAGATTTGCAATAAGGTCTGCAGTTTCAAATGGAGGACAAAGAGGATGCAGAGGGATATAGGGTGTAGCTGTTAATGGGATAAGAAAAGAATATACAGAAGTTCTAGATAATAGAAAGGGTGCGAGTGTAATCAAAAGAAATTGGATGTTAGCATGCAAAAAGGGAGAAAGAGACTGAGGGAACAGATAAACAAAAAGAAAAGAGAGCAAGAAAAGTAAAGAAATAAAAACTTAAATTTTTTCAATAAGGAGAAAAAAGAAAATCTGCAGTATAACAGTCATATAGTAGTGAAACCTCCCAGTGTTCAGTAACCTGATGCTTGAGAGGTACCTGACAATGAGCTTCAAGCCTCCAGCAGGCGTCTCAGGATGGGATTTGCTCCACCTAAAGATGGGAGCTACGGCTTCCAGGATTATCCAAGATGGCCGCTCTGGCTTCGAAATGTGTTGGCAAATGGGGAACTGCAGCTCAGGGTTGACCATGGTCAGCAGGAGGTCCTGGAGGTGGGATGCTGTTGGTCAGGCAGGGGTCCTGGAGGTCTGGTTTGGTGTGGTTGTGGGATCCTGGAGACCTGTTGCAATCAGTCGGTCTGGGGTCCTGGTGATAGGGCGCAGTCAGGGTCCTGGTGGCAGGGAGCAGTCAGTTGATGTGAGGGCCCCAGAGGCAGGGAATGATCGGTTGGGCTGAGGGATCCTGGAGATGGGGCTCAGTCAGTCCGGCCAGGGGTCCTATGGGGCCTGGCTGTTGTCTCAAAATGGTGGCAGCCACGTGTAATCAAACCTGCAGGTACTGTAACAGTGAACATCTAGGCAACAGCAGGCATCTGGTGCTCCACTGGCAGTCAGCGATCAGTTTGCTGAGTGTTGTCGGAGGATCGGGAGGTGAACCTCGTGGGTTGGGTGATGGATAGGTGTAAGACAGGCAATGGACAGGTGAGAGGCAGGCAAATGGCGGATGATAGGCACCTGACAGTGAGCAATCTGCACTCAAAAAACACGTCGATATGTAAGAAACAGATATCCTCTGCTTGAAACAGAGTTACGGAGCGACAAGGAACGCAGCCTCCCTCTAGTCCTCCATCTTGGATCCCCCCCAGTTTGTTGTTTTAAAATCTCTGGTCTGACAGCTGATGAAGCAAAGTAATTTTTAGTTTTAAGTTGTTGAGAAATCAGAATCATCTATTATTTTTTTTCTTGGAAAATGCTGTATATGGTATAGTTTTCTGAAATAAGACAACATAGTCCTAACTTATATAGCCTATTTTTTAAAAGAATTGAACTGAAATAAAAACAAATTTCAGATTTATTAATAAGTGCATCTATGGGAGCTGAATGTATGTTTCTTTTGAGAA
Source organism: Sciurus carolinensis (assembly GCF_902686445.1). Classification (NCBI taxonomy): domain Eukaryota; kingdom Metazoa; phylum Chordata; class Mammalia; order Rodentia; family Sciuridae; genus Sciurus; species Sciurus carolinensis. Next base: position 171,793,111 of record NC_062214.1, on the reverse strand, counting down.
GTAGTATTTAATAGGATATATTTGAACCCTTTGTCTTCTCCACCATTCCATGAATCAGTTTGTAAGTTAACTTCTATCAGAAAACTATGAATTTTAAAATGAATTTTATTAGTCATGTAAGTTAACTACTATATATTTATTTAGCTGTTAGTAATAAAACTACTTTTCACTGTTTATTCATCTCAGTACCTAATTGGAACAATGAACCAAGGATGCAGCTTGATGGTTACAAATTGTTTCTTGTTAGGCAAATTATATCAGTTAGGCTAATATCTAATATCATTGATTGAATAGAGGATTGATCTGACTCTAGTCCCTTGACCATAATGAGAGTCTAGCATTCCTTAAATATATTTTTTCACTTAACCTGATCAAATAAGTTGATGATTTTTTTTTCTTCACTCAGAATCTTGAAAGCAAGCACATCATAAGAAATAGCAGAAGTCAAAGAAAGACTCTTATGACACAGAAAATATTAGTATTTTGATGTATTAATATTTATGCTGTTTTCAAAATCTGAATAAATTGTATTGATATATAAAAGTAAAGAAAAAATTTTTAATTTTTTTTTTCAAAATGTTTTGTAGTTTTGTGTGGATGGAATGCTTTTATTTTTATGTGGTGCTGAGGATTGAACCCAGTGTCTCATACATGCTAGGCAAGCACTTTACCACTCAGCTACTGCTGCAGCCCAGAAAATTTTAAAATAATACTTTATACTTACATAATATATTGTATTTTAATGTCATGATCATTGAATTTGATATTTTAGCTTGGATTTCAGCAAGGGAACAAATGATATTTTTCTTTTGGGGTAATGCATATTTTCTCTTTCTTGTAAAATTTTGGAATGCAAGTGTGACTAAGAATATAATGGAATTGTATATATTAACACTGAAGAGTATTTGTTCAGGAAACAATAAAATTGAAGATTTAAAAACAATTTCTGAATTTGTATTCATTAAGTTTCTGCTGTACAGTGTTTTTTAATTTTCTACATCCCATAATGTGAACATGTGTAATTCTAGTGTTACATATTTTTCTCATAGCCCTTAAACATTAAAACCCCTGCTACAACTGTGTTCAGTTTGAAAATAACAAACTGGTCCATACGAGGGGAAAAAATATGACCTTAACAGATTTATTGCAACATAGTATGGTAGTGTACTGTGTAGATGAGCTAAGGTATTTTTAATACAATTTTGACTGTGATTTGTGTCTTTAGTGACACCTTTGGAATTTTTCACCTCAGCGAGAGTAGTATCTCCTGAAAAAAATAAATTTAAGGTATTTTGCAAGTATATTATTAATACAGTGATAAATACAGTGTGCCCATGGTTTTCTGTTTTATACATTGTTACTTTTAGAATTAACTAATGTAAAAATTCAAGTAATTTAACATTTGACTACTTGGGTTTTTATGTATTAATTTTTTTTTCCTTTCAGGGAAGTGATCTTAAGTATCAGGGTCATGTTTGTGTATCTTTATGCATATTGTTTGAACTGTAGGGGTTTGGGTTTTGCTTCGTTTTTCTCATAGTGATTTTTTGTTTGTTTGTTTTTTTAAGCATAGCTCTATTTCATCCAGTCTTCCTTGTAATTTATATATTATGGGTACAGTTGTGGTTATAGAACAAAAGTAAATCTAATAAGTTTAATTTAGGGAAAAAAAAATAGGAAGAAAAGTCCCCAATCTCTTAAGAGTTGTCTCTCTAATGGCCTTTCAAAAGTTTCTGTACCAACTAAATTTCAATAAGTTTATTCTTTTTAGTAAAAATGAAAATTTTTTGGTGTGTATATGGTGCTGAAAATTAAGCCCAGGGCTTCATGCATGCAAAGCAAACACTCTACCCCTGAGTTCTCCCCAGCCTGAGATTTAAATTTTATAACTATATTTGACTTACTTTTCTTTGTTACCTTTTATTGGATATTTCATAATTATGTGTGTATATATGTTTGTATTTCTACAGCCCATGTCTAATCTCAGTTCCAGAAAAGACTTCAAGTTACTTACTTTTCACCTACTCAAAAGTATAAACTAGTTGATACGTACAAGAGTATACATAACATGTGTAGTAGGTTGAAGCATGATAAAACTCATTAGAACATGACTAAAAAACTTTTGCATTCCCCAGGCAAACCCTTCCTAATTTTATTTAACTTTCTTTTCCCTCAAAATTAGCACTCTCCTCAATTACATTTATTATTCTTTTACTTTTCTTTATCATTTTTCTAAGCATATACATACCTCTAGATGTTGTTTAGTGTTGTATATTTTTGAGAGGTAATGTAAATGTGAGGACACAGGCTCAGACACCAACAGATTTCTGCCATGAACTGAGCAGGTGATTTGGGTAAATGACTTAACTGCTGTGTGCCTATTTCCTCATTGATGAAATGGAGATAAAATACAATCTACTTACAAGGACTGTTAGGATTTCATGAATCATTATATGCAAAGTGCTTAGAAGAATGCCTGGTAGTGTTTTCTGAGTGTCAGTTGCTAAGTATTTATAAAAAGGAATCATATGTATTCTGCAATTTATTCCTTTCCCCATCATGTTTGTGAGATTCATCCATGTTGATGGTTATAGCCTAAGATCATTCATGGTTACTGTTGTGTGGTAGTGTGGTGAGTGAATATTGTTTCTCTGTTGTCAGTGGATATTTAAGTTCTCAGGTTATTTTACCATAACTCAGGTTATTTTATAGACAATATATAGTGCTACAAAGACATTGTGCATTCTTTATGCCCGTGTAAGAGTTTCTGTAGGGTGTATACCTAAAAGTAGAATTACCAGTTGTAAAGATTTGTGCATCTTAAACTTTCATAGGTGATACAAAATTAGTTAACAAAATAGTTGTCCCAACTTATGCTCCTATGAGAATATGAGAATGCCTTGTACTTCATATATCATCTGATTCTTTAATATTTGCCAAACTGAAGGTGTAAAATTGTGTATAGTGTTTTGATTTGCTTTCCTGATTAACAATAAATTTGAGCATTTTTCTTCTTCTTCTTCTTTTTTTTTTTTTTTTTTTTGGTGAGGGGATACTAGGGATTGAACCCAGGGACAGTTAACCACATCCCCAGTCCTTTTTTTCTTTTTTTTTTTTTTTTTTTTTTTCTTTTTTTGAGACAGGGTCTCACTAAGTTGCTTAAGGCCTCACTAAATTGCTGGGGCTGAATTTATGATCCTCTCACTTCAGCCTCCCAAGTCGCTTGGATTACAATTGTGCACCACTGTGCCCAACTGAGCATTTTTCTTTTCTGTGTTCATTGGCCATTTCTGTTCTATTGTAAAATGCTTATATATATTTTGCCAATTTTCATTAATAATCTATTTTAAACCAAAGTTTGATTTGCTTATTGACATAGAAATTATTCTTTTAATTTTTATTGGTGTATTATGGTGGGATTCATTGTGATATATTTATATGTGCACATAGCATAATTTGGTCTCTTTCATTCCTTGGACCTCTCCCCTTCTCCCTCCCTCAGTTCCCTTCCACTACTGAACCCGTCTCTTCTCTTTCTGTTATTTTCTGTTACGAGAATTTTTGTTTGTTCAGAGGCCTTGTTAGTAGTATACCTTAACATGACTGACATGGTTTTAGATTCTTCTTTAACTCCTTAGTTGCTAAGTATAACAAGTCAGTGAAATTTTGCTTACTAGTTGAGTCTTTTTTTGAACTGGGGATCGAACCCAGAGGCACTTCACCACTGAGCTACACCCCAGCCCTTTTTATTTTTTATCTTGTGACAGGGTCTCATTAAGTTGCTGAGGCTTCTTTCAAGCTTGTGATCCTCCTGCCTCAGCTTCCAAAGTTGCTGGGATTATAGGAGTATGCCACTGTGCCCAGCTCCAAAAAAGTTACAGCTTTTTTTAATGTTTTTTTTTTTAAGGTTGTAAGTGGACACAATACCTTTATTTTATTTATTTTTATGTGGTGCTGAGGATGGAATCTAGTGCCTCACATGTGCTAGGCAAGCACCCTACTACTGATCTACAGCCCCAGCCCACATTGAGGTTTTTTTACAGAAGAGATTCATTTAGGAAGTTTTTTTTTTTTTTTTTTTTTTTTTTTTTTATTTTACCATTCTTTATGATGTTTCAGGGAGAGTACTTCGGAAATAATTCTGCAGTTTGTCTCTTCCCTTTAATGTGGGACAATTACATCTTAATAATCTATAAACTTTTGTATAAAACACTTTCTATAGTACTAGTCACATAGTGGATACTTAATAGTTATTTCTTGTTCTTTTTCAGGTAGAATGAATTAGTGTGGTGGGAGGTGGGGGCAGTATTTGTGCATGTATACATGAAATCTTTCATATATATATACTTAGTGATCAAAAAATTTATGTTGTCAAGCATATAGTTAATTACTATGAACATTATAAAATTTGACTGGTCTTTTTTTAAAAAACAATTTTTAAAACATATTTTTACTTATTGATGGGCCCTTATTTTATTTATTTGTATGTGGTGCTGAGAATCAAACCCAGTACCTCACACATGCTAGGCGAGCGTTCTACCACTGCTACAACCCCTCCCTCTGCTGATCTTTTGATCAATATTATACATATGACTTCCTATTTGAAAGAGTTGTGTTAATGAGTAAGATGAAAGTAAAAGAATAGTGATGCATGTTAAAATTTCATTATTGGTTGTGTTCAAAAATTGTTGTGGATCCTATAGTCTGATATCTGAATCTGGTATTCAACTTGAACCAAACCTGGAAGCCCCATAAAGAAGTACCTCAAATTTAACAAGTAAAAAGGTGACAGTTTTTTAAATTCCACCATAAATAATGGAATCTAGTACATTTTTCTCCCATTTCTATAATCTAAATACACTTTCAATAAATATTTTCTTAATGGATAGTGCATTTTCTGGAGATTGTATGTATTGAAGTTTTTTTTTTTTTTTTTTTTTTGGCGGTGCTGGGGATCGAACCCAGGGCCTCATGCTTGCAAGGCAAGCACTCTACCGCCTGAGCTATCTCCCCAGCCCCTGGAGATTGTATGGAAACAAGATTCAGAAACACATCTACCTGATATTCATTGGATCATTTGGAGAAGTGCTGGAATGAAGCAGAAGCTTTAACATAACAACATGAATCTCTAGGTTTTATTACTGAGTCCATCAGTTGTGCTAGTGGGTTGGAGCATGAATATCTCTCTCAGAGGAAAAGTCAAAATTTTCGGTCTACAAGGCTGTACATGACCTTGTGTTTTATAACCTCCCTGGTTTTATCTCTACTGCTTTGTTGACTTTGTTTTGTGCTGGACACACTAACTGGCTTTCTGTTGCTTCAACAGTCCAGCTACACTTGCTTACTCCCTCAGAGGTTACATTGATCATTTACTTTCTCATCCTACTGTGACTCACTTTTTTGCCTCCTTCAATTCTTTGCTCAAATATCACTTTCTTTGTGTTTTTTTGTTTTGTTTTGTTTTGGTCACTTTAAAAAAATTTCTTTAAATTGATGCATTATAATTGCATATAATAGTGGGACTCCTTTTTATATATTCATACATGCATACAACATAATAATATAATTTGGCCAATTTCTTTCCCTATTCCCTCTCTTCTGCCTCCCCTCCTTCTTCCCCCTGGTCACTTTAGTGTGCTGGTCTCTTCTATTTTCATAAGATCCTCTTTTTCCACTTTTATCTCTCATTTCCACAGATGAGAAAAAAAGATAATAACTTGACTTTCTGAGTTTGACTTATTTTGCTTAACACAGTGCTCTCAAGTTCCACCCATTTTTCTTACCCCACACCTTCTCCAGCATTTGTTAAAATTTGTATTCTTGATGGCTGACCCAAATGTAAATTTCTTTGCGTGTGTGTGTGTGTGTGTGTGTGTGTGTGTGTGAGAGAGAGAGAGAGAGAGAGAGAGAGAGAGAGAGAGAGAGAGAGAGATATCTGAGGATGGTTAGTTTTTGTTTGTTTGTTTTAGTTTCTTAATTTAAAATTTTAATCCCTCTCTTAGCCCTGCATATCTTTTTCTATGTAGTGATTGCCATCTGTCCAGTTTGCTGAGGCCTAACATATTTAGATTTCTCTTCCTTTTTCACCTTCCATAATCAATCACCAATTCCTACAGTTGACTTTCCCTGCAAAGAGAATCTTGTTTTTAAACAGTGAGTTTTTTCAATTTATTGAATCAAGGGAGAGATCCACTTTAACAGGGTATATAGGTAGTTAAAGAAAGGCAAATTAGGAAAGGGTACTTATAGGGTTTTTGAGATCTTGACTCAAATAGTTTAAGGAAGTTCCTTCAAGGTGGGGAACTGGTTGGGATTAAACAAAGTATGTGACACAATATTTAGAATAAGAAAAAGGTCTTCTATCTGTTATTCTGCTATTGCCCTGAGTTAAAAATTACCCAGATAAATTAATTCACAAGAATCTCCTGAAAACAGGCCAGTTATTGGTTTATATTTTGCCCATCCTGGGCAAAAAAATAATGTCCTGGAGTACAGGTACATTAAGTTGACTCATTTCCCACTGTTAGTCTTCGAAACTTTAATGTCATTTTCTCCACCAGTGCCACCACCTTTGCCCTAATCCAGGTTCTAACTTGCCTAGACAGTTTTAAAGCCTTAAAACTTGTCTGTAGTCTTTTCCCCTTTTCCACACCGCTACCAGAGTAATTAAACTAAATTGCATCTCTGGCCTGTCAGTGATGGCTTAAACCCTTTAAATAGCTTCTGGTTTCTTATAAATCCTAGATTCTTACAGGATGTGATCCTTGCCTGCTTTTCCAAACTCATTTGTTTACTTTTATAATTGCATTGCCACCTCTCATTTGATTTCCTGCATCTGTGCTTTTTTTGATACTGTTGCCCCCCCCCCCCTTTTTGCCTCTCCTTGAAGTAACTTTTTTCTCCAATCCGCCACTGTATGTGGTTAATTTTTGGTTTTCCTTTAAAATTTAATGGAGATGATATTTCCTGTATTCCAGAGGATACTGTGTATAGTGCTATTGTATAGAAATTTACCTTTTATGAGGAGAGAGAGCCACCTAAAGGCAAGGAAGTAGTCTTATATCTATATCCACTAGCATTAACAATAGTGTCCAACATGTTTTAAGTTCTAAAACAGTTTTTACTGAACCAAACAAATTGGGGTAGAAAGAGAAAGAACTTTAGGGATAGGAAACAAGAAGGTATGATTCAAGTTTAAGTTTATGTGGTTGAAGTAACACCATAGTACCTAAATAGAGAAATTTAAGAGAGCAAGACCTCTTTTTCCATGAGAAGTTGAACTACTATTACATCTGTAGTCTTTTCTATCAGATTCTGTGGTGTTGTATGTCTAGACTTAACTGTCTACTAAATAGCCTCTGCTATGTTTTTTTTTTTAAACCTCAATTTAAAAATGGTTGGAAAATCTGAATGCCCCACAAAAAAATGATATATAGATGATACAGCATATGAGAGATGCCAAATACCATGTCATGGCAAATTAAAGCAACAAGATAGTACTGTGCACCTATTAGAAAGGCAAAAATCCCAAACACTGACAACACCAAATGCTGGTGAGGATGTGGAGCAGCAGAAAAGTTATTCATTGCTTGTAGGGATGCAGCGTGATAGAGCCACTATGTATTTGCTAGGGCTGCCACACAGACTGGTGGCTTCAATTTGTTTTCTCACAGTTCTGGAGACTAGAAGTTCAACATCCAGGGATTGGCAGGTTGATTTCTTCTGTGGCCTCTCTCCATGGCTTGTGGATAGTGTCACTTGGTGTTCCTTCAATGAGAATGTGTCTGTTTAAATTTCCTCCTCTTCTTGGGGCACTGGATGAGTTGGATTATGATATAAACAATCTCCTTTTACTTTATTTTTAAATTCTTTTTAGTTACACATGACAATAGAATGTATTTTGACATATTATACACACATGGAGTATAACTTCCCATTCTTGTGGTTGTACATGATGTGGAGTTGGGCTGGTCATGTATTCATATATGAACATAGGAAAGTTATGTCCAATTCACCTACTGTCCTTCCCATTCACATCCTACCACCCTTCCCCCTTCACCTCTGTCCAATCAGTGACTCTCCCCCACTGCCTATTTTAAGTCAGCATTTGCATATCGGAGAGAAGAGCCTTTAGTTTTTTGGAATTGGATAATTTCATTTAACTTGATAGCCTCTAGTTCCATCCATTTAGTGACAAATGCCATAATTTCATTCTTTTTTAAGGCTGAGTGATATTCCATTGTGTAAGTGCACCACATTTTTTTTATCCATTCATCTGTTAAAGGGCACCTAGGTTGGGTCCATAGCTCAGAATTGTGAATTGAGCTGCTATGGACATTGATGTGACTGTGTCACTATAGTATGCCGACTTCAAGTCCTTTAGGTATGTGCTGAGGAGTGAGATAACTGGGTCAAATGGTGGTTCCATTCCAAGTTTTCTGAGGAACCCCCATACTGCTTTCCAAAGTGGTTGCACCAATTTGCAGTCCCACCAACAACATATGAGTGTACCTGTTTCCTCACATTCTCACCAACATTTATTGTTATTTGTGTTCTTGATAATTACCATTCTGACTGAAGTGAGATAAAATCTCTGCAGTTTTAATTTGCATTTCTCTAATTGCTAGGGACGTTGAACATTTTTTCATATATTTGTCGATTGATTATATTTCTTTTGTGAAGTGTGTGTTTAGTTCCTTTGCCCATTTACTGATTGGGTTTTTGTTTTTGCTTTTGTTTTTTGGTGTTCAGCTTTTTGAGTTCTTTATATATCCTGGAGATTAATGTTCTACCTGAGGTCCAGGTGGCAAAGATTTTCTCCCATTCTGTAGGCTCTCTGTTCATGTTCTTGATTGTTTCCTTTGTTGTGAAGAAGCTTTTTAGCTTGATACAATCCCACTTACTGATTCTTGGTTTTACTTCTTGCATTTACTTCTTGCATTCCTCTCGTTGAGGAATTTAGGACCTAAGCCGACATGATGGAGATTTGGGCTTACTTTTTCTTCTAGTAGGCCCAGGGTCTTTGGTCTAATGCTTAGGTCCTTGAATCACTTTGAGTTGAGTTTTATGCAGGGTGAGAGATAGGGGTCTAAATTTATTTTATTACAAAGGAATTTCCAGTTTTCCCATTACCATCTGTTGAAGAGGCTATCTTTAATGTATGTTTATAGCACCTTCATCTAGTATGAAATAACTATATTTATGTGGGTTTGTTTCTGTGTTGTCTGTTCTGTACCATTGTCCTCATGTCTGTTTTGGTGACAATACCATGCTGTTTTTGTTACTGTAGCTCTGTAGTATAATTTAAGGTCTGATATTATGATGCCTCCTGCTTTACTTTTCTTGCTGAGGATTGTTTTGGCTATTCTTGGCCTCTTATTTTTCCAAATGAATTTCATGACTGCTTTTTCTATTTCTGTGAAGAACATCATTGTAACCTTAATAGGAATTGCATTAAATCTTGTTTTGTACTTTTGGTACTATGACTGTTTTGACAATATTAATTCTGCCTATCCAAGAACATGGGAGATATTCCCATCCTTTAAGGTCTTATTTACTTTTTTTATTTAGTGTTATGTAGTTTTCATTGTAGAGGTCTTTCACCTCCTTTGTTAAATTGATTCCCAAATATTTTATTTTCTTTGAGGCTATTGTGAATAGGATAGTTTTCCTAATTTCTCTCTTTTCTGAAAATTTATTTTTATTGTAAACAAATGGGATACATCTTGTTTCTCTGTACATGAAGTAGAGGCATACCATTTGTGTAATCATACATTTACCTAGGGTAATAGTTTTTGATTCATTCTGTTATTTTTTTCCTTCCCCCCACCCCTCCCACCCCACTTTTCCCTTTATATAGTCCCTCCTTCCTCCATTTTTGCCCCCCTCCCGCCCCCCCATTATGTGTCATCATCCGCTTATCAGCAAGATCATTCGTCCTTTGGTTTTTTGAGTTTGGCTTATCTCACTTAGCATGATATTCTCCAATTTCATCCATTGGCCTGCAAATGCCATAATTTTATTATTTTTTTATGGCTGAGTAATATTCCATTGTATATATGTACCACAGTTTCTTTATCCATTCATCAATTGAAGGGCATCTAGGTTGTTTCCACAATCTGGCTATTGTGAATTGAGCAGCTACATTGATGTAGGCTGTATCTCTGTAGTATGCTAATTTTAAGTCCTTTGGGTGTAGGTCGAGAAGTGGGATAGCTGGGTCAAATGGTGGTTCTGTTTCAGGTTTTCTAAGGAATCTCCACACTGCTTTCCAGAGTGGCTGCACTAATTTGCAACCCCACCAGCAGTGTATGAGTGTATGTTTTTCCCCACATTCTCTCCAACACCTGTTGTTGCTTGTATTCTTGATAATCGCCATTCTAATTGTGGTGAGATGGAATCTTAGTGTAGTTTTGATTTGCATTTCTCTTATGCAAATGGTGAACATTTTTTCATATATCTATTGATTGCTTGTAGATCTTCTGTGAAGTGACTGTTCATTTCCTTAGCCCATTTGTTGATTGGGTATTTGTATTCTTGGTGTAGAGTTTTTTGGGTTCTTTATATATTCTGGAAATGAGTGCTTTATCTGAAGTATGAGTAGCAAGGATTTTCTCTCACTCTGTAGGCTCTCTCTTCACTTTGCTGATAGTATCCTTTGCTGAGAAAAAGCTTTTTAGTTTGAATCTATTCCAGTTACTGATTCTTGCTTTTATTTCTTGTGCTATGGGAGTTCTGTTAAAGAAGTCTGATCCTATGCCAACAAGTTGAAGATTTGGACCTACTTTTTCTTCTATAAGATGCAGGGTCTCTGGTCTGATTTCAAGGTCCTTGATCCATTGTGAGTTGATTTTTGTGCAGGGTGAGAGGTAGGGGTTTAGTTTCATTCTGTTGCATATGGATTTCCAGTTTTCCCAGCACCATTTGTTGAAGAGGCTATCTTTTCTCCATTTCATATTTTTGGCACCTTTGTCTAGTATGAGAAAACTGTATTTATTTGGGTTTGTGTCCATGTCCTCTATTCTGTACCACTGATCTACCTGTCTATTTTGGTGCCAATACCATGCTGTTTTTGTTACTGTTGTTTTGTAGTATAGTTGAAGTTCTGGTATTGCGATACCCCCTGCTTCACTCTTTCTGCTAAGGATTGCTTTAGCTATTCTGGGTTTCTTATTCTTCCAGATGAATTTCATGATTACTTACTCTGTTTCTGTAAGGTACGTCATTGGGATTTTAATTGGAATTGCACTGAATCTGTATAGCACTTTTGGTAGTACGGCCATTTTGACGATATTAATTTTGCCTATCCAAGAACATGGGAGATCTTTCCATCTTCTAAGGTTTTATTTAATTTCTTTCTTTAGTGTTCCATAGTTCTCATTGTAGAGTTCTTTCACTTCTTTAATTGATTGATTCCCAAGTATTTTATTTTTTTCAAAACTATTGGGAATGGGGTAGTTTTCCTAACTTCTCTTTCTGAAGATTCATCACTTATGTATAAAAATGCATTGGATTTATGAGCATTGATCTTATATCCTGCTACTGTACTGAATTCACTTATGAGTTCTAAAAATTTTCTGGTGGAATTTCCTGGTTCCTCTAAGTATATAATCATATCATCAGCAAATTGGGATAATTTGAGTTCTTCTTTTCCTATTCATATCCCTTTAATTTCCTTGGTCTGTCTAATTGCTCTGGCTAGAGTTTCAAGGACAATGTTGAATAGAAGTGGTGAAAGAGGGCATCCCTGCCTTGTTCCAGTTTTTAGGGGGAATGTTTCAGTTTTTCACCATTTAGAATGATATTGGCCATGGGCTTAGCATAGATGGCCTTTATAAAGTTAAGGAATGTTCCCACTATCCCTATTTTTTCTAGTGTTTTGAGCATGAAGGGGTGCTGTATTTTATCAAATGCTTTTTCTGCATCTATCGAAATAATCATGTGATTCTTAACTTTAAGTCTGTTGATATGGTGAATTATATTTATTGATTTCCGAATGTTGAACCAACCTTGCATCCCTGGGATAAAACCCACTTGATTGTGGTACACTATCTTTTTAATATATTTTTGTATGTGATTTGCTAAGATTTTGTTGAGTATTTTTGCATCAATGTTCATTAAGGATATTGGTCTGAAATTTTCTTTCTTCCATGTGATTCTGTCTGGTTTAGATATCAGGGTGATATTGGCTTCATAGAATGAGTTTGGGAGGGTTCCCTCCTCTTCTATTTCATGAAATACTTTGAGAAATATTGGAATGAGCTCTTCTTTAAAGGTTTTGAGAACTTGACTGAGAACCCATCTGGTCCCAGAACTTTTCTTTGTTGGTAGGCTTTTGATGACTTCTTCTCTTTCATTACTTGAAATTGATCTATTTAAATTGTGTATGTCCTCCTGTTTCAATTTCGGTAATTCATATGTCTCTAGAAACCTGTTGATGTCTTCGAGATTTTCTATTTTGTTGGAGTATAGATTTTCAAAATAGCTTCTAATTATATTTTGTATTTCACTCGTGTCCGTTGTGATATTTCCTTGTTCATTCCGAATTTTAGTAATTTGAGTTTTCTCTCTCCTTCTCTTTGTTAGTGTGGCTAAGGATTTATCAATTTTATTTTTTCAAAGAACCAACTATTTATATTGTCAATTTTCTCGATTGTTTCTTTTGTTTCAATTTCGTTGATTTCAGCTCTGATTTTAACTATTTTCTGTCTTCTACTACTTTAGGTGTTGTTCTGTTCTTTTTCTAGGGCTTTGAGCTGTAGTGTTAGGTCGTTTATTGATTTTTTTTTTCTTTCATTGAAAGAAAATTTACTTCTCCATGAAGTAAATTTTTCCTCTAAGTCCTGGTTTCATAGTTTCCCAGAGATTTTGATATGATGTATCTTTGTTCTCGTTTACCTCTAAGAATTTTTTAATTTCCCTCCTGATGTCTTCTGTTACCACTCATCATACAATAGTGTATTATTTAATCTCCAGGTGTTGGAGTAGTTTCTATTTTTTATTCTGTCATTTCTAATTTCAATCCATTATGATCTGATAGAATACAAGGTAGTATCTCTATCTTCTTGTGTTTGCTAATATTAGCTTTGTGGCACAAAATGGTCTATTTTAGAGAAGGATCCATGTGCTGCTGAGGAGAAAGTGTATTATCTCTTTGTTGGTTGTTATTCTATATATGTCCATTAAGTCTAAATTATTGATTGTGTTTTTGAGAGCTATGGTTTCTTTGTTCAATTTTTGTTTGGAGGATCTGTCCAGTGGTGAGAGAGGTATGTTAAAATCCCCTAGTATTATTGTGTTGTGGTCTATTTGATTTCTGGAATTGAGAAGGATTTGTTTGACATACATGGATGAGCCACTGTTTGGGGCATAGATATTTATGATTGTTATGTCTTGCTGATTTATGCTTCCCTTAAGCAGTATGAAATGTCCTTCTTTATCCCTTCTGACTAACTTTGGCTTGAAGTTCACATTATCTGATATGAGGATGGGTACTCCGGCTTTTTTGCTGTGTCCATCTGCATGGTATGTTTTTTCCCATCCTTTCACCTTTAGTCTGTGGGTATCTCTTTCTATGAGATGAGTCTCTTGCAGCAGCAAATTGTTGGATCTTTCTTTTTAATCCAATCTGCCAGTCTGTCTTTTGATTGATGAGTTCAGGCCATTAACATTCAGGGTTATTATTGAGATATGATTTATATTCCCGGTCATTTGGCTCTTTTTGTTTTTCATCTCTTCCTCATGGAATATTTTGCTGAGAATGTTCTGTAGCACCGGCTTTCTTTCTGTAAATTCTTTTAGCTTTTGTTTATCATGGAAGGATTTTATTTTGTCGTCAAATCTGAAGGTAAGTTTTGCTGGGTATAAGATTTTTGGTTGGCATCCATTCAGAAAAATTTTTTAGTTGTAGATGGACATGATACCTTTATTTTATTTATTCATTTTTTAATGTGGTTCAGAGAATCGAATCCAGTGCCTCACACAAGCAAGCTTTCTACCGCTGAGCCACATCCTCAACCCCCCTAATTTCTCATTCAGTTGATTCATCACTGATGTATAGGAATACAATTGATTTATGGGTGTTAGTTTTTTATTCGGCTACTTTGCTGAATTCATTTGAGTTCTAGAAGTTTACTAGTAGAGTTTCTTTGGTCTTCTAAATATAGTATCATGTTATCAGCAAATAGGGATAGTTTGAGTTCTTCTTTACCTATTTATGTCCCTTTAATTTTTTTCTTCTAATTGCTCTGGCTAGGGCTTATGATGGTCTATTTTTTCTTCAAATTTACAGTATGCTGTATGTGACAGGCAATGTTAGCATGCAGGGGCACTGTCTAAACAAATAATATAGAGCCTATTATTAAGGAAATAGAAATTGCTCTAAGGTTTGATGAGCACAATAATAGAAGTCAGCGAAGAGAGTTAATGAACACATTATAAAGTGGATGCACCTAACCATGGCCAAGTAGGGACTTGTCAGAAAAATAATGCTAGTTCTCCTGAAGAGGTTAACTCCTGCACTAACTCTTTAATGTTGAGTAAACTTGAACCAGAAGTGAACAGAGAATCGTGTTTATTTCTAGGTAGGCAGGGTAACATATACAAAGGCACTGAGAGAGGGCATACTTTGGAGAATTGTGCATAATTGCACATAGCTGGAGCTTAGTATGTGAAAAGGGACTGGTGAGAGAAGCCTACTGAAGAACGACTGAGCAATTAGTACTTTATCTTAAAGGTGATGTGAAGCAATTGGAGGATTTTTAAGTGGAATAGTTACCTGGTCAGATTTGTTTTAGAAAGTACTCTGGCCATAGTCAGGAGAAGAGATTGAAATGGATCTCTATTGGAAGCAAAGAGACCAAGTAATATTCTTTTGTAATAATTTAAACCAAAATGTTTCAAGATAGTGGAACTGTTATGGTGGGAGGTGGAATGAATTCAAGAGATAACGTGGAGGTAAAATCAGTTAGAGATGAAAGAATGAATGCATGCTCTGGTGTTGTGGTAGAGCACTTGCCTAGCATGTGTGAGGAGGCACTGGGTTCAGTCCTCATCACCACATTAAAAAATATTTAAAATAAAGTTATTACCATCTATAACTAAAAATATCTTTTAAAAAAATGGAGGGATGATCTTCAGGTGTCTGATTGGACCAACTGAGTAAGAAAATAAGAATGGACTTATATAGGATTTTTTTTTTTTTTGAGAGTTCTAGCTTAAGCAAGGAGAGAAGTGTTTTCTATTTTCTTTATTTGTATTCATGTATAGTTTTATTTTTATTTATTCTGCCGTGGGGCTCAACCTCTGGGCTTCATGTTTGGTAAGCGAGTACTCTTATCACTGAAACTGTACCCTAGCCCCTGTGTATATATTTTTTAATGTGATTTGAAAGAATACAACAGGATATATATTCAAGGAAGGTTATGGAAATATTTTTGGAAGTTTATTAGATTAAGGTAGACTCTGATTTAGGTGACTTTAGGAATGAGTGATCTACTTCTATTTGTTATTAGAAAACTTCCCATGGAATTTTTAAATTTTTTGTCAGAAGTTTTACCTACAATGTGTGGTAAGATTGGCTTGTCTGTGTAAATTAGCTAATTTGGCATAATAGTGCTTCTGTGGTATTATGCATTTTAAAATACAAAATGATTTGTTCAGAATGCAAACTTTGATTCTTTCATTAGTGTCATGTGGAAATTAATATTCCTGAGAAGATGGTTCCTTTTTGTAACTTTGTCACATCACTTCTGGAATTAAGATCACGTTGAAAAGGAATGAAGCATGCTTCTTAATAGAAAACTAGCGTGACTGGGGGTGGAGCAGTGGTGGAGGCAGCAGTGGCAGGCCTGCGGGTTGGGAAGTCTAAGCCGCCCCAGGTAAACAAAATGCTGCACAGTGCTGACCCCACCACCTGCCTCTAAAGTCTTCTGATACCAACATCTTTGATAATAATGTACCTTCAAACAAAAACAGTTTCAGTCGGGGAGATGAGAGAAGGCATGAAGCTGCAGTGTCTCCCCTTACCATTCCTGGCACTAGACCTGAAAAAAGAGTTTCTAGAATTTCTCCAAGTTCACAGGAGCAGAAAACCACTAATGCCAGACAGACTTATGATGACGGAACTGTGACCCGACGAATATCAATAGTGAAACCTCTAAGGGAGCCAGCACCCTCTGAAGATGTGAGTGATATTAAGCTGAACCAGATGATCTCATTGATGAAGACCTCAATTTTGTGCAGGAGAATCCCCTATCTCAGAAAAAACCTACAGTGATACTTACATATGGTTCTTCTTGCCCTTCCATTGGAATTTATGGACAACCTGCAAGTAGAAATGCAGATAACGGTGCTCATTTAAACAGGTTGCTGTTTCAACAGCAGCAAAACAGCCAAGCAACTTGATGTACAGAATGACAAGGTGTATGAAACAAGACATTTGTGTGAACCAGAAGTGCTTAACAGTTTTGAAGAGACTTATAGTCCCTTCTTCAGAAACTCAGAAAAAAGAGTGTTGAGGATGAAAACTTTTGGAAGAAAAAGTTGCCTGTGGTGAGTTCAGTAGTTAAAGTAAAAAAGTTCAATCACAATGGAGAAGAGGAGGAAGATGATGTTTATGGCTCCCGAACAGGAAGCATGTCCAGCAGTGTATCTGTGCCAGCAAAGCCTGAAAGGAGACCTTCTCTTCCACCTTCTAAACAAGCCAACAAGAATCTAATTTTAAAGTCTATATTTGAAGCTCAAGAATCTATAACAAAAACAGCTAACTATTCCGCAGTCCCACAGAAACAGACACTTCCAGTTGCTCTGAGAACTTGAACTTCTCAGGAAAAATTGTTAGCAGACATGGTCCAGAGGCAAAGCAGGACCTCCAGAATAAGTTTCCCCCATTAAAGAAGAGGAAACAAAAGGAGATAATATAGGAAAAAATCAAGGAACTCGACAGAGGCAGTTATTATCCTGGCTGCAAATTGACTCGTTAATGACAGAAACACTGCAGATCAGTCAAGCTGAGATGAGTGAACTGAGTGTGGTACAAAAACCAGAAAGGCTTTTGGAGCCCTGCAAGTACTGGCCTGCTTATAAAAAATGGGGACAAGTGTGCATATCATCATCCCATTTCACCTTACAAAGCCTTCCCCAACTGTAAATTTGCTGAAAAATGTTTGTTTGTTCATGCATATTGTAAATTCGATGCAAAGTGTACTAAATCAGATTGCCCCTTTACTCATAAGAGTAGAAGGATTCTAGTACTGCCTCCAAAACCAGTTACAACACCAACACCATCTTCTAGTAGTTAGCTCTGCTGTTACTTCCTAGCTTATAAGAAAATGGACTGTCTCTTCTACCATCCAAAACACTAGATTTAACACTCAGTGTATAAGACCGGACCGTACATTCTATCATCCCACCATTACTGTACTACCAAGACACACCTCGAAATGGATTCGACCACAGACAGTGAATGACACCCAGTCCTACTGGTGGAAGATTATGCAGTCTGAAAGGTTCCATGTACTGATGAAAGATAATTCTACAGAATTTGTCAAATCTTTGAAACTTGGAATATATTGCTTTCATAACAAGAAGTTTATTGTCTAAAAAATAACTGCAGGTATTAGTTTTACATTTTGAGATTTTTTCCTTTTATAAAGGAGCACTTACTCTATCTTGTTTATTGTCTTGTTATTGTCTTGAATGCTGTTCTTTCTTATCACTTATGTCTTCTTTTTCTTCAGATTAATTTAGTCTTGGTAGAACTTTTTCTTTATATTTAAAGAAAACTGTTCCTTTTCACAAAATATCTTTTATGAAAAGATGATTGCAGTTCCTGCTTTGCCTATTGTCTTTCAATAATAAGCAAAAAAGATCCCCAAGTTTCTGAATGATTATCTTCTTAACAAGTTAGTATAAAAATTTTTAGAATGTTTTCAGAAATTAATAGTGTATACTTTGTCCTATGTGTAAAATTTTCATTTTTCAGAAGTGAGTATTGATTTGAGAAATAGGGAGAATTTCTCATTGCTTTAGGAAATTAAAGTCTTGAAATTTCTTAGAATAATATTATTTCAAATCCTACCTGAAATTATTGAAGTTTCTATAAAGACTAGTATTGTAGTTGTCTTTTCAAAAAGAAAAATGATTTGTTTGACTTCGTATCACCCTAAAGGGAAATGTACCAATTGCTTATTTCCTCTTACACCAAAACCTTTAAATTGGGGCATTATGGTTTTACTAATATGGTAGTCCAGAGTTTAAGTAGGTAAGAAGATCATAACTTTTTCATATTTCTTTTACTCTGTTGCAGGTTGTAAAAATTAAGATGAACAAACTACGGCAAAGTTTTAGAAGAAAGAAAGATGTTTATGTTCCAGAGGCCAGTCGTCCACATCAGTGGCAGACAGATGAAGAAGGGGTTCGCACTGGAAAATGTAGCTTCCCAGTTAAGGTAAAATCTCATGTTTGCATGAATCTTTGTGTGGAAAAGAAATAACAGCCCATTGTATGTGAAATCCCACTAATTAGGACAATTAAAAGAGAACCCTCTAAAAACTAATTTCTTCATATTCTGCTTCAATGATGGAATTAAGTGAGAAAAACAAATTACAATTAGTAATTTTTCTTTTTGTATTTAAATAAGAATTTTTGCTGTTACCTGCAACCAGTACAAATAAATTCACTTCTGATGAGAATAGTAATCCTAAAATATATAAAGAGCCTGAATTATCAGTAAGCAAATTTTCAGTGGGATGTGCTTACTAAGTGAAAAGGCAAGGGAGTGGGAGTCTGTTTTCTCAAATACAGGTTTGGTATGTTCTAGAAATCTTAGGAGAGTTAATCAGAAGATTTAAATCAAAGGGAGTTTTCTCTTTCATCTTACAACTTTTAATCATATAGAGGTCAGTGCATGTAGAGAGTGGACTAGTTTTAGACTGAAGGAAGAATGCTGCTTCTGATTCCGAAGGTGGAAAATGGTGCAAATGCACCTATGGTGTTGATAGCTTGAGATTAATGGAGTTCTATTCAAAAGACATATTTTCTCAAGGAAATAGGAAGTGAAGATATCTGTAGAAGAGTAAATAGAGAAGTTGCGGGTGTGCAGTTGGATTTTGAGGACAGTAGAATAGTCACTGTGAAGAGTAGGAGAGAAGCTTAGAGATGATAATCAAGTAACTGAAACTTGATTGATCCTGCTGTGTAGTTTAAATATACCATATAACTTGCTCAGCATTAGAGTAAAGATAAAGTAGTTTTCAAGCTTTGTCTTGCAGTTCTATCTGCTAGTGTAACAGATAATTTTTTAATGGAGGAAGAAATTAACATTACCAATGAAACATTACCAATACATAAAAAACATAATCTAGTGACTCTCAAAGTGAACTCCCCAAAACCTTTTTCAGGAGTTCTAAGGTAGTCTTTTTTCCAACCATGTCTGTGTGAGGCCAGACTTTCTTCATATACTTCAACAGAAATAACAGTGCAACAACTCGAATGTAGATACAAATATGAGAATCCAGTTTTCTTGTGGTAAGCCAGATATTAAAGAATTTTTAAAAATGTGTTAAAATTGTCACCTCTTGCTATAATTTGTATTATATTTTATGTTATGGAAAATAGTTACTTTCATTAAAAATCTCATTTATGCTAACACAATAGGGTTTATTCGTCTAAATGTTTTAGAAGTCCTTAGTTTTAATTTCTAATATAGTAATTATCATCCACTTTAATTGACATAAACAAAAACTCTTTGAGACCCTCAAAGTAATGGGATCCTAAGACCAAAAATTTTGAGAACTGATGGTTTAAACAGTACTTTTCATCAACTAAAATAATATATTAAGACTCTATCTATAATTGCCTAATAACATATTTTAAAATGCTCTAATTTTGGTTCTTAAATAAATTGGTAGAATCAAAGCTAATCCCTTGACTTATACCTAAAATCTTAATTCTCTGATTACATAAAACATATGGCATGTTAAAATGGATCTTCTATTGGTTACATTTTGGAGGTCACATTATCTTCACATTTGAAGGAATAGAGATTAAGGTACTAAATGCAGAATTCATACTTATTTATAAATTATGTTTATATGTTTGTCTAATTACTTTAACTCACTATTAAATGAGATGGAAAGGTTTTCTTATCCCTTTGTATTGAGGAATATAAAGCACTTACTCAGTTGTTCCTAGGAATTACTTGGAAATAGGATAGACCAGCTGGAGAACTAAGCGTATGGAGAATTGCATTTGTTTATCTTGTAGACCAACATTTTACTCTATTAAATAATCTTCCAGATGGTTTAGAGGATCACACCTTTCTAAGTTAAGAACTGTCATTGTGCTAGAAGTTATAACAGATATTTTAATAACAGGCATTTCTTACATTGCATGTAACCATAGAACCATGACGCAGAAAGTAGACCTCCTACTTCTTTATTTCTAAGAGTCTAGTTCCTGATCCATCTATAATTTACTACTCTGATTTCAGGAGCTGGGATTATGGCTCAGGGGTAGAGCACATGTGAGGTACTGGGTTCAATCCTCAGCACCACATAAAAATAATTAAATAAAGATATTGTGTCCATCTAAACTAAAAATATTTTTTAAAAATCTGATTTCATAAGATTTGGGTACAAAATGTTAGGCCAAATTAGAAGTCATGACATGTGATTTATCAAGTAAAAATAAAATGGCAAAATAGAGATACTCATGAAATTTTAAAAATTGACTCTACACAAGTAAACCTGAAAACAGGGATGAAATTGATAATATTCTTAAAATAACCAAAACTATCTCCTAAAAAAACTGAAAGTAGAAAGAGACTAAATAATGTAGAAGAAACACTGAATCAGAAGAACCTACCTCCCACCTCTAAGCATGAGTCTCAAATCATTTAACAAGGAAATAGTTTTAAACCTTGAATAAAAAAGATAAAATTTCTGCCTTTTCTGTTCATAAAGCCTAAGTTTGTTTTATAAACTTATAAATTCTTTTTATATGTGTATTTCAAAAGACATAAACATTAAAAAAGGAGACTAAGCTAAATTAACTTATAGATATCAATATAAAGTTCTGTATAAAACATTATAAACAGAATCCAGCAATCCAATTAAGGAATAATTGGGTTATCAGTGTCTAAAGATACAAAGTTAGAAAGTGAGTAACTTTTATATCTGGATGGGACAGCCCTTTACACACACACACAATTCTTACTATGCTTGAAGCAAATGCTGAAGATTCACAAGGAAAGCCAAGAAAACAATTATTTTTTATTTTCAATCTGTAGGCTCTTCTAACAGGGAAACTGGTTGAAAGAATGGCTATCATATAGGCAATTAATATTGTCAACTGTTCAAATGGTTATGATTTTTATCTTAGTTTTGTTAAGTGGTAAAACTCACTGAATATTTTGAACAACCAACCTTAAATTTCTGGAATCTCAACCTAATACCACAATCAAGTTGAGTATATTGCTGACTTCTGTTTGCTAACATTTTGTTCAGATATTTTATATCTATTTTTGAGACATATTGACCTATAAAGTTTCCTTTCTTGTAATAATCTTGTCAGTTTTGTGTTAACAAAATTGAGGCTGGATTAAGTTTTGGCAAGGCTCTTTCTACCTATGATTTACTTCCATTCCTAGGGCATACTTTTCACTTGTTCCAGTAGAGAGCATGGGGTGTTCCATGGAGTCCATTTCTCTTGTAGGTTCTGAACTCTTTACCTTTCTCTCTTCACTAAGGTGAAAATAAAAAACTCATTTCGTTTAACATGTTCCTGCATTTCCTATACTTCTTTTGAGTTATTAGTTTTAGAGGCTTGATCAGATTTAGCTTCGATTTCCCCCATCCCCAAAATAACTTCATTGGTGGTATGGACTGTTTTCAGGAGGCACATAGGTATGTCCCACTACACCCAACAGAAGACCAGAATTCTATTACTGGATCTGTTAATTTACTAGTTACATGACCCCATCTAAATGACTTAACTTTGTTGACCCTTAGGGTAACATTTTAAAAGTGAAGTTTTTAGTTCTCTTAAGAACTAAACTTGTATAATTAGATTTCTAATACGTTTGCTTATGTCATGTGATTTGTTCAGATGGACTTGAAAATTATATTTATATTTAGAGACTAGACTATTTTAATTTGATTTAACTATTCCTCTTTGGTTAAAGATAGAAAAGATTTGATATTGTGTTTTGCACATGTACATTCTATATACCCTAGACTATGTATATGTGATAAGATATCTTATAACTTATTATAAATTAATGATTATAATGATACTTTTTGTTAATGCTGGGAACTGCTAATGGTAGAGTCTCTCACATCAGACCTCTGTGTTTCTTCTCATGGAAAACATTACCAAAGTGGGCGTGGGGATCTATTTTATAAATTCTTTTTTTTTTTTTTTTCAAGAAAAGGAAAAATGATTTAATTCATTCAAGAATGAAATTCCACATAATAGTTTTTCTAAAGTACATTTTTGTGAATAAAAGCCCCTTACTCAGAGGGAGTTTGGGAAAGGAATATAGACAAAAGAAGTCCCAGTGTCAAATATTTTAGCCATTAAAACATAAGTCAGCTGCAATTATTCAGTGAGATAGTGTCTCAGAGAAGAAGAAAGACCTTCTTAATAATGTTTTTCTCAAATGGGCAAGTTTTTCTCATAGTCTAATAGGATACAGGCTGATTTCCATCTTCATATTTCTATAATAGATAATACAATTAAGAGTCTCCATATGCAAAGTACTTTGTTCCCTGCTTTCTCCCAAGTCTCTCTTTGTTGTTGTTGTTGTTGTTGGCCTGGTAGCCATATGTGAGCAAATGAATTGATTTAAGATAGGTGATAGAATTAAAAGTATTAGAAATTCTTAGAAACTTGTATTCATTTCTCAAAACCTAAAGGTAACTCATATATCATAAAAACCTACTTTCACCAGGAACAGTGACTCACACCTGTAATCCCAGTAACTCGGTAGGCTGAGGCAGAAGGATCACAAGTTTGAGGCCAGACTCAGCACTTTAGTGAGAGCCTCAGCAATTTACCAAGACCCTCTTTTAAACTTAAAGATAAAAAGGACTAGGGATACGTAGCTTGGTGGTAAAGCACCCTTTGGTTCAATTTCCAGTACCTAAATAAATAAATACCTACTTTCTAATTTTATTCTTACTTTGAAGTGAAAACACAGAAATTTCAGTTAGTAGTAGAAATGAGCCTTTATTAAAAAAAAAAAAAGTTTATATGTGTGTGTAACATACATAATGACATACATATATACACTGGAGATAAGAAAGTAGGAAACCTAACCATAGACGCAAAGAAATTAAGTTATTTGAGTCCTTGTAATTTATGTTGATAATTTTGAAAATTTAACAAACTGAATGTTTTAGGAAAATATACATTATTAAAATAAAATGAAGTTTAAAAAAATTTGAATAGTCCCCTAACAGTGGAAAAAAACTAGAGAAAGCTATTAGAAAGCAAGACGTATCTCTAAAAGACCTAGAAAATGACTTCACTGGTCAGTTCTTTCAAATGCTCAAAGGATAATAACTATGCTATTCAATTGTATTAAATTATGTATAGTTTTCACATTTTTGCAACACTGATAAAATCTTGATACAACAACCTAACAAAACACTATAATTAAAAGAAAATTATAGACATTATGAACATACATGAATAAGTAGTCATAGAAATAGTACCTAATGTGTTCTAAAAGTATACCAAAGCCCAAAATAGAGTTTAACTCAACAATTCACAAATGGTTCAGTATTAGCAAATTTGATATAGTTTATCACATTAATAGGTCTAAGAAGAAAGAGGACTTCATCATTGCAATGGAAGCAAAGTTGGAAGATTCACACTTCTTAGTTTTAAAACAGTACAATGCTGCAGTAATCCAATTATTGTAGTATTGGCGCAAGTATAGACACATAGAACAATAAAATCAAATTGAGTGTCCAGGAATAAACCTATATGACTATGACCAATTGATTTCTAACAAGCACCAGGACCAATGGGGAAAGAATAGTCTCTTCAACAGATGGTAATAGGACAGATGGATTAGCTAAGTAAAAAAAAATGAAGTTTGAAACATAAATCATATTCAAAAATTAAAATGAACCAACAACATAAATAAAACTTTTAGATGACTCAGTAGTAAATCTTCACAAACTTGAATCTGGCAGTGGATTCTTAAATTTGACATGAAAAGCACAAGCAACTAAAGGAAAAAATAGAAAGTAGGACTTCATCAAAATTAAAAACTTTTGTGCATGAAAAGATAAAATCAAAAAAGGGAACAGGCAACTATCAAATAGCAAAAATATAGGAAATCTTATATGTGATAAGAATATACTATCCAGAATATAGAAGGAATTCTTAGAACTCAAAAAAGACATACAACCCAGTTTTTAAAGATACACAAAGGATAGGAATTGGAATTTCTCCAAAGAAGATACAAAAGGGGTCATTTTTGCTGGTACATGAGAATATTAATGTTCATATCATTAGTCATTAAAAATATGCAAATCAAAACCACAATGAGATGCCACCTCATACCTATTTGGATGGCTATAATTAAAATAAGCAAAGTTTGGCAAGGATATGGGAAACTGAAGAGTCATCCATTGCTGATAAAAAATGTAAAATGCTGCAACAATGTAGAAAATAGTTTGTCATATCCTCAAAAAGCTAATAAATTATCATATGACCCACTTATGAGGATATACCCAAAGGAATGAAAGCAAGGACTTAAATACTTATATATCAGTGTTCATTGAATCCTTATTCACAAAAGTCAGAAGGTGGAAACAACCCGAGCATTAGCCAATAGATGAATGGATGAACAAAATGTAGTATATACATGCAATGAAATATTATTCAGCCATTAAAAGGAATGAAGTTCTGATACATGTCTACTACATGATGAACCTTGAAAATACGCTAAATGAAATGAGCTGAACCCAAAAGGACTAATATTATGTGATTCCACTTATGAAATATCTAGAGGAGGCAAATTTATGAAGACATGAAATAGATTAGAGGTTGCCAGGTGTTGCAAGGGAAGAGTGGATAGGGAGTTATTGCTTAATAGTTATAAAGTTTGTGCTTAGAGTGATTTAAAAAAAAAAAAAAAAAAGAAATGGAAATAAATAGCACTGAACCAGTAGTATAGCATTATGAATATAATTAATGCCACTGAATTTATACACCTAGAAGTGGTTATAATGATAAATTTCATGTATGTTTTACCAGAATTTTAAAGTTAATAATATACCAAAAACTATTGTACATTTTGAGTGAGTAAATTGTATGGTACGTGAATTATATCCCAATAAAAGCACCTATCAAAAATTAGTGGATTACTCCGACACACAAACAAAACTACAGGATACCAAAGACTAAGGCAATTCTTAAAACAATCAGAAAGAAAAAGACTAAGTATATACAAATAAAAATAGGTGTATATACCTATTAGAATCACAAAATCCAAAACACTAACACCACCAGATATTGGCAAAGATGTGAAGCAACCGGAACTTTCATTTGTTGCATATGAGAATAGAAAATACAAAAATGTTGGTACATGAAAATATTGATACTCAATATCATTAGTCATTAAAGGTATGCAAATCAAAACCACAGCGAGATGCCACCTCATACCTATTTAGATGGCTGTAATTTAAAACAAATAAGCAAAGTTTGGCAAGGACATGGAAGAATGAAAAGAGCCATTCTGTAAGACAGTGGCAGTTTCTTAAGAAACTAAACTCCAGTGCTATCCAGCAATCATGCTCAACCCAAATGAGTTGGAAAACTTACATCCATACCTGCCCATGATTATTTACAGCAACTTTATTCATAATTGCTAGTGGGAAGCAACTAAGATGTCCTTCAGTAGATGAATAGATAAATAAACTGTGCTATGTCCAAGCAGTGGAATATTAACTTAGCACTAAAAAGTGAATTATCAATCTGAAAAGACATGGAGTAAACTGAACTGCATATTGCTAAGTAAAAGACATTAATCTGAAAAGGCTATATACTGAATGATTCCAAATATGTGATGTTTTGAAAAAGACAAAACTATGGAGACGGTCAAAAGGATCAGCAGTTGCCAGAAGCTGATTGGGAAAAAGGGATGAATAATGTATACAGTAAACCTATTCACAGTAGCAAGAAAATTATGGACTTCTTAGTAATCTATAATGAAATGTACAATATGTATTTGAATTAAATGTACAATATATTTTTGAAAGCTACCATAAAACTTCACTGAAAGATTTGGCAAAAAGTATCTGATGGATTGACTCAGTATTATAACAGTGCTAAGGTTTAGATATTTACATCCCTGTAGGTCCACGTGCTAAGTAAGGACTTGCTCCTCAGGGAGGCCCTATTGTGAGGTGGTGGAAAATGTAAAAGGTGGGACTTACTGGGAGGTCTCTGGGTTATTGGAGGCTTACCTTGCTCTGCCCTCTCCTCTTCTCTCTTTTGTTCCCCCTTCTGTGAAGTGAAGTTTTACTCCCTCACTCTCCCTGACCTCTCCACCTATCCAAACCAATAGGGCTAACTAGTCACCATCTGGAACTTCTTAAAACCATGAACCAAGAGAAACCTTTTTTCTTTAAAAGTTGATTATCTCAGGTATTTGTAGTAGCAACAGACTAACAAAGAAAATTTGTTACCAGTTTTCTGTCTTTGTTGTTATTATATGCCTCATGATGTGGAAGAGCTTTTGGAATTACTTTCCAGGAGTGGTTTGGAAAAGTAGGAAGTAACAGACTGGAAAAAGCCTAGAATGCCATAGGTAGAGTTTAATGGGTGATTCTAGTGAGATTTCAAGAGGTCAAAATGCAAGCCAAGTGCAGTGGTATGTGCCATATAATCCCAGTTACTTTTGGGGCTGAAGTAGGAAGATCACAAGTTCAAGGTCAACCTCAGCAATTTAGGAAGACTGTCTCAAAAAAATTAAAAGGACTGTGAGGATATAGCTCAGAGAGAGAATTCTCCTGGGTTTAATCCCCACTGTGCTTTGTGTGTGTGTGTGTGTGAAGGGTAAGGGATTAACACACAATGTTAGGAATGCAGACAGTAAAGTCCAGGCTGGTGATGTTATAAAGGAGCAGTTTATATGGCCAGGGAGGATACAGAGACTAACATTAAAAAGTAACCAAGTGCTCTGCACTGGAACAATAAGAAAGATGCCTGCAGGACATCTCAGCAATCTGCAACAAGGCTGCAATCATTACAGGATCAGAGATGTAGTAATGGAAAATTGTTTCAAAGGCATTCCAGGTCAAAGTATTTGGTGAGTAGAGCCCCAGTGCACTGGTGCTCACCCAGGACAGCTTCAGGAATTGTTTCCCTATGTTCATTTGGCAAGACCCTCAGTGGTCACAATAGCCATGGTTCAAGCAGATCTAGGTATAACACATGTGGGTGGCAAACCTTGGTGTCTTCCATAGACATTGGTTTTGCAGGCATGCAAAATTCAAGAGCTGGGTCATTGAGGCTTCCACTGAAATTTCAAAAAAAAATGCCCAGCTGGGTACAATGTGTGGAGCTGTGTGAGTGAAGCTGAAACTGATGGATAACCCAGAAAGTTAGAGATGCAAGCAGTGTGGAATGCCTGCCAAGGTAAGCTGCACGCAGGATGCAGAGCCAACCCAAGAGGGCTACAACCAGCAAAGCCATAGGCAGGACTGCCCAAGCTTTTGGGAGCCCATATCCCATCACAGAGTGTCCTGGATGCTGGACACAGAGCATGATGTTTGAATGACTACCCTGCTGAGTTTTTGTCTTGCTTTGGTCCTGTCCTTCCTTTTATTCCTCCCTTTTGGAAAGGGAATGTGTACCCTCTGCCTGCCTCACCATTGTATCTTGGATGTATGGAACTTCTTTTTGGTTTTTACAGGGATTTACAGCTGAGTTTGCCTTGAGTCTCAGAGGAGACTTTAGACTTGGACTTTTGAGCAATGCTCCACCACGTAAGACTTTGGGAGCTCTTAGGAATAGACTCAGTGCCTTTGGCATTATGAGATGGACATGAACCTTTGGGAACTGAGAGTAGAATGGTATGTATGAATCTTAAGAGTTCCCCAAAGATGTGTGTGATAAAGATTTAGTTCCCAGCATGGTGCTATTGGGAGGTGGCAGAACCTTTAAGAGACAGGGCCTAGTGAGAGGTGTGGTCACTGGGAGCATGCCCCTGAGGGAACAACAGGCTCTCATTCCTTTCCTCTTCCTCTTTTGCTCTCTGTCCAAGAAGTGATTTTGCTCTGCCATACCCTTCAAAATTGTGAGCCAAAATCAACCTTTTTTCTTTATAAATTGATTGTCTAGGTATTTATTATAGTGACAGAAAGTTGACTAACAGTGTCTGTTTTTCTGAGCCTGTGAATTTAAGGCAATCTTAAATACCAAAGGCCTCTCTTTTTATGAGAGCTAAACAAAATTATTCTAAAGTTTGTCAAAGAATAAGTACAGGGGAATAAACACAGGGAACTAATGAGGAAAATTCTGGGGAAGAAAAATTAGTGAAAGTAAAAATTAATGAAAGTATTAGTTTGTTCTTAAATTGTAATGATGCAAATGGCATGTTATGGTGCCAAAATAGAAATATCAGTAGAACAAAGTAGAAAACCAAGATAGTGTGATTTTTAAAATACATTTATTTGGCATTCAAGTCAATAATCAAGGATAGAGAGTAAATAAAATAACAAAATAAGGTGCACAGTGATGCCTGCCTGCAATCCTAACTACTTGAGAAGCTGAGACTAGAGGATCACAAATTTGAGGCCAATCTTGGCAACCTAGCAAGACTTTACCTAAAAATAAAACAGGACTGGGAATATAGCTCAGTGGTAAAGTGCCCCTAAGTTCAATCCCCAGTACTCCAAAACAAAAGCAAAATAACAGACACTTTTTTTTTAGAAATTGACAGTATATATGACAAATACCAAGGATGAAATGTCAGAATTTTTTAAATGTCAGAACTGTCAGGCATATATCTTAGTTGCTGAGATTTTACTTTCTCCAGTACTTGATTTTCCTTACTTATTGAACAAAGAAAGTAGGAGTATATTAAAAAGAAAAAAAAAAAAGGAGTCAAATGTCCATAGAACATGAAAAAATATTCCCTAGAACTGAATTGAACCTAAGAATGATTTAAAAATCTATTCATCACTATCTTCTAAACTGGCAAATACAGCTTTCTAGAAATTGATATAATATCCCCATTGCTGTAGCAAAGATGAAGTTTTCGGTAACAAGGTACTATTATTATTTCTGAGTCTGAGTTCAATCCAAACATCTTGAAGTAGTTGGCAGAGCCATTGAACAGTTGACATTTCTGACAGCCTATAATATTGAGTTAATTTTGAGTTTTCTAATTCAGTAGAAAAAAGGATAATGATGAAATGTAGAAATCTATCTTAAAAATGGACTTGGTAGCCAAAATTCCTTGTATGTGAAATTGAAGTAGAATACATAAATATTTATATCTTCCTGGTTTTCATGTTATTCATATTGCCCCTAAAGAGGATATACTCTTTCAGCATAGAACAAAATGTTATTTAACTTATTGAAAAGTGAGCATTCTTACTGATTTATAACTGTTGCAATTCTTTAAATATTTAATTCTTTTGGCCTTAGTTTATCTTTATGATGTCTTAAGTATTGGAAAGATAGATGTGAGTAAAATGAAAAATTCAATAGATGAGCATTATGTTTGGGTCACTCTGCTTGGGTTTGAGTCAGATGACCTTAATAAGTTAAACTTTCTGTACCTGTGTCCCAGGGGCATTAGGATGAAGTAATAAATATATGTAGAGTGTTTGTATATACTGATAGTGAGCACTCAGTAATTTATATTCTAAGCAAAAGAATTTTTTGATTATTCTTTGAACTTCCCATAACTTTTACTCTTGAAAAACACACAGGATAGACACTGACCCTTATCTTCCAATTTTTCTCTTGAACTTCTGTTCCAAGTTTTACTTCTCAATTTATAACACTGGTCACATGACCCTGCCTTGTGACACGGTAGTAGTATTTCAACAATTAAATGAATGCGGGGTGTGGTGTTGCCTGCCTAATATCCCAGCAGCTTGGGAGGCTGGGGAAGGAGGATCGCAAGTTCAAAGCCAGCCTCAGCAACTTACCAAGGCCCTAAGCAATTTGGCAAGACTCTGTTTCTAAATAAAATACGAAAAAGAGCTGGGGATATGGCTCAGTGAGTAAGCGCCCTGGGATCAATCCTTGGTGTGGGGGAAAATAAAAAAGAAAGAAAGAAAAAGAATTAAATGAGTATTAACTCCTAGTGTAGTGCATAATAAATAAGTGCATAATAAATATAAGCTTTTGTAACTGTTAATCAGATTTCTGTGGTGACCTTCAGAGTTAGTCAAAAATGGAATCTTCGCTTCAGAAAAATAAAATACTTGAGAATCGATCTAACAAAAGAAGTAAAAGACCTCTACAGTGAAAACTACAGAACACTAAAGAAAGAAATTGAAGAAGACCTTAGAAGATGGAAAGACTTCTTGTGCTCCTGGATAGGCAGAATTTATATTGCCAAATTGCCCTACTACCAAAAGCATTATGCAGATTTAATGCAATTCCAATTAAAACCCCAATGACATTCTTCATAGAACTAGAAAAAATATCATGAAATTCATTTGAAAAAATAAAAAAACCCAGAATAGTCAAAGCAATCCTTAGCAAGAAAAGTGAAGCAGGATGCATCACACTACCAGACCTAAAACTATACTACAGAGCCATAGCAACAAAAACAGTATGACATTGGCACCAGAATAGACACATAGACCAATGGTACAAAATAGAAGACAGTGACAAACCCACATAAATAGTTATCTCATACTAGACAAAGGTGCCAAAAACATGCTCTGGAGAAAAGATAGCCTCTTCAACAAATGGTGCCAGGAAAATGGCAAATCCACATGTAACAAAATAAAATTAAACCCTATCTCTCACCCTGCATGAAACTCAGCTCAAAGTGGATCAAAGACTTGGACACTAGACCAGAGACCCTGTGCCTAATAGAAGAAAAAGTAGGTCCATATCTTCACCATGTAGGCTTAGGATCTGACTATCTTAACAAGACTCCTAAAGCATAAGAAGTAAAATCAAGAATCAAAAAATGAGACAGATTCAAACTAAAAAGCTTTTCAACAAAGGAAACGACAGAGAGAGCCTACAGAATAGGAGAAAAACTTGACCACCTGCACCTCTGATAGAGCATTAATCTCCAGGATGTATGAAGAACTCAAAAAAACAACCTAATCAATAAATGGTATAAGGAACTGAACACACACTTCACAGAAGGAGAAATACAATTAATCAACAAATATAAGAAAAAAATGTTCAACATCTTTAGCAATTAGAGAAATGCAAATCAAAACTACACTGAGATTTCATCTCGCCACAGTCAGAATGGCAATTATCAAGAATACAAATGATAGGAGGGACCCAAGATGGCGGACTAGAGGGAGGCTGTGTTCCTTGTCGTGCCATAACTCTGGTTTCAAGCAGAGGATATCTGTTTTTTGGTGAGGCAGTTTTTGCTGCTTATTAATCCCCTGATGTTTACCCCATTTGTCCACCGTGATCACCTGCAGTCTGCCAGCATATCGACGCCTTTTTTGAGTGCAGATTGCTCACTGTCAGGTGCCTATCATCCGCCATTTGCCTGCCTCTCACCTGTCCATCGCCTGCCTTACACCTATTTATCACCCACCGCACGAGGTTCACCTCCTGATTGTCCAACAACACTCAGCAAACTGATAGCTGACTGCCAGTGGAGCGCCAGATGCCTGCTGTTGCCTAGATGTTCACTGTTACAGTACCTGCAGGTTTGATTACACGTGGCTGCCACCATTTTGAGACAACAGCCAGGCCCCATAGGACCCCTGGCCGGACTGACTGAGCCCCGTCTCCAGGATCCCTCAGCCCGACTAATCACTCCATGCCTCTGAGGCCCTCACATCTACTGACTGCTCCCTGCCACCAGGACCCCTAGACCAACTGACTGTGCCCTATCACTGGGACCCCAGACTGACTGATTGCACCCCGCCTCCAGGATCCCACAACCACACCAAACACACCTGACCTCCAGAACCTGCTTGACCAACTGCATCCCACCTCCAGGACCTCCGGTGATCATATCCACACCCCGAGCTGCAGCTCCCCATTTGCCAACACATTTGGAAGCCAGAGTGGCCATCTTGGATATTCCTGGAAGCCGTAGCTCCCATCTTTAGGTGGAGCAAATCCCATCTTGAGACGCCTGCTGGAAACTTGAAGCTCATTGTCAGGTACCTCTCATGCATCAGGCTACTGAAGACTGGAAAGTTTGAATACTATATGACTGTTATACTGTAGATTTTCTTTTTTCTCCTTACTGAACAATTTTAAGTTTCTATTTCTTTACTTTTCTTGCTCTCCTTTCCTTTTGTTTACCTGTTCCCTCAGAGTATCTTTCTCCCTTTTTGCATGCTAACATCCAATTTCTTTTGATTACACTCTCACCCTTTCTATTATCTAGAACTTCTGTATATTCTTTTCTTATCCC
Source organism: Sciurus carolinensis (assembly GCF_902686445.1). NCBI lineage: Eukaryota > Metazoa > Chordata > Mammalia > Rodentia > Sciuridae > Sciurus > Sciurus carolinensis. The sequence continues at coordinate 171,760,500 of NC_062214.1, read as the reverse complement.
ATTAACAGCTACACCCTATATCCCTCTGCATCATGTTTGTCCTCCATTAGAAACTGCAGACCTTATTGCAAATCTGTTTGTTTTACTGAAGATAATATTTGAACTCATTCTGTCTATTATGATAATTTTGTTACTGTCCTGTTTGGTCTAGGATTGCATAGTGTCTGAATTGGGCACTGCTAATATTGATCTCCCCTTAAAGAAAAGGTTTTGGAAACCTATAGGGCCACTATAAGCCTGTAGGGGGAAATCTGCAATACCTCAGATCTGCACTGCTAGTGGGGAAGATACATGAACAACATGAAAAAACAAGGGAAGAAAATGATCCAAACAAATCTAGATTCTATATTAATAGAACCCAATGACAGTATGGTAGAAGAAATGTCAGAAAAAGACTTCAGATTATACATAATTAAGATGATTCGCGAAGCAAAGGATGAGATAAGAGAGCAAATGCAGGCAATGAATGATAATACCAATAAGCAGTTGAAAGAGCAAGTGCAGGAAGCAAAAGATCATTTCAACAAAGAGATAGAGATTCTAAAAAAAAAAAAAAACCAAACAGAAATCCTTGAATGAAGAAAACAATAAACCAAATAAAAAACTCAATGGAAAGCATCACCAAAAGACTAGACCACTTGGAAGACAGACCCTCAGACAATGAAGACAAAATATTTAATCTTAAAAATAAACTTACCCAAACAGAGAAGATGGTAAGAAATCATGAACAGAATCTCCAAGAACTATGGGACATCATGAAAAGACCAAATTTAAGAATGATTGGGATTGAGGAAGGCACAGAGATACAAACCAAAGGAATGAACAACTTATTCAATGCAATAATATCAGAAAATTTCCCAAACCTGAAGAATGAGATGGAAAATCAAATACAAGAGGCTTACAGAACACCAAATGTGCAAAATCACAACAGATCCACACCAAGGCACATTATAATGAAAATGCCTAACATTCAAAATAAAGATAGGATTTTGAAGGCCGTGAGAGAAAAGCATCAGATTACATATAGGAGGAGACCAATATGGATAGCAGCAGACTTCTCAACCCAGACTCTAAAAGCTAGAAAGGCCTGGAACAACATATTTCAAGCTCTGAAAGAACATGGTTGCCAGCCAAGAATCCTATACCCAGCAAAACTAACCTTCAGATTTGAAGGTGAAATAAAATCCTTCCATGATAAACAAAAGTTAAAAGAATTTACAAATAGAAAGCCTGCACTACAGAATGTTCTCAACAAAATATTCCATGAGGAGGAAATGAAAAACAACAATGGAGGTCAGCAAAGGGAGGAATTACCTTAGAGAAAAACCACTCAAAGGAGAAACCAAGTCTAGTTAAAAATGAAAAATAAGCCCAAATGACTGGGAATACAAATCATACCTCAATAATAACCCTGAACATCCATGGCCTAAATTCATCAATCAAAAGACACAGACTGGCAGAATGGATTAAAAAGAAAGACCCAACAATATGCTGCCTGCAAGAGACTCATCTCATAGAAAAAGACATCCACAGAATAAAAGTGAAAGGATGGGAAAAAACCTACCATGCACATGGACTCAGTAGAAAAGTGGGGGTTTCCATCCTTATATCAGATCAAGTGGACTTCAAGCCAAAGTTAGTCAGAAGGGATAAAGAAGGACATTTCATACTGCTTAAGGGAACCATAAATCAGAAAGACATAACAATAGTAAATATTTGTGCCCCAAACCATGGTGCATCCATGTATATCAAACAAATCCTTCTCAGTTCCAGGAATCAAATAGTCCACAACACAATAATTCTGGGTGACTTTAACACACCACTGTCACCACTAGATAGATCTTCCAAACAAAAACCAACCAAAGAAACCATAGAACTCAATAACACAATCAATAACCTAGACTTAATAGACATATATAGAATATTCCATCCATCAACCAGTGGATTCACTTTCTTCTCAGCAGCACATGGAACCTTCTTGAAAACAGACCATATGTTATGCCACAAAACAGCCCTTAGGAAATGCAAAAAAATAGAGATACTGCTTTGTGTTCTATCAGATCATAATGGACTGAGAGTAGAAATCAATGACAATATAAAAAACAGAAATTACTCCAACACCTGGAGACTAAATAATATGCTATTGAATGAAACATGGATAATAGAAACATCAGGGAGGAGATAAAAAAATTTTTAGAGGACAATGAGAACGATGATACAACATATCAAAATCTCTGGGGGACTATGAAAGCAGTGCATGGAACACATTCCAGAAAAGAATGAAAAGTCAACAACTAAATGACCTAACATTACAGCTCAAAGCCCTAGAAAAAGAAGAACAGAATAACAGCAAAAGTAGTAGAAGACAGGAAATAATTAAAATCAGAGGGGCTGGGGAGATAGCTCAGATGGTAGAGTGCTTGCCTTGTAAGCACAAGGCCCTGGGTTCGATCCCCAGCACCCAAAAAAAAAAAAAAAAAAAAAAAAAAAGAGCTGAAATCAATGAAATTGAAACAAAAGAAACAATTCAAAAAATTGAATTGAAAACAATTGAAAAAGTAAACAAAATAGACAAACCCTTAGGCACACTAACAAAGGGAAGGAGAGAGAAAACTCAAACTAAACTTCATAATGAAAAAGGAAATATCATGACAGACACCACTGAGATACATAAAATAATGAGAAGCTTTGAAAATCTGTATTCCAACAAAATAGAAACTACTGAAGACATTGACAAATTTCTAGAGACATATGCTCCTCCCAAACTGAACCAGGAGAACATACACAGTTTAAACAGATCAATATCAAGCAATGAAATAGAAGAAGCCATTAAAAATCTACCATCCAAGAAAAGCCCAGGACCAGACGGATTCTCAGCCAAGTTCTACAAGACCTTCAAAGAAGATCTCATTCCAATACTTCTCAAAGTATTCCAGGAAGTAGAAAAGTTGGGTACCCGACCAAACTCATTCTATGAAGCTAATATCACCCTCATACCGAAACCAGGCAAAGACACATCAAGGAAGCAAAATTTTAGACCAATATCCTTGATGAATATAGATGCAAAGATCCTTAACAAAATATTGGCAAACCATATCCAAAAACATATTAAGAAAATCGTGCACCACGATCAAATGGGGTTCATCCCTGCAATGCAAGGATGGTTTAACATCCATAAATCAATAAACATAATCCATCATGTCAATAGACTTAAGGATAAGAATCATATGGTTATTTCAATTGTTGCAGAAAAAGTGTTCAACAAAGTACAACAGCCCTTCATGCTCAAAACACTAGAAAAAATAGAGATAGTAGGAACATACCTGAATATTATAAAGGCTATTTATGCTAAGCCCATGGCCAACATCATTTTTAATGGAGAAAAACTGAAACCATTCCCTTTAAAAAATGAGAGCAAGACAGGGATGTCCTCTTTCACCACTTCTATTCAACATTGTCCTCGAAACTCTAGCCAGAGCAATTAGACAGACTAAATAAATTAAAGGGATACGAATAGGAAAAGAGGAACTTAAGCTGTCATTGCTGATGACATGATTCTATATTTAGAGGATCCAAAAATCTCCTCCAGAAAACTTCTAGACCTCATCAATGAATTCAGCAAAATAGCAGGCTATAAAATCAACATGCATAAATCTAAAGCATTTTTATACACAAGTGATGAAACATCTGAAAGAGAAATGAGGAAAACAACTCCATTTGCAATAGCCTCAAAAAAAAAAAAAAATACTTGGGAATCAATCTAACCAAAGAGGTAAAAGATCTCTATAATGAAAACTTCAAAACATTGAAGAAAGAAATTGAGGAAGACCCTAGAAGATGGAAAGATCTCCCATGTTCTTGGATAGGCAGAATTAATATTGTCAAAATGGCCATACTACCAAAAGTGCTATACAGATTCAATGCAATTCCAATTAAAATCCCAATGATGTACCTTACAGAAATAGAGCAAGCAATCATGAAATTCATCTGGAAGAATAAGAAACCCAGAATAGCTCAAGCAATCCTTAGCAGGAAGAATGAAACAGGGGGTATCGCAATACCAGAACTTCAACTATACTACAAAGCAATAGTAACAAAAACAGCATGGTATTGGCACCAAAATAGACAGGTAGATCAATGGTACAGAATAGAGGACATGGACACAAACCCAAATAAATACAGTTTTCTCATGCTAGACAAAGGTGCCAAAAATATGCAATGGAGAAAAGATAGCCTCTTCAACAAATGGTGCTGGGAAAACTGGAAATCCATATGCAACAGAATGAAACTAAACCCCTATCTCTCACCCTGTACAAAAATCAACTCACAATGGATCAAAGACCTTGGAATCAGAGACCCTGCATCTTATAGAAGAAAAAGTAGGTCCAAATCTTCAACTTGTTGGCGTAGGATCAGACTTCCTTAACAGGACTCCCATAGCACAAGAAATAAAAGCAAGAATCAATAACTGGGATAGATTCAAACTAAAAAGCTTTCTCTCAGCAAAGGATACTATCAGCAATGCGAAGAGAGAGCCTACAGAGTGGGAGAATATCTGTGCCACTCATACTTCAGATAGAGCACTAATTTCCAGAATATATAAAGAACCCAAAAAACTCTACACCAAGAATACAAATAACCCAATCAACAAATGGGCTGAGGATATGAACAGATGCTTCACAGAAGAAGAACTATAAGCAATCAACAAATATATGAAAAAATGTTCACCATCTTTAGTAATAAGAGAAATGCAAATCAAAACTACGCTAAGATTCTATCGCACCCCAATTAGAATGGCGATTATGAAGAATACAAGCAACGATAGGTGTTGGCGAGGATGTGGGGAGAAAGGTACACTCATGCATTGCTGGTGGGGCTGCAAATTAGTGCAGCCACTCTGGAAAGCAGTGTGGAGATTCCTTAGAAAACGTGGAATAGAACCACCATTTGAGCCAGCTATCCCACTCCTTGGCCCATACCCAAAGGACTTAAAATCAGCATACTACAGAGATACAGCCACATCAATGTTCATAACTGCTCAATTCACAATAGCCAGATTGTGGAAACAACCTGGATGTCCTTCAATTGATGAATGGATAAAGAAACTGTGGTGTATATATACAATGGGATATTACTCAGCTATAAAGAATAATAAAATCATGGCATTTGCAGGCCAATGGATGAAATTGGAGAATATCATGCTAAGTGAGATAAGCCAAACTCAAAAAACCAAAGGACGAATGATCTTGCTGATAAGCGAATGATGATACATAATGGTTGGTGGGAGGGAGGTAAGAATGGAGAAAGGAAGGACTGTATAGAGGAAAAGAGGGGTGGGAGGGGTGGGGGGGAAGGGAAAAAATAACAGAATGAATCAAACACCATTACCCTAGGTAAATGTATGATTACACAAATGGTATGCCTTTACTTCATGTACAAACAAACAACATGTATCCCATTTGTTTACAATAAAAACAAATTAAAAAAAAAATACAAACAATAAATGTTGGCGAGGATGTGGGGGAAAGGTACACTCATACGTTGTTGATGGGACTGCAATATAGTGCAACCATTATGGAAAGCAGTGTGGAGATTCCTCAGAAATCTTGAAATGGAACCACCATTTGACCCAGCTATCCCACTCCTTGGTTTATACTCAAAGGACTTAAAATCAGCATATTACAGTGATGCAGCCACATCAATGTTTATAGCAGCTCAATTCACAATAACTAAAAAATGGAACCAACCTAGGTGCCCTTCAACAGATGAATAGATAAAGAAACTCAGCCTTAAGAATGAAATTATGACACTTTTTGATAAATGGATGGATCTGGAGAATATTGTGATGAGTGAAATAAGACAATCCCAAAAAGACAAAAACTGAATGTTTTCTCTGATATGTGGATGCTAATTCACAATGGTGGGGGCTAAGAAAGAGAAGAATTACTTTATATTAGGTAGAGAGGATTGAAGGGAGCAAAGGCGGTATGGGGATAGGAAGGATAGTAGAATGAATCAGATATTTTTGCCATATATACATATATAACTATATGACCAGTGAGATTCTACATCATGTATAACCAGAAGAATGAGAAATTATACTCCATTATATGTGATGTATCAAAGTGCATTCTATTGTCATTTATAACTAATTAAAAGAAAAATTTTAATGGAAACTTCTTAGCTCAAATACTCATACTTCCTTTTACTGACACCTCTGGTCTCAACATGAAGGTGAACAATGGCAAAGTATTTTCTGATTCCTTCCATTTCCTTGCCTTGTTCACTCAACAAGTTCTATCTGTTTATTTTTCTTTTTTTGAGATAGGATCTCACTATGTTGCACAGACTAGTTTCAAACTATTGGGCTAAAATGATTTTTTGGGTCATGGCCTCCTGAGTGTGGGGCTATTTTTTTTTTCTTTATATTTACCTGTAAGCCAGAATAGCCAACACAATTTCAGTACCATAATGAAAATATAAATAACCTGAATAGGAGCAGACCTCAAACGGGTCAGCAAGCTTTCCTTTATTCTGCAGTGGGTCAGTCAGGCACTGGAGGTGCATGTTTTTTCTGGGTAGGGAAATGACTGCCAGTTACAGAAGGAGTTTGAGTTTTATAGTCTACAGTGAGGATGAATTTAATCATTGGAGACTGAGGCAGAATGTGTCAGTTGGGCAGTCAGAAAAAAAGTTGTACAAAGCCCAAATCTACATCATGTACAACCATAGAAATGAAAAGCTGTACCCTATTTGTGTGCAATGAATCAAAATGCAGTCTGTAAAAATTAAAAGTTAAAAAAAAAAAAAAGCCCAAAACTTACTGTCTAATGTCACTGGGAAAAGCTCAGAACTCGTAGCCCATTGTTACTCACAGCTTCACTATTTGCGTTTCTCTTTCCAGGACTCATCAGCAATGGGAAAGGGTAGAGGCCAGGGCCCAGCGTTTCAGTATTCGCCTTCTCCTTTCAGGGCCCATCCTGATTGGGAAGGGATGAATGTTTGCTTTTTGGTGGAGATGCTAGGGATGAACCAGGAAAGGATGAATTTGCTTTCTTTTCCTTCAGGGCCCATTGTTACTAGGAAAGAATTTACCGGAGAGGATTAATGATTGCCTTCCTCCTTCCTGGTTTGTCCTTTCCCTGTCTGAGGGTTTGTCATTTTCCATATCCTTCACACCTAATCTCCAGTGTACCATTTTCTGACTTTGTGGACTTAAGCAAATTACTGATTTTTTCTCAATTTCCTTACCTTCTAAAAGGAAGAAAATACCAGTAACCTCGGACAAATTGAGATTAAATTAGTTAATGTGTACAAGATGCTTAGGACAGTGCCTGGCAAATAGTGAATTCAGTACCCACCCCCCACTTTATCCTCAGGTTCACATTCTGTGATTTCAGTTACCTGCAGTCAATGCAGTCCTTAAATATTAATGAAAATGTTCAGAAATAAATGGTTAAAAGTTTTAAAGTGCATGCCATTCCAGGTAACATGATGAAAGCTCATGCAGTCCTACTCTGACCTGCCCAGGAGGAACATCCCTTTGTCTATTGCTAACACCCTAATGCTGTGTCACAGTGCTTGCTTCATTCACTTCATCTCATTATGTAGGCATCATATCATCTCACATCATCACAAGAAAGATAACACAGTATACTAATGTGACCTTTAATTGATATGTTATAAGTATTCTGTTGTTATTGGTTATTTTTAATCTCACTGTCCCTAATTCATAAATTAAACTTTTTTTATAGGTATGCATATGTAGGAAAAAATAATAAACATAGAGTTTGGTGGTACTAATCTTCCATTTCTTTCCTTGGAAATTTTTTCAACATTGTGAAATAAAAATTATAGTTTCTAAAAAGATTAAGTTAACTGAAAATATTAAAAAGAGCACCTTGTTCTATAGACATTTTCATTCATTAATTGAAGCTCTTTAGAAATTATTTCTTCTCTGGGTCCGATGACACATGCCTATAATCCCAGTGACTCAGGAGTCTAAGCCAGGAGAATCACAAGTTTGAGGCAAGCCTCTGCAATTTAGTGAGGTCCCCAACAACTTAGTAAGACCCTGTCTCAAAATAAAAATAATAATAATTTTTAAAAAGGCTAGGGAAGTGGCTCAGTGGTTAATTGCCCCTGAGTTCAATACCTGGTACCAAAAATACATACATACATGTATGCATACATTAATAGGACTAGGGATGTAGCTCAGTGGTAAAGCACTCCTGGGTTCAATCCCCAGTACACCCCCCAAAACATTATTCTATCTTTATGTTAAAAGCTGATATTATATTCTGATGTTAGGCTTTGCAGTGTAAAAGCTATCAACTCATTTTGCCACTAAACTGGATATTTAAACTTCATCTGTATATAATTTTGGTTTTCACTTATTTAAAATTTGAAGAGCATATAGTCTCAAATAGGATCCTTTTTTAAAGAATGTACACAAAATGCAAAACTATAGAATTAAGGATAAAGCAGAAAATTATCTAGCTCAAGAATATATTTTCCTATAGCTTTAAAAAATGAATAAGCTATTGTCTATAAGTCGTATATATAAACTACAATGATCTCTAAGAACCAGTCATACTAGAAAATTACAAAAATCCATCAATTTCAATTACATTTAAGGTTTTCTCAATAATGAGAACTTAGCACCATGTTCCTAAATGTCATTAAACCTCCCAGTCAGTCTCATATTATAATTCTTTTCAAAGTGGAAATTCTGAAACTTGAGAGGAATTGAAGTGTGAATGATGACGAACTTATTTTAGAGTTTTCACTGGATTTTCAGAAAGACTTACTTATTACTCAGTTACAGCCCTATGAGAGGGAAAGTTTGCCAGATGAAATGGCTTTTATTTTCAAAGTTATGGGAAACAAATATGGCAAAAGAAAATTCTTTTTTAGGCTTGCTTGTAATAGGAGTGAGTAACTAGGGGAAGTTTTCTTTATTTTTATTTTTTATTATTGTAAACAAATGGGATACATGTTGTTTCTCTATTTGTACATGGCGTAAAGGCATACCATTTGTGTAATCATAAATTAACATAGGGTAATGTTGTTTGATTCATTCTGTTATTTTTTCCCCTTCCCCCCACCCCTCCCACCCCTCTTTTCAATCTATACAGTCCTTCCTTCCTCCATTCTTGCCCCCCTCCCTAACCCTAACTCTAACCCTAACACTAACCCCTCCCACCCCCCATTATGTGTCATCATCCACTTATTAGCGATATCATTCGTCCATTGGTTTTTTGAGATTGGCTTATCTCACTTAGCATGATATTCTCCAGTTTCATCCATTTGCCTGCAAATGCCATAATTTTATCATTCTTTATGGCTGAGTAATATTCCATTGTATATATATACCACAGTTTCTTTATCCATTCATCAATTGAAGGACATCTAGGTTGGCTCCACAATCTGGCTATTGTGAACTGAGCAGCTATGAACATTGATGTGGCTGTATCTCTGTAATATGCTGATTTTAAGTCCTTTGGGTATAGGCCAAGGAGTGGGATAGCTGGGTCAAATGGTGGTTCCATTCCAAGTTTTCTAAGGAGTCTCCACACTGCTTTCCAGAGTGGCTGCACTAATTTGCAGCCCCACCAGCAATGTAAGAGTGTACCTTTCTCCCCACATCCTCGCCAACACCTGTTGTTGCTTGTATTCTTGATAATCGCCATTCTAATTGGGGTGAGATGGAATCTTAGGGGGAAGTTTTCTTTAATTGAGGTAAAGTCAAGTGGGAAGAATGTTAGACTTTGGAATCAAGAACATAAATCCCTTTTCTCCCTTACTAGCTATGTATGTGGCCTTGGGAAAATTATTCGGTATTCTTGAATCTCATTTTCTTTCCTCAGTTTTAAAATCGGGTGGTCATACATATTTTTCTGAGTAATTTTTATATAAGACAAAATGTTTAAAGCACCCAATATGGTTACTGGCACATTGTAGGTGATCAGTGTTATTTCCTTCTTCCTGCGCTCAGAAGGAAATGCAAGTTCCTTCTTCCTTTACTTTTGGTCTCTTACTTATACTGTATCTGTAGGGGCTATAAAAACCAAAATACACATAATTACTTTTAAGTTTGCATGCAGGGACATTGAATAGAAGTGGTGAGGGGACAATCTTACCTTGTTTCAGATCTGAGGGGCAAACCATCTGGCTTCTCACCATTAAGTATGATGCTAGGTGTAAATTCAGTTTCAATGGTCTGTCTTCAAGTTTACTGACTCTTCCCTCTGTCATCTCTATTCTCCTATTGAGTCTATCCAATGTTTTTTCATTTTAATGATTGTATTTATCAGTTTGAATTTTTCCATTTGGTTCTTTTTATATTTTCTCTTTCTTTCCTGAGATTTTCCATTTTTGTTTCCAGACTATTTACTGTTGCTTCTTTGAACATTTTTTTAAACTGCTTTTAAGTCTTTGTCAGATAATTCTAATATCTGTGTAAATTTTGGTGTTGGTAGATATGGACTATTTTTTTCCCCAGGGAAATTAAAATTTTCATGACATCAGCCGGGTGTGGTGGTACACACCTGTAATCCCAGTGGCTCAGGAGGCTGAGGCAAGAAGATCCAGAGTTCAAAACCAGCCTCAGCAACTTAGGCTCTAAGCAATTCAGCAAGACCCTGCCTCTAAATAAAATATTTGAAAAAAGGCTGGCAGGTTGGGGTTGGGTCTCAGTGGTAGAGCGCTTACCTAGCATGTGTGAGGCACTGGTTCACTTCCCAGCACCATATATAAATAAAATGGATAAAATAAAGGTCCGTCAACATCTAAAATATATACATATATTTTTAAAGGGGGACTGGGGATGTGACTCAGTGGCTATGTGTCTCTGGGTTCAATCCCTGGTACCAAAAAATAAATAAATAAATAAATAAATAAAACAATTTTTTTCATGACATCAAATGCCAACTGATTTTGGATATTGCATTGTAAGACTTTGGGTCTTAATTTAAATCCCATAGAGGCTTTTGGTTTTGTTTGGTGTGATGTGATGTGATGTGGTTCCTTGCTGGAGATGGAACCCAGGGCTTTTGTGCATGCTAGGCAAGTGCTCTAACACTGAGCTACACCTCTAGTCCCAAGAATGTTCTTTTGATTTTAGCAGACACTTAACCTAGTTAGGTCCAGGCAGCAAGTTGGTTGCACTGGTTGGTTGCACTTCTGTTATAGGTGTTCCTTATCTGAGAATGCTTGGGACCAGAGGTGTTTTTCAGTTTTAGATTTCTTTTTTTAGGTTTTAGAGTATTTGCATGTTTATAATAAGATATTCTTAGGATAGTACTCAAGTCTTAACATAAAATTTATATTTCATTTATACCTTATCACATGGTCTGAAGGTAATTTTATACAATATTTTTAGTGTTCCTGTGTTTTAACTATGACCCATCACATGAGGCCAGGTGTTTACCACTTATGGTGTTATATCTGCACTCAAAATGTTCCAGATTTTGGAGGATTTCAGATTTGGGGGTTTGGTATGCTTAACCTGTATTGATTCACTTTTCAATACCTTTATAATAATGTCCTATGTATGTACCACCCATAGAACTGACCAAGTTCTAGAACTGTGAGGTTGTTTATCCATTGGTTCAGCTCTAAAGTTTTTGGTATGATAATTAGAAGCAGGTCCTTTCTTTATAATTCCAGGATAAACCCAGGAATTCATAAACAAATTCATGGGGTCAGTTTTCCAAGCTTCACCCTCCCTGTACTTTCCTCAGTATCTTTTGGTTCCTTTAATTTCTCCAGGAACCTGATACTTTGGTACTCTGATTATTCTGCTTTATCCCATGTTCTCACAATTTTACTTGAATCTGGGATCAAATTGAGAGAGATTCATAGAGAGGGAGAAGAAGAGTGAGGGGGATAAAAGAGGGGTTGTCCCCATCTTCCTATAATCACACACACTTCCACTAAACAGAAAGGAAGATGCCCCTGTGGTAAAGGTGTGGCTCTTACAGATTTTTTATTGTTCTGCTGCTGCACTGCCACCACTGGAGATCCTGGGACCCCTTTACTCTCTCTGAGCATGGGAGTTGCTGTTCATGGTCCTCAAGTGAGAACGAGTACTTTTCCCAGAGTTCTATCTGTACCCTATCATTCATATCTGTGTTTAGGCTGGAGGTGTCAAAGACAAAGGGGATAGTAAATGCCATGTCAGTTCAACAATACCTTGGATTCTGGCTTTCTGTGATTCATCTGCTATTGTTTACTCTTCAGAAACCTCAAATAGCTGTTCCATGTATTCTGTCTAGATTCTATGGTTTCATTCAATGGGAGGGACCTGGAATCAGACCCTGAATTTCCTTTTAAAAGGGAGTACTTGTAATATTGCCACTACCCCTTCTGCTTTTCTAACCAAGGACCAGTCTCATAATAAGGTATAATCTAAATCAATGCTACCTTGCATTAAAAAAAAAAAAAAAAAAAAAAAAAATCAGCCTGGGGAGGTAGCTCAGCTGGTAGAGTGCTTGCCTCGCAAGCACAGGGCCCTGAGTTCGATCCCCAGTACCGCAAAAAAAAAAAAAAAAAAAATCATGCTGGGTACAGTGGTACATGCCTGCAATCCCAGCTACTTGGGAGGCTGGAGGAGGAGATCACAAGTTTGAGACCAGTCTGGGCAACTGAGCGAAACCCTGTCTCAACATAACATAAATAAAAAGGGCTAAGGGTATATAGCTCAATGATAGAGTACTTTCCAAGCATGCACAAGGCCTTCGGTTTGATCCCCAGAACCACCACCACCCCCCGTTTTTTTTTTTTAATTTGCTCTCCATTCTTCTAGGATTAAGTGTAGACTCCATATTTTGTAACTTAAATTCCCCAACTACATATATCTCATATTCCAGCCAACGTAATACTTGCTGATACATAATTATCCTATTACATATGCATATTTTTGTTTATGTATTTCTTTCACTTTATAATAGTTTCTCAGCCTTCCAATTTCTTCCTCTTCAAATTCTACATGTCTTATAAGCTTAGGTATACCACCTTAAAATTTGAATTATCCTCCTTGCTTTTATGTGTTTTCCATAACTGAAGTGTGTGATCTCTTTTTCCTTTCAAAAACTGTTGATTTTGTTTGTATTTTTTTCATATTTATATATGCCTTGTCTTGGAATCATTTTTATGTTTAAAGATACAACTGGCTCACACCAGCTGCTGTGCTTCAGAATCAATGAATTCATGTAACATTTGATGCCTACAATATTTTTTTCAGTTGTAAATGGACACAATACCTTTATTTTATTTATTTGTATGTGGTGCTGAGGATTGAATCCAGTGCCTCTCATGTGCTAGGCAAGCGCTCTACCACTGAACTACAGCCCCAATTCCACAATATACTTTTTCACTTACTCTTCCTATAACAACTCCTTGAAATAATCATTCTGAATCTTCTTCATATGAACATACTTAGGGTAATAAAATAAGATTATCTTAACTTTTCTGCAATGACTGTGAGTTTCTTAAGTGAGGGAATTTCCCTTTTTCTACTCTCTGATCCCTATCATATAGAAGCTGCTCAATAAACATAACAATAATATGAACATTTTTTTCTTCTTTTTATAGTACCTTGGCCATGTAGAAGTTGATGAGTCAAGAGGAATGCACATCTGTGAAGATGCAGTAAAAAGATTAAAAGCTGTATGTATTTGATGATTGCCAGTATTGATCTATATGTTGTCGATATTTTCTTACAGTATTGTGCTCAGTAAATGTTAGTGATTCAGTATCCACTAAGAACAATGCTTCTTAATGCAAAAGATGCGGACTTACTAAAAGAAAATCTCATGCTGTCCATCCAAAGGTATAAATTAGAAAGACCAACCTCTTCAATTTAGGTCAAACTTTACCCCAAATGTACTTTTGATTTATTATAATCCATATGAAATGTGATGTAAAATCTGATAGAAGAATAATATTCTTAAAGCAAAATAAAAGTGCTAAAGTTAACATCTTAACCTGTGATAATTGGGTAATATATTTTAAATGTACTATAAGAAACAGCTTTCCAACAGAAAGTAGAAAATAGAAATATCTGTGTTGATGTCTGATAGGGTTTACTTCTGGGATATTTTCTTATCCTCAGTCCTACTCCCCAGTTTTCTTCTCTACATCCCTCTAACAAAATCTCTTCTGCTACCTTTTACATAAACTTGAGCACACTTGGAATGGAGAGGCCCCTTTCCAGGATAAATGTTTCCTTTGCCTATAATGCCATAGAATACATCCCAGGCACATGCCTGTGTGTTTAGTAAAAGGACAGAATGGGTTCAGAGTTCATAAAGGTTCAGTTAAATTGTTAACTTCATATTTTTGATAGGTTTAAGGAATGTTCCATAGATTGTGAAAGCCCTCTTCACAGCCTTCCTTCTTTCCAGTATGTGGCCTTTCCCCACTTGCTGTGAAATCTTTTAGGCGTTCCTTCTGCATGCCTTTTCCCCCAAACAGCATTAAATACATGTTGCTTTGGGTTTGCTGATATGATGGGCTATCACAAGTCTGGCTACTAATGACTGCTTTTTTTTTTTCCTCAATTTGCTAAATAACTAAAACTTTTCTGCTTATTAATATAGTCTATATTTCCTCTTTATAATGTCTTCATATAAAATACATAAATATATAATATTTAAAAACATCTCAGAGGTAGATTTCATTTTGGAATAAATGTCTGCATTTTTTTGTAAAAGGAAAAGAGGAGAAAATAACTGATTGGAGTTAGTATACAAAGAACTAAACAATAAATAATAGCCCTAGGGCAGGGGTTGTTGCTCAGTGGTAGAGCACTTGCCTCTTACTGTGGCATGTGTGAGGCACTGGGTTCTGTTCTCAGCACCACATAAAAATAAAATCAAGGCCCATCAACAACTAAAAAAAATTAAAAATATGACTTGATAATTGTAAAGAATACTAAAAACAAACTATAAAAAAATAACTATAGGCACAAGAGTACACACATATATCCAAATATTCATACATTCCTGTATGAATCCTTACCTCAGATTCTGATCATGTACATTCTTAAGTAATTGAAGCCCTTCCTAATCTATCCTCTCCAATTTATCATTAATGTTAAATGGACTTATATTCATGTATTATAATACATGAAACTATAGATTTGCCATGTTATCTGAATATATTCCCCAATTAAATATAGATTCAGACAATTTAATTTTCCATTTTTGCCAAAACCTGTATAACACAGAAATAAAAATTCAATTTTCTTGTTTACGAAATAATTCTTAATTCATCTAAAAGAATAATAAAGGGGTTGGGAAAGATAGTGGAATGAGACAGACATCATGATTACACAAATAGTGTGAATCTATAATACAATTATTTACACTTCTTAAATAATATAACACTATGTTACTAATGACTAAAAACTACAAACCAATAAACTGAGTAAAACTGAAACAAGTAGTTATTAAAATCTTATAACTTACAAAACTTAAGGTTAAAAAAACCACTGTGAAAGGAGCCTTTAGAAAATCTTCTAATGCAGATTATAACTTCATGTTTATTATCTAAGTAATAAAACACTAAAGATGATTTAAGTTTGTCCAGAAGATATTAAGTTGTTAGTGAACAGTCAGTCCTTTTAGCTGTTTAGTTTTATGGGTGCTTTTGGGTTTGTTTTTCATTTTTGTGGTGTTTGGGATCAAACCCAGGACTTTGTGCATGCCAGGCAAGGGCTCTACCACCAAGCTATACTCCAACCCAACTATCTAGTGTTGGTGTTTTAACTCCTTTTAATTAAAACAACTGTTATATAGGCAATGTATGTTTATTGTATAATATACAGATGAACCTAAAATGCTTAAATAAAACAAATCTGTAATTCCAAATATAGCCAGTATTTAGACATCCAGTTTTTTTGTTTTTTAAAATTTTATATATATATATATATATATATATATATATATATTTTTTTTTTTTTTTTTTTAGGTGTTGATGGACGTTTATTTTATTTATTTATTTATACGTGGTGCTGAGAATTGAACCCAGTGCCTCACACATTCTAGGCAAGTACTCTATCACTGAGCCACAACCCCAGCCCATAACCAACCAGTTTTAAAACTTTTTTTTTTAATTATTTTTTAAAGTACTGGAGACTGAACCTGGGAGCACTGTACCACTGAGCTACATTCTCAGCCCTTTTTATTTTGAGATAGGGCACTGAGTTGCCTGAACTGGCCTCAAACTTGCAGATGCTCCTACCTCACCCTCTCAAATTCCTGAGTGAGATTTCAGGCTCACAGGATTACAGGTTTGTGCCATTGTACCAGCTAAAACTAATTTTTTAGTTGAGTGTATTTTTTTGTTACCTTTTTAATTTTCTTAAACCAAAAAGATTATCAACTGCACCTTTTTAATTTTCTTAAACCAAAAAGATTATCAACTGCGTGCATGTTTATTTGAGGCATTGGTTTATTTAGATACAATTTAATGAGTTTATAGTCACTAAAAATAGGAACTCAATTGCCATTTTAAAAATTACATATATGTCTAGAATAGTTTGACACATAGTAGCTACTCAAAAAATATTTCTGTAATGAATATACATAAACAATCCTCAATATGTGGTAAAATTGAATCTTATAATAATCATTATAATCTCATTTTATGTTGAATATTTTAAAGTTTAAAGTTAAAACATCATTTTGCATATCCCTAAAGATCCTTATTTCTCTGTGGTCTTTCATGACTAAAATGAAGTTTTATATATATTGATGATGGCTCTTCAGGATGTACTTGAACTTTCAAACGTCAAGGGAAAATTGACCACTTCTGAACTTCCATCAAGAAGTTATTTTGGGGAAAAAAAAAAAGAAAAAGAAAAGTTATTTTAGGGCTAGGGATGAAACAGTGGTAGAGTGCTTGCCTAGCATGTTCAAGGCCCTAGGTTCTATCCCCAACACATCAAAAAACATAAATTAAAATAAAATTTATTTAAAAATTGCTAGTCAAACCCTATCCAGAAAATTTGGAGCAACTGTATATAGTTTTGAATTGGCAAACTTGTATTTTTTAAAACGAGATTGAATTTTTTGGATAATTGAGGTAAACTTTCTATTTATTATACTCAATGAAACTTCCCCTTCCTATAAGTAATCTTTTTAGTGCTATACTAAGAATCTTGCAGAAAGTCAGAGGTCTTCAGTATGTTCTTCTCGGATCATACTAGTGCACACATATTCATGATTTTTGTAGTGTTTTCATATGTTTACTATATAGCAGTATCTAGATGCCTTTTTCCCCTGTGACCACACATTCTTCTAACAAACATCCACTGGGAACCTACAACCTGCTTTGCCAGATACTTATGTTGTGCCAAATGCTATGTCTCTAGAATTTTTCTGTTCACTTTTTTAAAAAAAAATAAATCATAAAGCTTCCTCTAAGTTTCAAATAAATGAAAATAAAATGTCTTTGTAATTAGTTTGAATGTCAAAGTTTTAGAATTTAAAGAATTATGGAGCTCACATATAACAAGTAGCAAAACAGACATCTTAAACCTATCAAGTGACTGATCTTTAAACTAAAAATTTAACATTTTCTAATTTTTTTTAATTTGGGGAGAATTGAAGAAGATAATTTACAACTGTAATTATATGTGTGGGTTTTTCCCCCAAAGTAGTCCCTTACAATTTAAATTTATTTCAACTTCAGTGGGAAGTCATCTAATATTTGATATTCTTAAATGAAAAATTCCATTGTTAAACAAGATAGTTTTAAAAATATACTCCTTGGAGGACAGATAAATTTAAAATATACTTTCTATGCATAAAGTTACAGTTATTTTCAACTCATTTACTATGTGACATAATTTTACTAATTAGTTACTATAGAACTTAGGTTATATAGGATTAATAAAAGAAATGGTTTTGCCCATTTTTGTGGCTTTCATAGTATAGTAACTACAGGGTGAGGAGTATTGACATTTATCAGTCAGTTTTATAAATACTGTGTCAGGCCTTTGATTATCTTGTTTCACTCTGGTCTAATATGCCCTTCATTTTAAAAGGTCATTTCTTTCCATTGGCTCTTAAATGTCTCTTCCTGTCTGTCTTGGTTTTAGACTAGTTTCATTATACTACCAGTTTCTAATATGTTGGTTTTTTTATTCACTATTTGATATATTTGTTTTAATATATGTTCTTGTTTTAGCAGGTAAAAGAATCATAACTTAATTGTTTTTAAAAAAGAACATTAATATTATTCTCTAATAACTTTTTATGCATTTTGCACGTCATCTTTGTTCATTAACATCTGGGGTCTTTTATAAGAAATATAAAACATCATGCTTAACAAGAGACTTTTCTAGGAACTAAATTAAATATTAACAAATCTCCTTCCATTACCTCCCCACACCTCAAAACTGTTGAATCTTTTAACTTTGGCTGCATCCTTGAAAACTGATGGTTACTCATAGTCTAACAAAACTAGAGTCACCAAATTTGGCAGCAGAAATAATTTTAGTTTTACTGTGATAACTGCCCTAATTATATTATTTTACCAGCACAAGTTCAAAATATTTTATAGAAATATTTGATGCTGTTTATGACTTTCAAAAGTTAGGAGAAAAACAACCTTTATAGTGTTTGAGAGCATTGAATGAGTTTATAAATTATTGTCTTATACTAGACATTTCTCCAGTGATAAAAATTGACAATTATAAAAAGTAAAGACTTCAGGTATAGTTCAACCCCAGTAAAGTTAAGCTGGGTTGGGTGAATTAGAACTCATCTGCTATGCACAAATTCTTCAGAATTTAATTAGTGGCCAGTTTTCATAAATGGTGCTTTAAAATTGGTGATAAAACCATAGATAGCTATGCCTCTCTTATCCAGATAGTTTCATAATTGTATACTTATAAATACCAATGAAAGTTTATTTCAAAACAACAACATTTAGAAGGAAACAAAACACTTCCTTAAATTTTGTCTGTGGCAGACTTGGTTAGTTTCTCGGATATGTTTTCTCAGTTTTAGTGCAAACATTAGCTTTGTGTTCTTTATAGAAGACTTTATTTTTTATCTGGAATAGAATACATCCTTTATTTCCCCATTTGTGTTATGGAATCGATCAACATACATATACAGATTAATACTAGTACATAATAAGTAAATGAAAGCCAGTGATTAAGCTCCCCTTAAGTAGAATGGAGGCTTCTCTAGGTGACTTCTTGAACTTAGTAAGAAAATGTATGACAAGACCATTGGTGCATACTCATACTTTAATTTTATGTGTTGCTTTCTTTTTTTTTCCTTCAGTCCTCAGGATCAAACCCAGGGCCTCACACATACTAAGCAGGCTCTCTTCATTGAGTTACATCTCCAGCCTCTACAGTGCCTTCGGTTTTTTTTTTTTTTTTTTTTTGGGGGGGGGGCGTTTTTAGGTTGTTGATAGACCTTTATTTTACTCATTTATTTATATGTGGTGCTGAGAATCAAACCCAGTGCCTCACACATGCTAGGCAAGTACTCTACCACTGACCCACAAACCCAGCCCCAGCAGTGCTTTTATAAATCTCCTATGTATATATGTGCAGCCCCAGGGCCAGGCAGGCATGAGCCCTCTTTTTATACACTATTCAGTATATGCCATATATATATATATATATATTTACCTCAGCCAAGAATATAGTTGACCCACTGCAAATGCACTGCCAGACCTGTAGTAATTTTTATGTGATTATGTGGTTTCATTTTTAATTGATGACCTCTACATGGTTGGCCATAGTTAACCACTTATTTTACTTCTTAAGAAATGGGATCTTACTATGTTTTCCAAGCTAGTCCTGAACTCCTGGGTTCAAGTGATCCTCCTGCCTAAGCCTCCCAAGTAGCTGGCACTACAGACACACTTCAGTGCACCTGGCTGCCACTGATTTTAAATTGAAAAATGTATATGGAACACAATCTTGTATTTATAACTCACTATTATGGATTTAAAATGCAAAAATCATACCAAACCAGTATGACCTAATCTTTTTCTCTGCTGCCAAATTTGGATAATCTCTGTTTAAAAAGTAAATAGAGATTACTAAATTAACTAGTTGCTCTGCATGAATACAGGTTCTCATTTCTTCTCTTTTTGCGGGTTCTTAGGCCATACAGTGTGTTTCCCTGCATTTTCATGCACCCTTCCTTTTCCCCTGTCACTCCTGGTATGGATAACTCTTTAAAATTTTGACTCTATTCCTTTCTCCCACTTTGCCCTTTTCCCTACTTCTTTATGTGCTTATTGATGTAAAACCCTAGGACATTTAGCCCATACAATAATAGCAATCGACTTGTCCCCCTGTTCCTCCAGGAAAGGAAGTTCTTCAAAGGCTTCTTTGGAAAAGTAAGTTTGATGCCATATTCATGCTTGCTTTATAAGGAGTTACACCCCTAGTATAGCACTGACATATTAAAAGAAGTACAGCTTTGCTTTCTCATAAAATCTGTATATGGGAATCAATGAATTAGATAGTTCCTGTTGATCTGTGGTATTTCCTGTGCCTTTTGATACTAAATCTGGTGATTTCTAGGGAAGTTCAAGAAATGAATCAAGTAAATTAAAAAATTATTATCTCTTAAGCACTAGGTATTAAAATAAATTTCATTTGATCTTGCAAAACTCTGTTTATATTAGATGTTAGTCACATTTTTAACAGGCAGATTTTATGTAGTGCCTAATATTGACAAAGAAAGGGGAAGAAATATTAAGTGAAAATTTAAGGTACCCCATATGTTGCATTTGACGCTATTATTTTTTTTCAATCTAAATTAATTTTCAAATTACTAAGTAAAAGTACATAAATTTATATTTAGGGATTCTGCCTTTTTTTTTTTTTTTTTTTTTTTTTTTTGCGGTGCTGGGGATTGAACCCAGGGCTTTGTGCTTGAGAGGCAAGCACTCTACCAACTGAGCTATCTCCCCAGGCCCTCTGCTTTGATTTTTAATATGGGTTGCTAATATAAGAAAATCTGACAGGGCAACAGTGGTGCACATCTCTAATCCCAGCAACTCAGGAGACTGAGACAGGAGGATCTCAAGTTTGAGGCCAGTTTCAACAACTTAGCTTAGTGAGAGTCTGTCTCAAAAAATGAAAAGGGCTGAGGATGTAGCTTAGTGGTAGAGTGCCCCTGAATTCAATCCCCACTATTGCCCTCTAAAAAACAAAAATTAGTCTTAATTATTCATCTACCAAATGTTTGTCATGTGGAATGTTATAAATGTAGGTGTTTTCCTAGTAATGGTTGTTTAATGTTCAGATCAAGAATACAGGGCTGATTATGTAGCTCAGTTGTATTGTTCTTATAAAGTATGTATAAGGCCCTGGGTACCATAAAACAAAACAAAAAGAATACTTAGGGTGGCAGTGTACAAATAGGTAAATATATATTTTTAACATTTTTAAGTGTATCATTGTTTAAAGTTTTTTAAAAATGTTTTATTATGGTACTGGGGATTGAACCTAGGAGCATTCTCCCTACTCTGAGCTATATTCCCAGATGTTATTCAGTGGTAGAGAACTTGCACAGCATACATGAGACTGTGGGTTTGATGATCCCCAACACTGCATATGTGTGTATGTGTGTGTGTGTGTGTGTGTTTAATGGTTTAATGTATAGGATTCATATCTATAAAGACTCCTGTAGACATTTGTAGCATTGTAAATTGGTATTATACCTATTAAGAAATTTTAAAATTAAGGAAAATTTTTGTGAAATATTTCTTCTTTCCTGAGTAGAATTTTTTAAAGCAATTCCACATCATCACAATTATCATACGATTTCTGTTATCTTCCTAGTGATCTGTTTTGTCTGTTGTAGTTAAAATAGCCTTGTCTAGGTAGTAGAAAATATTGCTGTATAGAAAAGCAATGTTAATAGTACATATTTTTAAAGGTTATAGCATAGTATTAGGGAATAAAGTTAGCCGTCATTTCAAAATAATTCCCAAGGTGGACAGTCATTGCTTTATATAAGGGGGTATGGTGCACCTACTATGTGACTGAACCGAGTCACATTGTTCTTGTTGTTTGCACTGCATTTTTGCCACATGATGAATTTATGTATGTAAGAGAAAATTATGAATCATCTTATTTAATCATTTAACCCTAAAATTAATGTTCTGTTGTAGAATGAGAAAACGGAGGTTACAGAGATCAAGTTACCTGCCTAAATTCACAGATCCAATGAACAGTAGAAGCTCAAATTTGAACCCAGATAATCTGACTTCAGAACCTCTTAAACCACTATGCTATACAATTACTCTGTTTTCATATTATTTACAAGGAAATTTAAAAGATATCAGTAAATGAAGAGCTTCCTAGAAACTCACTGTTATTTTCCAACTTTCTTTTTAAAGAGAAATAATTTAACTTTGAATTTTATCTTTAGTCAATTTACCTTTTTATTAAAGCTTTAAAAAATCATCTTGGCAACTCTGATTTCCCATACTCCTATTGTTTGAATGTGTATTTTCCTTTTATAATAAATCCCTTGCTCTACCATTCTTTGAAAAAATAATTATCTTTTTCAGTGGTTCAAACTAACATTTTTAAAATTTGGATATATTTAAATTCTACTAGTGAGATTGACTTTCACAAAATTTCCTTAAAAGATGCTAAGTGGTTCCATAATGGCATCCATGAACAAATGTGACTATTAATTCTTATGTTATTAGGGGAAAATTATTTTTATGTCAGGGCAGTTTTATTCTAACATACAGTTTCAAAAATTATAAGTCAAAGGTTTCATTCAGAGAAGTGGAAAAAAGCATTAGTCATTCATACTTTTATCAGGAATATGTTTTTGTTACTGTTTTGGGGGACAAGTTGCTGGGTTTTATTTTGTTTTCTTTCAGTGCGGAGGATAGAACACAGGACCATATGCATGCTAGGCAAGATTCTTCTCCTGAGCTACACTCCCAGCTCAGGAATAAGCTTTCCCCCCCGCCTAATTTTTTTATTGGTACATATTAGTGGAATTTGTTGTTACATGTGCACAATGTAACTGGGTCAAATTCATTTCCCAACTACAAATATGCTTATAAATGAAAAACTTTAATTTGGAGAATTTAAATCTGCCATGATTCAGTTCACCCCCATAGTAGTCTACAAGAAATAGGCTGGTGAAGAGACTTGATTTGTTGAGTATGCTAGATCAATGGTAGTTTGAGGAAAGCCAAAAATGAAGAATCTTCATAGAATACAATATATGCTAGAGTTTGTATCCAGTACAATTCCTCATAAATTTTGATACTTTATCTTTGAATCTGTATGGTTTGATGGTCCAGGATAAACAGAACATCAGTAATGAAGAAGCACTTTCACTGAACACTTTGTCATAAAAGTAGGTAAATGAAAGAACTATTAACCCTGATAGCTAGGAGAGCTGGTTCCTCTTTTCCCCAAGTTACCTCCTGGACCTGACCACTGTCCCTTCCCTGTTGCCGCATCGTCCACTGATGGGAACAGTGCCTCCAGAAACTTTAGCAACAGGAAGCAAATAAATCTGGTCTGTTATAGAACTATATTATAAACAAATTTAAAAACAAAAAAAAGAGGACCTGAGGTAAACATTTTCCAAACTAACTACATGAAATTGCTCTTTGCCTTAGGAAATCAAATTACATGCACAACTCTTTAATGAAGTCATACATAATAATCTCTAAAGAGTTGTGCACATTTTATTAGTGTACTTGACCATACTAGCAAATACGTCTTTATTAGATTATTACATGGCCCTTAACATTAGAAAAGAATTTTATAATGTTAATGTATTTGAGTAACCCTATGAGCATAATCTGTAATCCCATTTTCTGAGGGAACTGACCAACAAAGAGAAAAGTGTCCTTAGTTTACTTTTGTTAGGGTTTTTTTAAAGCCATTTACTTATATCAACTTTTATGATTCATGATGTGATTCTAATTTGCAACTTACAATGCAATGGATTAGATAGTAGTTAATGACATTACAATTTACAGATGAATGAACAGAAGCTCAAAGATGTTTCAGCTAGTACTAAATGGCAGCACTTACACTGAAACCAAGAGTTTCTGAAACTTGGTACAGAGTTCTCTCGCCTACTCCATGTTGATATTCTCTCATTTAGAAGTCTTGGCCACTGCTTTCCTTGGGTATGTCTTAATTAGGATGAATGGTGAAGTATCTAATGAGAGGACACTAGACAGCTTAAGACCTTGAATAATTACACAAGCATGGATTTGTATGGCCTGGACACAGTTCATAAATTTGAAATTAGTTGCAAATATTTTAAACATGGGAAGTTTTTATGTGAAAAATGAGGTTCTTTTGGGGGCTGGGGTTGTAGCTCATGGTAGAGCACTTGTGTAGCACTTGTGAGGCACTGTACTGGATCCTCAGCACCACAGAAAAATAAATAAATAAAGGTATTGTGTGCATCTACAACTAAAAAAAAATTTTTTTTTTTAAATGAGCCTCTTAAGAATTAGAAAATCTGGCAAATCTCAGGTTTTCTCTGTGGCAGCAGTGCCCTTGGGTTGTCTATTCACCACAATCCCTGCATTATCCCCTACACTCACTCACCCAGCCGCTCACATTTTGTTACCTGCCTTTAACGTTGTAGGCCTTTGAGTTGCAAAATCCTCCCTGGGCTATTATGTCACTTACTTTGACTATATAAAAATCACCTTAAAAATTACATTATTTGTTCTAGAAGATCCTCTTAATATATTGTTAATATACTTTTTAATGTTTGTATTCTTTTGCATTTGTTAAATGGTATCATTAAAGATGATTGTTTTAAAGAATGCCTGGTTAAAAGGTAATGCATTATTATGTTGTTTTTCACCTAATTCTTGAGAACAAAACATTTTGTGGTACTTGGTACCGCATCTGCATTCTATTTTAAATTTCCTAAATTTTTTCCTCTATGAGAAGTTATACTTAGTGCTTCACTTCCTTATGTATCCTTTTCTTTAAAATGGAGGAATATCTGCCTTTTTGCTTCCTTTTTGTTTTTTTAATTCTCATGATCTTTCTTGTATAGATTTTACCTCTTATATTTTATTGGTAAACATTATATTTAATATTTGGTTTTCTTTTCCTTTTGAAGTGCATTATGATAAATTCCTAGGGGGGATGAAAACAAAACAAAAGACAAGTAATCAGAAGATAGTTTCTTTTCTTTTTTTTTTTTTTTCCTGTGACATGATCAACTGTTATATTAAAGATCTTGATCACTGACCTTTTCTACAGAAAAGAAAAGAAAAAAAAAAAAAACACCAAATCTTATATTTTTTCACAGTGTTCATGACAACCCAGTAGTTCTCGAGCCTCAAGTAATAGTATTTAAAACATGCTGGGGGTTGCACTATCCATTACAAAGATGAACAAGATAATCTCTCTTTTCTTAATCCAACTACTCTCTTGTTTTTAGGTGACTATTTCTTGCCTCCTCTTTTTCCTTAAACCTTCAGTTTCTTACTCTATTGTTTTCAACTTCCTACCCTTCTGTTCAGTGTATGATCCTAACTGAGGCCAACTCTCCACTACATTCTTAGTATGTCAGCTCTTATTCTAACAACGACACCTGCTTTCTCCTCCATAATCAGTTTTCTTTCCTTCATGGATCATTATAAAAACAAAATGTCTTTTTTTAAAAAGTTTCTTCTTGGTGCCTTCAGTTTCTGCCATCCTTTTTATTGATCCCATTTAATCATCTTTTTCACTCCACCAGAGCTGCTTGTTTTTGTCAGGTCTTCTTTTATATTATTATTCCAATGAGCCTGTCACACTACTTGGACCATCAGCAGGATCTGACATTGTTCATTTGGAGTTAAGAGATCATACCCTCCTGACTTCCTTTATCCTTCTTCCTTCCTACTTCTCAGTCTAGTGTGGACTCTTTTCTGCCTGCACCTCTCCCCTGATGATCCCATTGAATGTCATGACTTTAAATACTATCTGTATACTGATGGTTTTGAAATTTTTATCTTCGACCATCTTCTCTGAACTCCATAGTGGTATTCTGTCATAGAAACAATATAATAGGAGTAAAGGGCAGATTACTTCTATTTAATCCTAGCCCAGGCACTTACAAGCTTTGTGACTATTATCTACCTTATGTGATTGCTATGAAGATTAAATGAATAAATACAAGTGAAACATAAGGGACTGGGGTCATAACTCAATTGTAGAGTGCTTGCCTAGCACATGTGAGGCACTGGGTTCCATCCTCAGCACCACATAAAAAAATAAATAAAGGTATTTTGTCCATCTACAACTAAAAAATATATTTTTTAAAAAAGTGAAGTGTAAAACAGCTTCCTGTAGTAGATAAGTGCTAGGTATCATCATTAGTCACTTCCACTTTGATATCTAATAGGCATCTCATATTTCAACATGTCACAAACCAAATTTATGATCCCTTTCCCCAAAACTGTTCTCCCCTGGTCTTACCCATCTCGGTATACAGCAACTCTCTATCTTCCTATTCTCCAGCCAGAAATTTCGAATGATCTTGACTTTCCTTTCTCTTAAAACTTACATCCAGTTGATTAGCAGGTCCTGTCTGCTGTAGCCTAATCATTTCTAACTGCACCATTACTGCTCTGGTCCAAACCAGCTGCTTCTCTCACATGAATCATTATAGCAGCATCCTAATTCTCAAACTGTCGTCATTGTCCCCCTACCATCTCCTCTCAAGAGAGCCTGAGTGATCTTTTAAGACAGAAGTCCAGTTGTGTTGTCCCACTATTCCAGATCCTCCAGTGGCTCCTGACATCAGAGTAAAAGCAAGGCCTTTTAGACCTTGAAGGGCACTGTACATGAATCCCCTTTGTCCTTTTTCCTCTTATCTGGTCCTACTCTCCCTCTTACTCTCTATGTTCAAGCTACACTAGCCTCCTTGCTAATTCCTTAAACACCAGATATACTTCGACTTCAAGGCCTTTATATTCTCTGTAACCTCTAGTTCAGAACACACATCACCAGCAATTTATGTGTGACCCACTTTCTCTGTCTCCTTCTCTTTGCTCAAAAGCCCCATCTCAATGAAGACTTTCTTGGCAATTATATTTTAACATCTGAATACCACCCTTCTCCATACAGATACACATATGTCCCTGTTTTCCTTCCTAACTTTATTATTCTCATCACCATTTGTCATTCCACACATTTTACTTATTTGTTTATATCTTTCTAACTAAAATATAAGCTCTCTGAGAACAGGGGTCTTCACTTATTTTGTTCACTACTGAATCTTCAGTTCATAGAATAGTATGTGATCAAGGAAAGAAGGACTGTGTAGAGGGAAAAGAGGGGTGGGAGGGGTGGGGGGAGGGGAAAAATAAAATAAACATCATTACCCTATGTAAATGTAAAAAAATAAAAAAATAAATTGCAAAAAAAAAAAGACAGATCCATACACATGTGGAGAATTAATGTATTATTTATGGGGTAATACAAATCAATGAATAATGGACCAGCTGTTAAGAAGGTCTTAGAAAGAATCTAATATTTATAGCATTTACAGAAATGAACTCCAGATAGATTAAAAGATTACATGTAAAAGGAAAAACAAGCTATTGGGGAAAATGTTAAATAATAATTTTGTCGGGCAGGGGTTTTAACTTAGTGGTAAAGCACTTGCTTAGCACATGTGGGGCACTGGGTTCAATCCTCAGCACCACATAAAAATAAAATAAATAGAATAAAAGTATTATATCCATCTACAACTAGTATTTTTTAAAAAATAACTGTCACCCGATGTAGGGAAGAAAACTTAAGGACAAAAAATTTAAGATTCAAAAATTGGCTGTTGGATCTTTGTAATTGCTTCTCTTTCAAAAAATTAAAAATAAAACAACCCCCTCCACACACACACACACACACAAAAAAGAATAGTATGTGATCTATAATAGTTTCCCCCACAGTATTTGAGTTTAGTAAATGAATAAATGACAAATGTACTGTTCTCAAGTTCACCTTAGGAATCAGATAGTGTTAAAGAAATGGCTACGAATTTGTTGAACAATAACAGGTGCTACTGGAACAGAGAGGAAGAATGAACATGAGAAGTTGTGATTCTAGCTTTTATTTTAGAAGGTGACACCTAAGACCAAGATTTAAAACTATGAGTTCCAGTTAAGAAAGAGACTTCAGATAGAAGGAACAACACTACCAGGGGCATTGGATGAGACGGAAAATGCTCCACACTCATTTAATGCATTCAACTTAGGGATGTGGAATTGAAAGTGCAATTCAAGTTTCACACAATGACCAAGGGGATGGTGGAGTTATGAGAAGGGATATAATGAATTTGATTTTGAACAGGTCAAATTTGAGATACCCGTAAATTTTTCATTTTAGCTCTTATATACTTCCCTGGCACATGCACATTTCTTTCTCTATATATATATATTTGAAATAAGAGCCTAATGTTAGAAGAATCCCCAGGTCTCTCCCATACCTCACCTCAGTTAAAGTGATTTGGCAAACTAGATGAGCTAAATTGCCTCTAAAAATATCTTTGCTCTTTGGCTCATGATATACTGTTACCCTTATTTTTTTCCCCAAAGCCTTTAAGTGTCCCCTCTTATTTAAGAAACTGCAGGAAATAGTGTACCTTAATGTCCCAGACTAAAAGTTATTGTACTTTTAATGAAGTAGCCATTAGAGATGGCTGAGAAAAAATTTGTTTCTGTCCATTCACTGCCTTGGGGAATATTCATTGTATTCATTCATTACACCATTCTGTTCAGAAGTTCAAATACCAAATTATAGACTTTCAAGGCCTGTCTTCAAATTTAAAATAAAAAATGAAACTAAGTTCTCTGTAAAAGAAGTCTCTTGTTCACTTATTAAAAGACACACTGGTGGCTGGGGATACAGCTCAGTTGGTAGTGTGCTTGCCTCACATGCACAAGGCCCTGAGTTCAATCCCCAGCACCATAAATAAATAAATAAATAAATAAATAAATAAATAAATAAATAATAAATAGCATACTGTATCATAGTTCCCTGGTTAATATACAGTTATTACTCTGTCATTGACTGGGTTATCTCTATGTGTAGAAGTGATAGAAAGACTGACCAGTGATTCTTAACACACTGGGTACCTTTGAAGACCTTTGGTTGTAGCTGAAAGAACTTTGCACTCTGGAAATGCAAATCATTGTTGCTCAGGAAGAGTGACTTGCTCTGGGCCTCCTACTCAAATTGGTTTGTTTGATACTGTTGCTTCTGAATATTTCATAGCTATGCCAAATTATGCATCCCTGTTCTTTATAGCATTTCTATGCTTTAGCTTACATTAGAACATCTGCTTAACATTTCTGCTCTTATCTATCATATCTCCAGTGGTGCTGTCTTACCTCTAAGTATCACTTCTGTTTATATCAGTTATCTCCTTAGTGATCTTGGGAATCATAGAATTTTAGATTTGAACAGCACCTAAAACGTGAGTCACAGTTTAAAATAATAGGATATAAATACATTTGTCAAAAAAAATGAGGTAGCAGGATTCAGGGACACAATTCCAAACAGGTCTAATGTTTCAATATAATGAATTGTCTTTCCAAAATAGTTTAATTAATGATCACTTTCTAAAAATTGTGATGATTTGCATCAGAAGTCAGCAGACTCTGGCCCGCTATTTGTTTTTGAAAATAAAGTGTTTTGGGAACAAATCCACACCCATTTGTTTACTTATTGTCTGTGGTAGCATTTGTACTATAATGCAAGACCTAAGTAGTTGCAATAGAGATTATGTGGGCCATAAAACCCAAAATATTTGCTATTTTGCCCTCCACAAAAAGGCTTACCAATCCTTGTTTTTAAACATTTTTTGAAACTCACTCCTCCAACTCATTTTTCCCCAGTATTCTTCATCAATATGTAAAATGAAAGAGAAATATAGTTATTTAAGCCTACCAAAAATATCACCATTTTGTTATCTTCATCTTTTTTCAATTTATTTTGTAAAAGTGACTTCTTTTAAAAACAATCATACTCTGGAAATGTACGTAGCAGTTCTTTGTTGTAGTTGGATATTTCTTTTTGTTTTTAAATATTTTTTTTTAATTGTAGAAGGATACGATACCTTTATTTTATTTATTTTTATGTGATACTGAGGACCAAACCCAGGGCCTTACATGTGCTAGGCAAGCACTTAACCACTGAGCTACAACCCTGCCCAGTAGTTGGAGATTACAGTTGCATTTTACTGTGGACAGTAGAAAATGGTCTTACAGTGCACTGCGCTTAACTTACTTTTTGTCATTTTTGTAACCGTTTTATGTTCCTTTACCATTTTTTATGTTAAGATTACCTGTGTATTTCTCTTACTTGCAATACAAGTTTCCTGATTTACTAATTTTTAACAAATCCACTCACCTGCTATCATTTTCTCCAGTGTCAGAGCTTGCTTAACTGCTATTTTGATTTATATTTACCCATAATAAGGGTTTAAAGCAGATAATAATTTTTAAATTCTAAGCTATTTAAAGAATAGAGTGGTTATTTGAAAGTTGTGTTTTCTTCATTTGTCATTTTCACTTATAGGTTAACTTGATTCTTCTGTTTAGCTTTCACTAGTTTAAATTCTAAGTTATAAAAGTTCTGTCCATGTTAGATCCATTTTCTTTCTTTTAAGAATTAGCAAATTTATCTTTATTATGAAATCTTTCATGACATTGACACTACTCAGCATGAATTCCCCCTGTAAACTCAAAGTTGTTATTAAAATAGAATGTGTTGAAGATGGTGGAATGAGACAAACATCATTACCCCATGTACATGTACACAAATGGTGTGACTCTACATCATGTACAACTATAGAAATGAAAAGTTGTACTCCATTTATGTATAATGAATCAAAATTATTCTGTCACGTATAACTAGGACAAACAATAAAAACTGTTGGAATGGTGGTTATGAAATAATTGCTAATATCTTACATTTACTTTATCACTGCTACCCTAAAGGGGTATTTATACCACTAAAATGTATGTAGTTCTTCATTTCATATTTACTCTGAGTTAGTTTTCCCCCATCCCTTTAGTTAGCCAACTTTGACCTGATCTCCTTGGATTAGTGGTTTAAGTAGATAGTTTTAAAGTAAACAAAAGCAAAAAAATTTCAGATTCTATGACTTTTATCTTTTCTTAAAAGTGTCAAGGAATCTTAGTTTATATTATCAGAATGAAAGACTCTAAAAGTTTACAAATAATACAGATGTGTTGCTATTATAAAATATCTAAGAGAAAATCTAGACAATATCAGCTACAAGCATCTTTGAATATTAATATCTCAGTACCTAACTGAAGTAAGTGTAATGAGGCAAACTCTAGTGACATTCAAGAACTGGCACTCAAATATATGAATAAATACAAAAAGAATTCATGTTATCTTTCCCTGTTTAGAAATAGCAGAGACCATGAATATGACAAAAACAACTTCTCACTAATACATTAGTACAATACCATACCAAGGCGTATCTCAAAAGGCACAGAAGTTTTCATAACCATAAAATTGGGCCAAGAATATGTTCTATTTGTCTGAATATTATAAGGAAGCTAACTGGAAAACAGTCCCATTATAAAATGGCCTTTTATTTTTCTCACCTTCAGTCTTTCAACCTTGAAGTAGTCCTCTCTCTTTCCTCAAACGCTGAACACTGCAGACTACAATTATACAACATGCAGACTGATAAAACTCAAGTGTCTTACACAGGATTTTCAGTGCCATTTGGCAGCCTTCTGTGTTTGTTGATAGCCATCTTCCATTTCTTACAGCAGATAGTTAGCAGATTTCTTCTTTCAACAAATATTTCTTAAACTCCTACTCCATTCCAAGCATTGTTTAAGATCAGGATACAGCAGAGAACAATACAGATGAGGGAAACAAAGTCCTCAGAGAACTTACCTTTCAGCAAAATATTAAATGTTACATAACTATTAGTTAAAAATGGGCAGTTAACCTTGTTGATGGGGTGACCTTTTTTTTGGTCCCAGATTGCCTGGAACAGCCCAACATAACACCATTCCTAGATTTTAATAGTGCCCCTTTTCATTTTCAAAGGGGTTCCACTGTGGACAGTAAATTGTATGACCAACCTAGTTCTAAACCTTTTACATACATGAACTCATTTTCATTTTATCATCACTCTCTCATGAGATATATGAAATTGTTAACATCATTATACAGATGTAAAAACTGAAATATAGCTAAGTTAAGTAACTTACTCTTGGTCGTATTAGAATTCAAACACAGACAACAGCTTGGTTCTTGGTTACTATATGCTATATTGCCCCTAGGACTGCTATTCTAAATCTTTACTGTTTCATACTGCCATCCTTCCTTTCTCATGCCAGCAAAGTAAAGCAGTTAATGTCATCTCCTTTACAAATAGATTTATGCTTCTTTGGATTATAATTCTCCAACATGCCACTTCCTTTATAAATCTGTCTTCATCTCTATTCTTTTTCTTGCCATCTCTCCATTATGAAGGAAAGGACACCCTTCTGCGTATCTACAACTTGTATTCTAGCTCCATACCATCCTGCCTCGTGGAGGAATTTGTTTTCTGAATTACTCTTTTTTTTTTTTTCTGGGCCTCATGTCTCCATCTTTGCACTGGCTTTTCCCACTCAGTGTATTAAACATGATCAATTTTCACCATTGTTGAAAGTAACTCTTTCAAGAAGTTTTACTATTGGGAGGATTTTTCAGTTTTTCAATAGTAATGTAATGATGATAAATGACTACCAATTATTTATTACCCTATTTAAATTTTAGGTACTGTAAGTAATCTGTAATACATTTAACTTGCAAATGTTTTATAGATGAAGAAATTGAATCTAAGAGGGCTATATCACTTGCTTAGCTTATGAATATCAGCACAAAATTCAGACTATTATTTGTCTTACTCCAAAGCCTATTCTGTATCTAGTATAACATGCTAGTTTATCACACATCTCTCACACTTCCTTTGATCTTCTGCTTATACCCATTGCCCTGTAGCTCTCCTCCTTTTTACAGAAAATCTTTTTAAAGGAAGTATTTAATACTCATAGACTCTTCTTGCCTTTCGTCTACTTCTCAACCATTTTAGTTTAATATCTACTTCTTTATCAG
The DNA here is from genome assembly GCF_902686445.1 of Sciurus carolinensis. Taxonomy (NCBI): domain Eukaryota; kingdom Metazoa; phylum Chordata; class Mammalia; order Rodentia; family Sciuridae; genus Sciurus; species Sciurus carolinensis. Next base: position 171,727,352 of record NC_062214.1, on the reverse strand, counting down.
TCAGGGTCCTCCAGAGAAACAGAACTGACTGGAGTGTGCATATCTGTCCATCCATTCCTTTTCTGATGTTTCAGGGATTTGCTCAATCGGATGTTCAATGATTAAAGAATTGTTCCTGTTCTTCCCCTCTCAAACTGACTTTTACATCTCTTCTATTCTCTTTGTTGATAGTACCCTCTCCACCCAGTTACCCAATCTAGGAATTCAGAAAAAATGCTCAGCTCCTCCCTTATATTACCATTTAAAGCCTTCTCATTTCCATACCCATCGCCAAGACAGCTCAACCCTCATTTTGTCACACATCCAATCTTTTAGTCATCCTGCTTCCCTTTCTGTCTCTTTCCAACCCATACATTGCTGCCAAAGTTGTTTTAAAGGTGCAGATCTGTTTTGTGTTTCACTTGCTCCAATAGCTTCTAATTGCCCACAAAAGATCCTTAGCAGGCATACAAGGCCCTCCGTGACGAGGTCTTTCCTACCACTTTTCTCCCACTATTCCTCACTCACTCAGCCTACTTTCATGCAGTTTGAAATATTTACAGAGCCCCAGACTTGTGTGTTGTTTGCTTTCAGGTCTTCCAATTCTTCTACCTTGCGCATCCCCTTTATTACGCCTCTACATCCCTACTCCCATACTAGGGCATGAAGAAAAATTATTTCAGAACCTAGGTTCTGAAATAGCCTGTTCCAGTTCCACAAATAGATTTGACTGTGCCTGCTGTCTGGCATATTGGACCTTGTCTTCAGCTCTACTATAACATTTATTACTGTATTTTTGTTTATCTAAGTATCACCTTTCACTGGACTATGAACTTTTTAAGTATTTTCACTTGCTAACAATTTATTATAAGCATTCATCAAATGTGTGGTGTTGGTGAACCTCTGGAATGGACCACAACAGTTCATTTAAATAAGACTGTGCCTCCCATTATCAAGGGTTCTGGCCTTGGGCACATGTAGAGGAGAATGGTAGTTGGGGTATTCTCTTGTCTCATCTAGAGGCTGCTGCTCCAAACTTAGCACCAGCTTCCTTTTGATCTGTATTTCTATGATGATCTGATACCTATTCTTGGCCTTTGTTTTACTTTTGTTTTATTTGCTTGTATCCTTCGAACAATTGAGAAGGACTTTGTTAAATTACCATTGCATTCCATCATAGGAGAAATCCAATATCAGTTCTCATATGATTCTTGTGTACAAAAAAAAATTTAGCCAACATAAAGAAAATTCATGTAATAAGAGGTTTTTTCCCTTAGTTTTTAAATTATCCTGTGTTTCCAAAATGTCTCCATATAGTTAATGTCAAATTAAAAACTAAAGTTTTATGTTACACTTGAGAGGCTAAATAGTGTGTTTTAAGGATGGCTAGTAGAATAATGAAGACTTCTTGCCATTTTTAATATGAAAATTTCAAGTAACCAAGGATCGTACTATTCACATTGGGGTCAGAGGATAGTGGAAGGATCAGCATTTAGACTTACCTTTGATTTTCTACTCTATTTGTAGAAGCTACTTGTGGTGTAACTCCTTATGTATTTAATATTTAATATTTATCTGACTCTTGGTTTTCTTGGTTGATTTTTTAAGTGGGTGAAGAATCTAGTTATAAATTCTTTACCCTTTATGGAATGTGATATCTTGGTTTTGAGTCCATCTGTCCCTTCCCCCCTTACTTAAGTTTATCTTATTGTTTCCATTGTGTTTCTAAAATAATGGCTTTGGCTTGTTTTTTCCTGAATGTTTCTGCAGTTTGGTTTGAGTATCTGGCTTTGGGCACCCCTCCTGAACTTGGACTTCGTCTGTACTTGCCACTTTTGGAAAGCAGAAGTCAGTGTTTTCTGTGGAAGATGACTTTTTTTTTTAATATTATATATGTGTGTCTCTCTCCCTCCCCTTTTTTGGTTTCTCTTAAAAGACTGGAAAGAAAGCAGTGAAAGCAGTCCTGTGGGTATCAGCAGATGGACTCAGAGTTGTGGATGAAAAAACTAAGGTAAGATTTTTATAAGCTTAAATATAACTTCTCATAAAATTTTTTATCCCTAATGATCAAATATGCCACCATTAAGCTGTTATAAACACTATATCCTTCCACCTTGTCCAAAGTACAGTCTTTTAAGAGACTTTTTAATGTTCAGGAAACCAATTTAGTTACACATTTACCTTACAAAAAATGGAATTGTCTCAACATTTTGTTCTACATGACATAGCATGTTTAACGTAGTAAGCACTAGCATTTAATGTTAAATCTGAGTTCTATTTTTACTCTTACATATTTAAAAAATTTTCACCCCCACAAATATAAAAGATGGTGTACCTTTTACCATAATTTAAAAAAAAAATTTAATATGACAGGCTATATCTGAAATTTCTTCTTGTTCCTTAAGAAAACACTATTTTTAGAAAGTGATAGGTAAACTAATTAACATGCTGTTTAACTGGAAACCCAATATAAGTGAAAATTTTAAGCAAATGCATTTAATCATTAATTAAGATTTCCTGGGACTTGGATTGTAACTTAGTAGTAGAGCACTTGCCTACCATGTGTGAGGCACTGGGCTAAATCCTCAGCACCATATAAAAATAAAAAAATAAAGGTACTGTGTTCATTTACAACTAAAAATTGTTTAGAAAAAAAAAAAAAAGATTCCCTAAAAGACCTAAGATAGTGAAAAAGTTTAACAAGATGACAAATTTGTTTTTAAAAAATCAAATTTCATTGGAAGGAAGAACATCTGTCAGGTAAAGAACGGTTTAAATAGGAAATTTCCTTGATAAATTTTGAGTGGTTTAATATTAGCTGCATTTTAGTTAGTTTAGTTTACACTTAAGACTCCTTTTAATTCCAGAGAAGCAGTGGTATTAAATTTAAGTACATTACTTTTGGAAACAATGATCATGTTAGTCAATTTGTTTTTAAGAATGTGTATCCTTTTCATTAGTGTTTGGGTGAAATTTGTTCTGCTTTTAATCCTGGGTATTCCTTTTATAGTTGGAAAGTGATGCTGCCCCCTAGTGGGCTGCTTTCAGCACTTGCAGTCATTAATTGAGTTCTTAACACATGGAAGTAGTAATTGGTGGTTTGTCACTTTTGGATTCATCTTTCCACCTTTATATTTAGCCATAAGCAGGGACTAATACAATTTTGGGATGAGTGTTTGTGATAAGATCACACCACGATCTGCTCAAATTTGCCATGGTACAGAAGCCAAAATTTGAGGTCCCTAACCTTTGAGCAAGAAACTATCAATTTGCCTTATTATCCTATCTCCCCACCTGTGTCTACCTTGCTTCTACTTAAGTGTACCTCCTTAAGAATATAGTAAATCCTGGATAGTTTCTTAGAAAAAAAAGAATAAATAAATGAATTGTGGATGGAAAATGAAATTTATATTACTAAAATTTTTTTTGAAAGTAACTTCAAAAGATACAGCAAGGTTGCACAAATGCTCCTATTGGACTGATCCTCCTGTAAACAACTGTAAACTCTGAACAAAACAACCCAGTTATTTGAAAGCACTAGAGAATAACCCAAAGCAGGCAGATTCTGGAGGGAAATTGACACTTGGAAGAAGGAAATGGCACTAAGTGATTTCCCACTTCAGAGCTTGTACCCTTCGTGCAGACCCTAGTCTATATATCATACAAAATAGCCAAAACTGTAATAGAAAACTCTTAGTCATTCTGGTCTAAAAAAACAGAAGACAGAAATTGAAGCAACAGAAACCACCAGAAAGTGAAGGGGGAATCCTAGCTATGAGAGAGCCAAAGAGGAGGAGCCCCAAATTCTGTTTATAAATTCCACCCAAATCTCTGATCTCTGAACCATGCAGGTGTGAGGCAGACTCTAAATAGCTCAGACAACAATATAAAAACTGAGATTTAAGAGGCTCTCCAAAAGATGGAATTGGCCATTTGAGTGTAATCAAATTAACTACCTGCTAAAACCAAAAACACCACACTTCCAAGGAATGTAATAGAATCCAGACTCTCTATAAATAATATCCACAAAGTCTACAATACAGTGTAAAATAATTTCACATACAAAGAACAGAAAAAGTATGACTTGTTACAGAAAGCAATAGAGACTGAACCTGGAGACAACAACAATTTTAAAGTAGGTATTATAACTCAGTAATGTTAAAGGAAATATGCTGATCTTGAATGAGTAACTAGAAAATCTCAGCAGAGAAACTATGAGTTTTGAATGTTTCTGCAGTTTGAGTATCTGGCTTTGGGCTCTAAATGGAAATTATACATATGCAAAATATAGTACCTGACTAAAAAAAATTCATAGATGGGGCATGTTATTAGTTGAAAAAGCAAGGTATGGCACAGTATATATTATTATACTAATTTGTGTAAAAAAGATAGTAGGAGCATGATTATCATATTTTAGCTTATATTGCAAGTAAACCAAAAGGATTAAACATTGATTTATATATATTATCAAACTGAACATGCATCTACCATGAAAGAGGTCTAAAACATAATGAACCAAAATATGTTTTAGAAATGGAGATGAAACAAAGTACAGTAATAGAAGCCTATAATCCCAGCTATTCTGGAGGCTGAGGTGGGAGAATCAAAAGTTTGAGTCCAGGGCTGGGGATATAGCTCAGTTGGTAGAGTGCTTGCCTTGCATGCACAAGGCCCTGGGTTCAGTCCCCAGCAACGGAAAAAAAAAAAAAAAAGTTTGAGTCCAGTCTGGGCAACTTAGTGAGGTCATGTCTTAAAATTTTACCTGAGCGTGGTGGCATACTGTAATTCCAGGTGGCTTGGGAGGCTGAGATAGGAGGATCATGAGTTCAAAGCCAGTCTTAGCAAAAATGAGACGCTAAGCAACTTAGTGAGACCCTGTCTCTAAATAAGATACAAAATAGGGCTGGGGATGTGGCTCGGTGGTTGAGTGCCCCTGAGTTCAATCCCCAGTACCCAATAAAAATAAAAATTAAAAATAAATAAAATTTTACAAAGAGCTGGGAATCGAGTTCAATGGTAGAACATTTGCCTAGCATGTGTGAGGTCCAGGATTAATCCCTAGGGCCACCAAAAGGAAAAAAAAAAAAAAAAAGTAGAAGTAGTAAGAGAGCCATCTAGATAAAGATGTCTCCTAAGTCAAATTCTTGCTTTTCCAACTACTGGACACAGATCTATCCGATAGCCTAGTTGCATCTGATGTAGGGATTCTGTATTATAAAATGAACCTCCTATGTTTATTTGAGATTAACCTCATGAGTCCTCTTCCTTTGTGCTTCCCATTTTCTAGGACCTCATAGTTGACCAGACTATAGAGAAAGTTTCTTTTTGTGCACCAGATAGGAACTTTGATAGAGCCTTTTCTTATATATGTCGTGATGGCACCACTCGGCGCTGGATCTGTCACTGCTTCATGGCTGTCAAAGACACGGTAAATCCAACAATGTGTATTCCATCATGGATATTCTCAGCTCCTTCCAGGTTGTATCAATAACCTTGTAATCCCAGCAGCTTGGGAGGCAGAGGCAGGAGGATCACAAGTTCAAAGCCAGCCTCAGCCACTTGGTGAGCCCCTAAGCAACTCAGCAAGAACCTATCTCTAAATAAAATATTAAAAAAAAAAAAAGGAGGGGCTGGGGATATGGTTCAGTGGTTAAGGGTCCTTGGGTTCAATCCCTGTTACCCAAAAAAAAAAAAAAAAAAAAAAGGAAAGAAATTATTGCATGGTAGTCTTCATGTGTGGTGCCAAGAGTCAAACTCAGGACCTTGCACATGCTAGGTTAATGCTTCACCATTGAGCTATATCCCCAGCCTGAAACTTCTACCTGTGTTTTAAAATAAAGAGTAATTTCATCCTTCATTTAAATTATTCAATATTCTGACATAAAAGACGAGTCCCTTAAATGATGATGATCTTATGACATATAGCATTGAGTATGTACTTTCTGGATTTATTTAAGTTCAGACAGAATAAGGTACTTGTAAAGGCTACAACTCAATAAAGCTCTTGCCAAAGTTTAATTTGGAAGTGAAGTGGTGTGGCCATGCTCTAAAATTGGCAAAAAAAAATTTTTTTTCAAAGGTCTTGGAGACAATGGTATAAACAGATGTCAGGAGCCTTAGACCCTGAGTTAGATCTGGGGCCCAGTCCTGGTTCTGATTCTTACTGTGGGTCAAGTTACTTAACATTCTCTAAGACTTAGTATTCACCTCTATAAATGGAAATAACTTGTGAAAACTAAATTAGATAATTATAAGCACCCTTAATGTAGATTCTGGCCAACAATAACTGTTAGAAAAATTGTAGCTAATATTGTCAAAGCTGAGGTGCTTTGAGAAATTAATTGAAATAACTACTTTTTCTTCCTTTCTCAAGCCATAAACACTGTATATTTTGCCAGCACTACATTCATGAAATCCAGAGTTCAAGAGTTTCCTAAAATCTTAATTTTAAAACTGCTTTTATTGTCAAGTGGTAACCCTGCAAGCTATTTGGATCTCCTAGGCCAGTGATTCAACTATACCAGAATCACCTGGAGGCTAGGCCCCACTCAGAATTTTTCATTCACTTGGTCTGGGGTGGGACTTGAGAATGTGTATTATCAGTTCCCAAATGATGCTGTTGATGGGGAATGAGGGTGCACTTCAAGAACTTCTGCCTTGCTGAAACATAGTAAAGCTCAATAAATAGAATTGTAGTTATTAGTACTTCTGAAGTATCCTGTACACTAAGATAATTTAAATTAATTTGGCATATAATATATTACGGCTTAATTTGAAGCTGGATTTTGCAACATTTTGTCTTATTTAAAAACATGTACTTGTGTTTCATTGTTGGTACTGTAACTCTGAAAAAGCTTTAAGAACCTTGTGCTCTCTTCAGGGTGAAAGATTGAGCCATGCGGTGGGCTGTGCTTTCGCAGCCTGTTTAGAGCGTAAGCAGAAGCGGGAGAAGGAGTGTGGAGTGACTGCCACTTTTGATGCTAGTCGGACCACCTTTACAAGAGAAGGATCATTCCGTGTCACAACTGCCACTGAACAAGCAGAAAGAGAGGAGATCATGAAACAAATGCAAGATGCCAAGAAAGGTAAAATCTGTTCTACTACAATGTATTTATTTAATGAAGTTCTCCCCAACAGGTTAACATTTTGAAGCTATCAGGAACATATTTTCTCATATTCAAAGAGAACCCTTGGGGCTGAGGGTATGTACTTATATAAAAAGAACAAATAAAAATAATCAAATAAATAGAGTTAACACTTATTCTAAAAAGAAAAAAAATTACTGATTTTTGGGGTGGGGCTGGGAGAGTCTCATTATGTTACCCATACTGGTCCTGAACTCCTGGGCTTAAGCCATCCTCCTGTTTCAGTCTCCTGAGTAGTGAGGACTACAGGAACATACCACCACAACAGGCTGTGACTTCTTGTAAGCATTTGTGCTAGGATACCAAAGAATAAAAATCATACTGGCCAGGCTTGGTGGCACATTCCTATAGTTCCAGCTACTCAGGCTGAGGCAGGAGAATCATGTGAGTCCAGGAATTTAAAACCAGCCTGAGAGCTGGGGATATAGCTCAGTTGGTAGTATTTGCCTTACAAGCACAAGGCCCTGGGTTCAATCCCCAGAACCAAAAAAACAAACAAATAAACAAAAAAAGACCAGCCTGGGCAACAGAGTGAGACCTCCCTCTCAAAAACAAAACAAATCATGCTATCATTCTAGACTTTTTATCTAAATATTATTTAGTATGCTTTAGTGATTTTCAGACTAAAAGCTTTTGGATTTGTTTTTGCAGTATGGAGATCAAGCCCAAGAGCCTCATACATGCTAGGCAAGCACTCTACCATAGCTACAACACCAACCCTGAAAGCATATTATTTAACCCATTTTGTCCCATTTTCCCAAGCTGTAGCTCACCTTTTAAAACTTAAATACATAATTTTATTATACATAATTATAGAACACAATTAACATAATATATATAAGCTCTAGATTGTGATTTCCAACGTATTAATGCACCTGTGTTAATTTTGTTGAAATAGTCCAGAACTGAAAATTTAGGATCTGATGGGTTAATGTCACCAAATAATATTGCTACACATAGCAGTTGACAAAGAGATTGAGTTTTGAGATCTACAAAGGATCATGAAGGTTGGGATAAAGATTTGCCACAATCAGACTGGGATTGAACTGGTACTCACATGGAAAAAAATCTTATTTCATGGTTTAATACAATTTTAAACTTTTAATCTGCATCCACAAATGCATACTATCCATGATCTAAAGATTCTGCTTTATGACATTTTTGACACCCACTCAAATTCATATTTATTTAGACCTTTCTGACTTTGCCTCTCCCAGAGTCACCCTCCACCAAAAAACATTGAAAACCATGAGCCATCATTCTTTAAAGAACCTCGCATGAGGAGTTAATTAAAACTGAGGTGTTTTGGGTTTTTTGTTTGTTCCAAATTAATTTTAACTTATAATCACTACATGAAAATAAATTTTTAATATTTGTGTTTTAGTAAGCATGCCATGTGACACAAAAACCTTTGTGTGTCTGAAAATAGAGAATTTGCTTCTAACCTATCTTTTGAGAGACAGGAGAACAAGATGAGTAAAAGCATGAGGGCTTTTGGCTTCCTGGGCTCTGTAAACTCAACATATTTAAAGATTGTTGCTAAGGTTCTCTTTCTCTTAATTTTCTTGAGTTGAAACAGATAAGACAGTTGTTGGTTCTTCAGTGGCCCCTGGCAACACTGCCTCATCCCCATCCTCTCCCACTTCTCCCACTTTGGATGCCACTGCCTCTCTGGAGATGAATAATCCTCACGCCATCCCACGCCGGCACGCACCAATTGAACAGCTTGCTCGCCAAGGCTCTTTCCGAGGATTTCCTGCTCTAAGCCAGAAGATGTCACCCTTTAAACGCCAACTATCCCTACGCATCAATGAGTTGCCTTCTACTATGCAGAGAAAGACCGATTTCCCCATAAAAAATGCAGGTAAGTAGCATACTCCTGATTCACTGGGCACTCTAGCACTAAAGCATTATCATCACTTCTAGTGGCAACACAAATCCCATTTAAACTCACCACTCCTCTGTGAAGCTGGTTGATGGTTGTATCTTTTCTTTTTTCCCTTGGGAAAAAATTAAGATCCTTGGAGGGGATCATTAATTTCTCTTCAACAAAGATAACAGCCATGATTTCTGCTCACAAGGCCAGAAATTGTTTGTCCTATTATAAGTGCATTACTTCTCAGTCAACCTGTTTACAAACATCAAGGGTTTCAAGTTTCCATTCTTATTCTGCCGCTTGGGACCCAGGAAGAAATTAATTAAAGAGGCTTTAGAAACATGTTCAGTTAAATAGCACAACCAGCAGATGAACCAGAAGAAATGGGTGAGTGTTCTTTGTCCTTGTGGCTGGTTGGCTCCATAATGAAAGAAACTCTAAACAGGTCTCTTGTATAAACCTAAGATCTGTTATTCCTCAGATACAGTTGCCTTGCTCATATTTATCCATTACCTTTCAAAACTGCCACACAGGCCTTTATGTGGACTCTTCAGTGAGCCAGCCCCTAAGTTCTATCCTCATCATATGATCCAGAGTTAAAGTATTAGATCTGGTTGGTGCTTTTATTGGGCTCTATTTTACTTCCCTCTGAGATATGGCAAGATATTGCTCTAACAGAATGTGAGGAAGTTCTGTATCAATAGGCACTTCCACTGATAAAACAAGTACAGAGTTAAATAAATTAACAGGTGAAACTAGGCCTAAAGAACAGTTGAACTAGATAATCAATGAGGGTCTTTTCAACTCTAAATTCATTTAAAAACTGAAACTCCAGATGTTTCAAGTATCTCTTTTCAGTATCCCTCTGGGGCTGGTGGGGAACAAAAACTATTCTCACAGATGTGCAAAAATTTAGCCCTTATAAGTAATTAGCTTCCTCAGTGATACAAAAGTATCCTAGAGCCAATATTTAGAACAAGTTTCTAGAGTCTTACACTTCAGCTCATTTTTTCTTGTTATCATAGTTCATATACTTAGTACTGATGGCTTTGGAAAAAAAATGAGATTGATGACATTGTTGTAGTTTATTACAGAGAAAAGCACTGAGCAACCACTGTGCCAGACTTTACCCCATATTTCTGATAAAATTGCTTAGTGGCTTCAAAACTTGACTCAACTATATATAGCCTTGGGCACTGGTTGGAAGGCAAACAGGTTACAGGCATCTCTCAGAAAGATCCATCCAGCTGAACATCTTGACACAAAAGGAGAAGACCAAATTCCTGACAGTGTTATGAGAGAAAATAAAGAAGTTTGAGGATTTGGAAGGAGAGAAGATGTACTTTAGTACCTGAATTGTTGACATTTTATACTTTTCCATCTGAAAAGCCAGTGGTGGTCAGCTAATTTTTTGAAGCTGCTTTTGCAGCCCTAAATTGAGCCTTTTCCTTCCATAAATAAGAGATAAAATGTAAAATGTCAGCTTGTATCATACTTTGATATTTCAGGATTATCCCATTTTTCTTTCTGGAACCATTTTCTGTTTGCTTTACAGTGCCAGAGGTAGAAGGGGAGGCAGAGAGCATCAGTTCCCTGTGCTCACAGATCACCAATGCCTTCAGCACACCCTCTGAGGACCCCTTCTCTTCCGCACCAATGACCAAACCAGTGACAGTGGTGGCACCACAGTCTCCTGCCTTCCAAGGTTAGTGCCATCTGACCTGCTCAGTTGTTCTTTTTAAAACTAGTCCTTTTGGTACCTGCTCACTAACTGTAAGCTGCATCCTGAGCTTCCCCAAGCTCGTCAGACCCATTGTCACTTTCCATAATTGACAGTTTCTTTGTGCTCTGTTCCCCTTCCTATTTCCTAAGATGTCTGTGTTCCTCATATATGCATGTATGTGCCCATCATCTTTCACCCACTTATATTAGAAGCTTTTGTAACCCACTTCTTTATTTGCTACTTTACTGTTAAGTATCCCAGTTTTAGAGAAGCAGTAGTCATTGGGATTGGTTTTAGCATTATCTTTTTTATAGTGCAGTGGTTCTCAACCAGGAGCAATTTTGCCACCTCAGGGAAAATTTGGCATTCATTGTGTGGAGACATTTTTGGGTTTCACAAGTTAAGGAGAAGGGATATTTTTATTGACATCTGGGTAGAGGCAAAGGATGTTGCCAAACATCCTTCAGTGCACAGGACAGCATCCACAAAAAAGAATTATCTGGCCCAAGATGTCAACAGTTCCAAGGTCAAGAAGGCCTGGACCCACCTAGTCTCTACCTGTCACAGAGGCTCATAAAGAAAAAAGTACTTGTTTTGGCTTTCTAGTTACGTCATAGTCTTTAACAGTGCCTAAATTTTGCCTTTGATATTGAAGAGTTACTACAAGATTTTTTTCAGAGATACTGAATTAATAGTCCATATCGACTCAGAGGTCAACAAAGAATGTATGTAACTTAAATTAAAGACCTCTAATTTGAGTTTCTGTTATTTCCCATCCCATTTCTTTTGAGAGAGAGCTTAAGAGTTTTGCCCTGGAGATAACAGCTTCTTCCAATGGAAGAAGCTACTATATACTTTGACTCCCAAGTCAGAGTCAGTCAGTGTCTGTCTGTCTGTCTCTCTCTCTCTTCCCTCCTCCCCCTCTCTCTCTCTTTAAATAAATCTTTATAGTCATGTGCTTTTCTTGTTTCCAAGTAACTTTTCATCTCTTCTAGCAAACACTTATAATACTAATGATAATAGACACAATGTATTTGTACTGAGCACTTAACACAGTCCACATTGTGGTAAGTACTCATGCATTATCTTATTTAATTCCCACAACAACCCTTTGAGATAGACATTACAGATAAGAAAAATGAGGATCAGAGAGGTTAAGTAAATTGCCCAAATCATACAGCCAGAATTTAAACTCAGATCTTCTGAATATAGTACCCATTATATCCTACTCATCTTACCTGTTTACAAGACACTGGGTATACAAAATTGGATGGAACATAGTCCTTTCCCTGCCTTTAAGGTGCTCCCAGACTATAGGTGAGATGTATTTTTCAGACACTCTGGGTAAATAGTATCAACACAACAAGCATGGTTGCTCAGTTCTAAAGAGGGAGTGTTTATATTGAGAGGCAGGGGAAGGTGCTTGTCTGTCTGCTCCATACTAAATATGATAGAGCTGGGAAGGAATAGAAACTGATGTGTAGTTACCTGGAGTAGAAGAAGAAACATTGAGAGATTTTAATAAAGCGATATGAGGAAAGACTAATAGGCACTTTGAGATAATATGAGCATTATGAAAGGGGGAAAATCTTCCAAAAGGAAAGAGATGTATAAAATTAATTCTGTAGCAAATTACAAATTTGTTAAGCAAATAAAAATGTAGCGGGGCTGGGGTATAGCTCAGTTGGTAGAGCCCTTGCCTCGCAAGCTCAAGGCCCTGAATTCAATCCCTCCCGCACCGCAAAAAAGAAAAAAGTAGCAAGTTTGATTTCTCATCTGTTACATGGTACCCTCTTATTCCTGGTTCCACTTTTCAAGGGTTCAGTTACCCTTAGTTAACTGCTATCTCAAAATATTAAATAGGAAAATTCCAGAAATAAATAATTCATAAGTTTCAAGTAATTTTTTTTTTTGGTGGTGGGAGGGGTACCATGGATTGAACCCAAGGGTGCTTAACCACTGAGCCACATTCCCAGCCTTTTTTATTTTGAGACAGGATCTTGCTAAGTTGCTAATGCTGACTTTGAACTTGCAATCTTCCTGCCTCAGCCTCCCCAGCCACTGGAATTACAGGTGTGCACCATTGCACCCTGCTTGTTATTGTTGTTGTTGTTGTTATTGGCATAATTTGACCTTTGGGAAAAGTGTAGAAAAGGGAAGTGCTTTTATCTACCTCATTAAGCCAAAGGCTGTTATATCTGGAATAGTTAGGGGTTTTTTGCTGCTCACAAGAGCAGCTCTATTCAACATAACTTGGGAGAATGGGTACTAGAGATTGAACCTATAGCATTGTGAGCTATATCCCCAGCCCTTTTTATTTTGAGACAAGGTTTGACTAAATTGCTAAGACTGGTCTTAAACTTTTGATCCTCCTGTCTTAGCCTCCAGAGTCACTGGAATATAGGCATGCACCACTGCATCCAGCTATTTTACTTAATTTGAAATTGTTTTTATAGTCTTAATTTCCCCTCTCCTCATGCACATATTTTCCCAAAACAGCCATTGACTTTATCAGTATAACCATTTTAATTACAACCTCTAATCCTTCTGTGCCAAAAGGTATGTGTGTCCACTGCAAGATAGCATGGTTATTCCAACATCAACTATTCCATCTTATCTGTCCTACCAATATTGTTCATTGGCCTGACTGACCCAGCTCAGGGTCACTTGTACACCCTGCATGAATTAACTCCATTGATGTTGTCTGCTCCCATTATAGCTAATGGCACTGACTCAACCTTCCATGTGCTTGCTGCTAAGCCAGCCCATACTGCTCTAGCACCCGTAGCAATGCCTGTGCGTGAAACCAACCCTTGGGCCCATGCCCCTGATGCTGCTAACAAGGAAATTGCAGCCACTCGTCCGGGTAAGGTGGCCACAGGTGGTGGTGAGGATTCTGGGATCAGATAAGTGGCCCTGATTCTAATATCAGCCAGTTACCTAGTGGGAACTAAGGAAAAAATCCTTTTAGAAAAAGTGTGTTCCCTCCTGGAAACAAACCATTAGTAAGAAAGAATAGTGATGGTGAAGAACAAAGGAGATTACAGCAATAGAGAACAGAGCCACCCATAGGGCTTTTATAAAATAGATTCCTGAACCCCATCCCCAGAGAATCTATCACATTTGGCAATATGCATACATGCCAATTGGAAAAGGAGGGGAACCTGCCTCCTGCAATGGTAGGCCTACAAAAAGTGCTACATTAAGCACCAATTTTATTTTCTGTGTTTACTAGTTTTCCTGTAATGAACATCTATTAACTATAAAACCAAAAAATTTGTAAATAGCAATAGTCTTTCAGCAGAAAGACAACATACAGCTGGAAACCAGGCAGGGGCCAGCAAACTATGGCCAGGTCACTGGTTATTTTCTTTTTGCCCTGTTAGAGCAAAGAAGGATCCCTCAAGCCTTTTAGAACATGGCATGCTAATTTCTTTACCTTGGATGAACCATAGCAGCAAGGTGGGGTTCCCAACACCAGCCAGCTGCCTTGGTTCAATGCATTTGAGTCATATCTAAACAGCTTCTCAACATAGCTGAGAGCAGAATGGTCTGACAGGTTCTCTTTGTCCTATCACAAAATCTCTTCAGCTGATAATACTTTCCTCCCATCTGCCAGAACCACAAAGTGACCCATTAGGGGTACTTGTCCCACATATTAGAGTCCTTCAAATAACCAAGGTTATAATATGAGAAAAGAGGCCAATAACTCTTCTTTTGTCTGTCTTCATCTTCCTCACTCCAGGGACTGAGTGGGCTCAATCTTCTGGTGCTGCCTCTCCAGGTCTCTTCCACGGTGGTCATAGACGTACTCCCTCTGAGGCTGACCGCTGGTTAGAAGAAGTGTCGAAGAGTGTCCGAGCCCAGCAGCCCCAGGCCTCAGCTGCCCCCTTGCAGCCAGTTCTCCAGCCTCCTCCACCCACTGCCATTTCCCAGCCAGCACAGCCTTTCCAAGGGAATGCATTCCTCACCTCTCAGCCCGTGCCAGTGGGTGTGGTCCCACCCCTGCCACCAGCCTTTGTCCCTGCCCAATCCTATCCTGTGGCCAACGGGATGTCCTATCCAGCCCCTAATGTGCCTGTGGTGGGCATCACCCCCTCACAGATGGTAGCCAATGTGTTTGGCACTGCAGGCCATCCTCAGGCCACTCATCCCCATCAATCACCCAGCCTGGTCAAGCAACAGACATTCCCTCAGTATGAGACAAGCAGTGCTACCACCAGTCCCTTCTTTAAGCCTCCTGCTCAGCACCTCAACGGTTCTGCAGCTTTCAATGGTGTAGACGATGGCAGGTTGGCCTCAGGAGACAAGCACACAGAGGTTCCTGCAGGCACCTGCCCAGTGGATCCTTTTGAAGCCCAGTGGGCTGCATTAGAAAGCAAGTCCAAGCAGCGTACTAATCCCTCCCCTACCAACCCATTCTCCAGTGACTTACAGAAGACATTTGAAATTGAACTTTAAGCAATCTCTCTGGCTTATGGGTCTTGTCTGTACCTAGGTAAAAGCAGGGGTGGAGGTCAAAGGAGCAAAAAAAGACTTTATTCCTGATCAGTATACTTTTCACTAATCCCAAACGTCCCAAGGAACAAGTCCAGGCAGTGAGGGGTGATTTTGAAAGAAGTGAAGAAAGCCATTCCTAGCAAAGACTGTCTTGCAGCTAAGCTAAAGTCAAGAAAATGTTGTGCTCTCTAAACCCTCTTCCCTTGCCCCCTTACAATACTCTGACAATAGAAAGGCCAAAGTATCTGAACAGGAATCTGTATTTAAAGCACATTTACAGGAATAAAAGCAAAACAATCTCCCTTTACTTTTCAGGCCATTCCCCTGCCTCCTCCTAGTACTGACCTGTCTTAAAGATCAAGAATGGTCTGTGCTTAGGCCAGGAAGAGAGGCAGAGGGTGCTGCCAGAATTCCTGGGAGGGCACATCAGCAACTATCCAGCAGAGTTATATTTTGGGGGTAAAGTTAAGCTTCCATTTTGAGTAACAGAATAAATATTATAAATATATATCAAAAAAGCCAAAAATCTTTATTTTTGTGCATTTAGAATATTTTAAATAGTTCTCAATATTAAAAAATTGTATGAGTTGTAAGTAATCTTGCCAAAAGTAAAAGGTTAGTTGTAAGAAATTGTACATAAGATTGATTTATCATTGATGCCTATTGAAGTAAAAAGAGAAAGGGTTGGAGTTGCAGACAGGATCCCTAGCTTGTTCGCTATCATTCATTGTAAGTAGCACATTGCAACAACAATCATGCTTATGACCAATATGTTCACTAGATTGTAGTTTAAAGAAGAAAGCAGTATTGTCCTGGTTTTAAACCTATGTTGAAATTCTAATGTCATTATTTTAATGGAATCAATCTAAATATGTTCTAGAAAGTATGTATTTTATATATTGTTGCAATTTCCTTATGTTAATTCTTTACTGTTTAACACTAAGGTGACAATGACATAATCATCCACAAAAGGGAACACAGGTTACTGTGTTGGTTTGTAATGTGGGTCTTAGTGGGTTTTGTCCTTTAAATATTGTTCCCACAAGTTTTGTAGGATGGGGATTCTGGTTTTATTAGTTTTGTGTATGTGCTCCCACCTCCCCGCCCCTTTATGGTGAGCAGATCATCCCATTGCCAGTTGCAGCCACTTGACCTCGGGTAACAACATGAGATCCCATCTCATTTTTACTTTTGAACGTTGGCCTTACAATCAACTGTAAGTTATATATATATACATATATATATATATATATATTTGTACTGATGAGAATTTATAATCTGCTTTAACAAAATAAATGTTCGTGGTAGAAGTTTTTGTCCATGAAGGACTGTTTTTATTTTCCTTTTATTTGCAAATGAGTTTTGCTTTTAGTTCTCTTTGGTGTTATTTTCTCTCCACTCTGCTCTTCCTGCAGATTCCTAGTTTAGTAGCCAGAGATCTTTTATTGGGACTTATATTCTAAAAATATATCCTAAAAATTTACATTTTCATTTGTACTTAAGAGTTGCCAACAGTATCAAAGCCTAACATCAGATTCTTGATGCTTGGCACATGGTCTGGAATAATAGGCTTCACCCAGGAGCTGGCTGGAAAGGCAGAATCTCAGCCCCATCCTGGGGCTAGAGTAGTACCTCCTGACTTTGGCTACACGTTAGAATTACCTGAGGAGCTTTTAAAATGCTAATGCCTAGAGCTGGGGGTGTAACTCAGTAGTAAAGCTCATAGTTATCATGTGAGAGCCCCCACCCCTAGCGTGCACACACAAATTTGGATGCCCAGCCTATACACAAGACAAATCAGTTTCAGTTACTGGGCGGGGTGGTCAGGGGACCCTAGGTTCAGTGACCCTGGAAGAGGGTTGAGAACCATTGGTCTTGAGTTTGGCTCTCTCCTCTAAACTTAGCCACTATTCTGGGACTAGTTCTAAAATGGGCTAGCTCAAAAGAGCTAGCTGTTTTCAGATGTACCTTCTAAAGTGTGTGTGCTAATAGGCCAAATTCTGGTTTCATTAAATTAGGAAATCCGTGAAATTTTTCCATTTCTATAGCAAAACAGCCATGATAAATGAAAAGGGATGCGTCTCAGTACTTTTTTTTTTAATGGAAAGAGAAAATGTCTGTCCTTGGCCCATGTTTCTTTTGTTGAACAAGAGGTAGACCAGGAAGTATCACCCATGATACATTGTCTATTCCAGACAGTGTGTTGGTACTAAAAGATACCTTTCAGAACTTTGATCCCTGTAATGCTTATCTTTCCTCTGTTAAAAAAATAACCTTTGGTACTAGGCAGAAAGGTAAATGAAATAGGACTTGGAAGCTCCTTGAATCCAGACCTCTTGTTTCAGCATTGAGGAATTAGAAATTCTCAGAGGTAAAGAATGACTTCCTCCAACTCAAATCATTTCTAAACCACTTCCCTTTTGCCCTCATGCCCCACCCACTGGTTCCTCATCCTGCTAATGCTGTTTTTAACAGTAGTCTGATCTTTCTCTGGCAGCAAACATTCTGCTTCACAGATTTCCAGTTAAGGAAGAGAGGCTTCTCATTGTCACTGCAGAGCAGGTCGGTCAGCTTTACAAAGGAGTAAGATGAACCTTCACAGCCAGCTTTCCCTGTTGGCCTCAGGAATGGGGTCCAGCTTTCCAATGAAGTAAGCAGCTTTTCCAATTTTTTCATGCTCAGATGACAATATCAACTGTGGCTCTTTCATTCCTAATCCCTATACTGAGGTCTTACATTCCACTTTGCTAAGAGGTTTCACCAGCAGTATGTTCTTGACCCTATGGGATTCGAAGGTGACGGCTACACTCCTTCGAAAGGTGAGAGAGACTAGAGCAATGGACCACTGTTTGATCTCACGTGAGACTCAGTTTCAGCACAGAATACTTCCCTGGTAGCAGGAGTCGGCATCCCAGTTACAAGGCAGGTGTTAACTTTGAAACCATTACACACCTCTCTGCCCAGCTTTAAATCAAGTGAAAGCCCTGACAGGTTGCTTAAAGTGCTGACATGACACTTGGTGTTTCAGATTTTAGAGCACTTCAGATTTTTGGATCAGGGATGCCTAACTGGTAAAGTCTGCAAATATTCCAAAATCTGAAACACTTGTGGTCCCAGCATTTCAGACAAGGAATTCTCAACCTATAACAGAACTTACAAAGGGAAGTTGTAGAGGAAAGGTTGTCCCTTCTTCAAACAGATTCCTCTTCTTGACAACTCAGCAGCAGCCATCTGTAATCAGAGACACAGGCACTCCGAGAGGAGGCTGGTCCTGGCAGCTGCCGAAGCATAACACTGGGTGGGTGTCTGAAAGGGCCAGTGTCTCTGGAATATGATGCCAGCCAGAGAGAGGAGGCTGATTCCATCTTCTGTCTCACAGAGGTTTGTTCAGAGCAGAGGTAGCCTTCACCCCTGCTGCCAGATGGGTTGAGTGTGTGGCTGGGAACGGGAACAGCTGGCACAGCAGAAGCTGGAGTAATACTCATTGCCACAGAGCTGGGCCTGCAGGATCAATTCACAGTTGGCCAGCTCTGGCTGGTCGATGCATTCCCTGCTGGGGTCTCTGGGCTGTGCGGTCAGTGCTAGAGAACAACAGAGGAGAGGCTTAGGCAACACCGTGTGCATTGTGGACTCTCACCACCCTGTGCACAAGCTCGAGGAGCAATTAAGAGTTTCCACCCAGTTGTTGGCCACACTTCACCCAGTGTTCATCCTGTTGTTACTATTTGTGGCCTTGGCCCAGTGCATAGCCCTTCCCAAACTCCAAGAATTATCAACTGGATGATTAAACATCTCTTCAAGTTAACTCTCTACCTTTGAGAGCCAATGAGCTAAATGACAACTGCCTTGGCTTCTAGTTTGGAAGGAAGAGTGGACAGGATCAGCTTTCAGTAAAATTTGACTTGATAAGACCTGTATTGTCTTCTCCTTTTTACTGCTGGGATCCTCCAATCCCCCAAAGTTTTGTGCCTTCAATATCCTCAACTAGGGCAGGGGGTGCAGCTCAGTGGTAGAGCACGTGCCTAGCATGTATACGGCCTGGGTTCCATCCCGAGCACCACAAAAAGTATGTATATAACTAAGCTATTTTATAATATACATATACTTTATATACTAAGTATATATCTCCCCAGCTTCTCTTAGTCATCTAGATTCCCATATTTCTAGTTTTTCCACTTCTCCCAGAGAAAGTAATGAATATGACAGGAAAAGTCTTGTTAGCAGTAGCTCAAATGCCAAAGCCCTTGTTGTCTCCCCGTCTACCTTTTCTAGAAGTTTCTTATATCATCCTAGGCATCATCAATAAGGCTGAGTGGCCTTATTGAATTAAGGTCTCTTCTTTCTGCAGATGTTCTTAACAGCTCAGCTCCACTTAGAACTGAGCAGCACCTTCCCTAAGGCCAGGAATCCCAGAGATAGGGAACATTCATCCTCTCCTGTTTCCTCACAAGATGACAAGGAAAAGCCCAACCTAACCTGCAAATGGCCTTAGAAAGATTTGATAATAACCAGAGGACTAACTACCTCCATTAATATGAATAACAAGGTCATTTATGCATATTTTCTAAAAATCAGTAAATTTGATGTCACCTTTATCTGAGCTTCTGCATCAGGTCTATGAGGAACAGGCTGCTTGGCCCAGGACACTATCCTGATTCAGTCCCTCAGTGAACCAGGACTGAGTGAGCAGAGTTCCCCTCTTCCTTTCCCATAGAGCTCTAATGAGTGAGCATTAAAACTGCCTGTCACCAATTCCAAGATGTACTACTTTTCTCATCTCTCAAATTGGTCTGCACATTGATGGTGGTGTCTTGCCACTGTCATTTAATGGGCAGCATCATTTTTCATACTGATACCACCTTACAATGTAGTACTTCAGTTGTTGAAATATGAAAACTCAGGAGGAGCAAGAGCTGGAGAATATGAGGCTACAATATCAAATTGGTGAGTAATTACACTTCTTTACAGGTGTAATAGTTTGGGGGGGATGATTAATCATGAGGCGTCAAAAAAATATGAGTTCTAGTCCCAGTTGGGCCACTAATCTGTATGACTAGTGGAAACATCCCTTAATCTCTCTAGGTACCTGTCTCATTTGTAAAAAGTGATGCCAACCCTGCCCTCTCCTTTCTGGATTATATGCTCAAATGGCCAAAGAGGTACTTTTCAGTCATTGGACTGCTTTCTGCCACACTGATTAGAATGGGCAGAGTTTAGTGTGGTCTATTGGCCATAAGTATTAAAACAAAATTCCATGCAATCATTTTTCAGAATAAAAGTACAAGTCTAAATGGCAGTGCTTGACATCTATGAGGCCATGAGCAGTGCACAGCAGGAGCACTGTTTCCTTCTTCACCTTGCTTCAAGGGGCCAGGCCACTCACTGTGCAGGGTGAAGCCCTTGCCTGTGAGTCACATGACCAGAAACTGGCAGAGCATTTGAACTAGAGTCCCTCACACTGCTAAGCCTGCACCCTTCTGCAACTCCCAACCAGCCAGGCCCCAATAGTGAGCACATGTCCTAGGGAACATGCCCTCCCACCCTGGTAGGTAGGCATTCTTACCCGCTGGGGCCACCTTCACCTCTGTGCTACGGCTGACTGCCTGGCTTCCACGGTAGGCACTGCATGTGTAAGAGCCCTCATCCCTGGCCCGCAAGTTGTGGATCAGTAGTGTGCCATCTGAGGACTGGTGTATACGGTGGCCATCAGCCTGCACTGGCAGCCCATTCCTGCAGGGGAAAGGACACTGAGTGAGCTGTCCAGGGCTTCTGGTCTTCAGGCCCTAGGAAAATGGAAGGTGGAGGGATGTAATCGAAGGTGATTGACCATTCTAGAGCCAATCCTCCCCTCGAGGGCAAGCAGATGACCCTTGACTCAAGGAAGAGAGGGAACAGGCATGCCAAAACGGTAGGAGACCATTCTCAATGCAACATTACACAAGTGAGATAAACACAAAGTAACCGTGCCCATCTAAGTCACTGTAAATTCACCTCTATCCACAAAGGAATCGCACTCTAGCTCTTCATTGAAAAAGCCACCAGGCCCTGTGCTGGGTTAGCCCACACAGTACTGAATGCTCCCTGCCCCAGGGCACTGGGGAGAGGGTACTATGGTTCAGGGGACCCTTCCCTGAGAGAGATGGCTGAGATCTGACCTGAGGAGGCTCCTGCAGTAGGGGCAGCTACTGGCCAAGCAAGAGGGAAACCGATGCGGGATGTACAGCACTTGGCTAGCATGCTCAAATCCCTGGGTTCACTCCCAGCAACACACACACACAACACAACAGGAGCTTGAAGAAAGGAAGACCACAGCCACAGCAAGGGCAAGGGAATGCAGGAGGAAATATACACCGCTGGCGGTGAGATGTGGAACTGCCTGGGGCTGGCCGGGAAAGAGCATCTAGGGAAGTGGGGACTGCCCTGGTGCACACAGGGTAGATGATGTGAGCGGTAAAATAGAGGGGTTTGGATGAAGGTCGGATGTGGGAGGGAGTGGGGGGAAGCAATCAGGCTTGCATCACTGGGTGATGGTGATGTCCCTCCAACCTGGGGAGACCCAGGGCAGTGGGTGAGAAGTGGGTGTTGAAGTTATGTTCCACCATTTCCAATCAATGTCCCTGTGAGATACCAGGATGTGTCAGACCTGAGGTCTGGAGCACAAGAGTCCAAACCCAGATGTGTAGCAGCAGAAGGTGGTAGACTCAGGAAATGTGCCTCTCCAAGACTGTCCCAGGTAAAGTCACAGTGAGACCACCAAGGACAGAGCTTGAGGCATACCAACAGACAGTAGTTTCCTGGAGCCAGGGAAAGAGCATTTCAAGGAGTGAGTGGTCAGCAGAACAACACTGCTGCAGATCATGTAAGGACTGAGATGGTCCTGTGGTGATGGGAACAAGGAGGTGGTCGGTGGCCTTAAACAGGGCATGTCCCGAGAACAGGGGCTGGATCTGAGGAGTGTGAGGAACTGGTAGAGACAACTAGGTTAGACAGCTGTGCTATGAAAGGGATACTAACACTGAAGTCCCTGGCACCAAGGTCACACAGGAGACCCAATCAATATTCCCACCAGTGTGCAGCCCATTCCCATATCAGCATCCTCTAAAATACCTACCTTTGGCACTTGCTGCCTCCCCCATCAAGAACATCCTTCCCTTCCTCAGCCTTAAGGCCCAGCCAAAATCACCTCCCCTGACCTCCCCTTCCATGATTCTTCCAGACCCGAAACAGCCTCCCCTCCTCTACACGGACAGCACTTGGGACTCCTCTTTGGGAGCCTCTGAGACACAGAGCCAGCTTTTGCTGGGGAGTGCACCAGGGCTTAAATGACCCCAAAATTCACAGAACCCAACATAATCCTGACACATTCCAGGGACTGGAGGCAAGGGGGAGTTTGTTAAATGAACAGAAGACTAATTGATCTGGAATAAAACACCACTGAAGCCCCCAAAGTTGAATGTAGCACAGTGGGGGAGATTTGGCCACCCAGGGGTATGTGGCAATGTCTGGAGACATTTTCTTTATTGGGGGGTTGAACTCAGAGGCACTCGACTACTGAGCCACATCTCCAGTCATTTTTTATATTTTATTTAGAGACAGGGCCTCACTTTTGCTGAATCTGGCTTTCAACTCCCAATCCTCCTGAGCCACTGGGATTACAGGTGTGTGCCATCACACCTGGCCTGGAGACATTTTCTACTTGTCACAACCTGGACACATGGCTACTGACAGCTAGTAGGTACATATCCTTGCTGCTGCTAAATATCATGCAATGCACAGGACTGAAACAACCAAACTTATCTGGTCCAAAGTCAATAATGCTTAGCTTAAGAAACCCTGGTATAGCCCAACTAGTAGAAAAGCAAGCTGTCCCATAGGGCTCCATTGTGTAGGGTGAGGGTGCTACACCCTCCACCCCAGGCCTGGGAGAAGGATGAAGATAGGCACTGGCCCTTGCAGAGAGGTAGACCACCCACACCTAAGGTTGTAAGGGCAGGGACTTTATGGAATAAAGCTTTACCTGGACCATCTGATGTTCACGCTCTCTCCTGCCACCACACACAGTAGCCTGGCTGTGTCTCCCTCTGGTACTGTCACAGTAGGAGGCAACCCTGTGATTGTCAGTTCCCCTGGGCACAGGAAGAGACACTGTCAGACACTATACAAATCTGGCCCCACCATGCCACATGACCTCAAAGGCCATTGGCCCCACTGAGAACTGCCATCTTACCCAGAACTCTAAGCTGGACCCAGTGCTGGTCCCGGTCCTGCCCATTAAAAGCAACACAGGTGTAGAAGCCACCATCTTCCATTGCCACTCCACTGATGACCAGCGAACCATCAGGCTGTAGCTGGTGTCTGGAGACCAAGCACAGTGAACTGACTTCAGCCTAAGGGGTCAGCAAGGGGTCGGGGAGAGAGTGAATGAGCTAAGAGGTTGAGCAGCCCTGCCGTCCAGTGAGGTCTAGCCAATGAGCCAGTAGGCCTCAGGCCCTCACCACCTCCTGCTGCCAGCACTGTACTGCAAAAACACATGGCTTTTAGCCTCATGATAAATTTCTCTAAGTTTTTGGATGTAAAATAATTCTGGTTTGAGTTTCTAGTATGTGCCATTCTTGAGTAGGCTCGAATACTGGTTCTGCCACCTGTGAGCAATGTGGCAGATCATGTAAGAACTGTGTAAATGGAAAGAAAAGATCGCCTGCCTCCGTCAGTATGGCTCCTTTGAAGATTATGAGGGAAAAGCCTAAGTGCTCAACAAATGTTAGCAATTATGATTCGAACTCCATTGCCTCCCTCACCCATTGCCTCCGTCAGCCCACTTCTTATTTCTGTCCATCAACCACACTCTGGAAAGGCTCGGAGACCCAGATGTTGACCCACCCCAGGAGCCCTGTGCTCCCAGCTCCAGCTCTCAGGAGCGTGGGACTCCTGCTCAGGCCTCCACAGGATGGTGTGGGGCTGGAGGCAGAACAGGAGGGCAGGGAGCAGCGGGATGAACCTGGGAGAGGAGAGGGGCTGCCCATCTCTCTGCCACTCGATGGTCGGGGGAGGGAAGCCTTCAGCCCGGCAGGGCAACCGGATTCGCTGACCTGGACTGGTGTCCACCACCCCAGGCTGTGTCCGGTCCAGACGCAGCCTACAAAACAAGCCACCCACAGCCATGAGAGTCCCTTGTGGCTGCCTCCCCAACTCCCGTGGGGCCTCTGCATGACCTTTCTCCTTCTCCATCCAGATTCAGCTTCCTATACTCACCTTCTGCTTAGTACACAAATCAGTAACTGGGGTTAGTTTAGCCCCATGGCTGGCTAAACACACCCATCGCCTCCATCTGTCTTCTCTCTACCCCACACATTTGCTACCAGGTTCTTGACTTGGGCACCCCTCAACCCTCCACACCCCCTCTGTAAACTGAACCAACCCGCAAGGTCTTCCTCCAAGCTGGCTGAACTCTAGCTCTGGATGCTCTGCCCTTCCCTTAATCCCCGAGTCCCCAGCCTGGAGAGCTGCTAGGGGCAAGAGCTGCCCTTCCTCTCCACGAGGTCCAGCTCAGACAGCCACGCTTCTCATCCTCACCTCGCAAAGCCCCGTGACAACATATACCTTTCCCCCCTCTCATCCACCAAGAGCAGGTGGGAGAGGCTGAGGGGCAAGATGGCATTGCTGAGTTGTTACCTGGTTGCAGGCCGTGGGTGTGAGGAGGAGACAGCCGCCAGACCCCCAGAATCCCCCCTTAGGCTGAAGTCCTGAGAACTATGGCCCAGGACTGGGTTCCTGGTCTGAGGAAAGTGCCTCAGCTCAGTCTCAGACAGCACCACCATGTCATCGCCTGTCATGAGGTCAGGAGAAGCAAGGTGTGAGCAGTGGGGAGAAGGGGGTGGAAGGAAGGGGAGAAGTGAGAGCCACAGGGCGGTTCCTGCTACCAGGAGGAGTTGGCCCACGGAAGCACCTGAGGCCCCTCTAATGTGGGGGCGGCCTTAGCACAGGCCCTCCCATCCAGTCCCACTCTGGGGCCTGTGAGACCTGTGATATGAAGCTGGATCTTCTGGGAGTCATGGCCTAGTGTGTTGCTGCCACAGCTATAGATGCCAGCATCCTCCGCCTGCAGGGAGCTGATGACCAGGGAGCCATCAGACTGCAACTGGTGCCTGAATTGAAAGAGGGGGAAATGCAAACTCCCTCAGGCCCCAGTGCTGCTACTGGAATGGACCACAGCCCTGCAGAGCCCGCGTACCTCTGTCCCAGGAGAGATCAGAGGGGCTGCTGTGGGGGAAGATTCACTCACACAAACACACCTGTCAGAGGAGAGAAGATGGCCATCTTTCTGCCACCCAGCCTGTGGTTCCAAGGAGGTGTCACTGGGACAGAAGAGCTGCACCATCTGCCCCAGGGCTGCCTTCACCAGGAAGGGCTGCGAACCTGTCAAGCTAATCCTGAAGAAGAGAGGTGAGGATCTGCCTCCTGGCATCAGAGCACCACAACAGACA
This sequence comes from Sciurus carolinensis, assembly GCF_902686445.1. NCBI lineage: Eukaryota > Metazoa > Chordata > Mammalia > Rodentia > Sciuridae > Sciurus > Sciurus carolinensis. The sequence goes on along the minus strand of NC_062214.1, from coordinate 171,701,645 downwards.
GCTTGTCACAGACACTTGTGGGGCCACAGAGTTCCATGGGAAGCCAACTTCAGAAGCCCCCGGGACTCGGGACTCCACCCTCTCCCAACCTGCCCTCCATGCCCCAGGTGCTGCCCGCAGCCTGCTCTTTCAAGAGCAAAAGGCATGAAGTCCAGGGGCTGGGAGGAGGCCAGGGAGTGACCCCCACACAAGATTCACATAGGTGGCTAGACTACATGCTTGACCTTGTGGCCTGTGAAGTTTTTTTTTTTTTTAATTTTTTCATTTTTTCAAATCCCTCATTAATTATGACCCAGTTCCAAGAGCAATAATGAAAGGAACCCACAACAAATCCAGGAGAGCTGCAGGGCAGGAGATAACATCACCACTTGACAGGTAAAGAAACTAAGGCCCAGAGAAGCTGGGTGACTTGCCAAAGGTCATGAAGCCATTAAGGTTTTCCAGCTAGACAGGCCCTGGATACTGGCAAGATCTGATGGAGAACCCAAAAGCTGGCATTTACACCCATGTCTCATGGGGTCTCTGAAGCCTCAGCTTCCCCACCCACAGAACGAAGGTAAAAAGGCCCACCAGGCAGGGCTGTCTGGGGATCAGAAGTTAGGGACGGAAGACAGCCAGCTCAGCCCGGGCTGGGCACTCTATCCTCCTACCTTGGGAAGGTGGGCCTCACCTGTAGGAGGAACTGTGGGAGGGTGGCACTTGCTGTCTGGCATTCCCACCCAGTCCAGGGGTCCTGGGACCAAGCTCCTGGCCCCCAGCTTGTTCTCCAAAGGTGGCCTCCCCACGTCCAAGCTCTTGTTCTCCCCGCCAGAGGCCACCAGAAGACAAGGGCGGTCTTGGAGCAGTAGCTCCTGTCGTGTGCCGACCAGGATCCTGTGGGTCTCTAGAACTGCTGCTATGGCCACCTGTGTGTGTGCTCGGGCCAGAGACCCCAGGCTCAGGATGGTGGGGTCCACGTTGGGGCCCCCGACAGTTACTGATGCACTCCTGCTCCGATGCAAAGTTATTGGCATTGCCATGACAGCCACCATACCAGAAGCGGTTACACTGACCCACAGATGCAATGAAGTACCAGCGGGCAGCCCAGTCTGCACAGGAGCCGTGGGCACTGGGCAGCAGGCACTGCACAGGGTAGGCTAGAAGGGGGAAGGGGTGAGACAGGTTACTAAAGTGGCCAATGAGACCTGCACCCACCATCCCCTCAGCCTTGGACTTGGGAACCACATCCTTCTCAGTTTATGGAGCGTGGGTACAGTCCTGCCTGGGCCACTGACCAGGCCCTGGGAACACAAAAGCCTTCAGAGTGTCCACTGCACAGACTTACCCCAGGCTAGGCCAGGGCAGCTATCAGCTCCCTTGGCCAGCTCACTCTTGCCCCGCCCCACCTGGACCCCCTAGCTAGAGCTTACCATGCCCACCCTGGCGGGTCTGTGACAATACCCTGCAAAGAGCCCACTCTTGTCCCCAGGCCTCTACACCAGCCTTTAAACCTGCCTGCAGCCACCAGCCTACTTATTCTAACAGCCCTCCCAACCAGCATGGCCTGCTCCACCTCAACTTTCCGGTGTGACCATGGCTACCCATCCAGGTGTCCAGCCTTCTGCAAAGCCCTGACCACCAGCCTGTCTGACTTTTGATATCTCCATGGTGGCCCCAGGCAGTTCTACCCATGCATCCTATGCTTCAGCCTCAGTGACTTCCCCAGCCCCAGCACCCTCCCCAAGACTGTTCCTGCTGCCCCACCACAGGGCAAGGGAAGTTCAAAGCTACCCCTGCCCCTTCCCAACACTGCTTACCCTGACACTGTCTCTACTTCAGGAGGAGGCTGACTTCCAGGCATGGATTGGCTGCCTTTTTTCTTGGGATCCTGCCTTACCATCTTTTCTAACTCCCAAAGCAGCCAGAATGACTCAAGTACAATCGTGGATCCAAGAACAATCTGGCACTGTTTTCTGGCCTGGCCTCTAGTAGGCACTCAGGTAATTGTTGGAGGAATGAACAAACCAATAGGAAGGTCTTTGTCTCTGGGTGGGGGTAGGAGTGTGGGATGCAGTGAAACTAGAGGCCACTCTCTGGGAAGGATGAGAAGAGTGTGTCCACTCACCATAGCTGGGCTGGCCCACGCAGCCCTCCCCAAGGGGGCCAGTTGCAGAGGCCACATTGTCATAGCAACAGCCAAACTGGGAGCCCCGGCACTCACTGGGCTCATTCTGCTGGGCCTGGGGCCTGTGGGCCTCAGGAACCTGGAGAGAAAGCTGAGGACTGAGGAGCTGAAAATGAGTCTGGCTCTTGGTGAGGACCCTGGGCTGCCTAGGGAAGGGCAGTAAGAATGAGGAAGAAACAGGACTTCAAGTCCAAGGTGCATAGCCTCAGTGTGGGGGGTGATCAGAGACCAGCAGGCTTGCTGGAACTTTCCTGCACCAAGGTCAAAGCTAGAAAGATCCTGGGACAAGTAGCACTGAGCAAACCAAGGACAGGCTTCCTACCCCTCCCATGTGAGCCAGACCTTACCTTGGAAGGCACTGCCTGGGACCCTGGTCTGCTCCCAGATCTTGTGCAGCCAGCCTGCTGGGGCCCCTCAGCCACAGACACCCCATCGGGACAGCACCCATACCTAGGCAGACAGCACACAGCACCTCTCACTGCCCAGCCCTGACCCTGGCTTCCAGGGACAGCTCTGAGACTCCCTGCATGGAGGGTGGGGCTCCAACGAGGGGAGACCCCTGGTGCAGAGCTGTGCAGAGCATACCATTCCGTGTGTCCCTGTCTCTGCCCATGTCCGCTGCCACTTTGCAGCTGCCATGGAAGGCAATAGTCAGCAGAGCTGCAGCCCTGAAAACTGATGCTAGACTCACACATCCTACCACAAATCCAAGAAGGGGAATCCATCTGTGCCTGCTAAGAGAGCAGATGCCCAAGGAGCTTTTGCAAAATAATAGCAGATGGCAGTCAGGGCAGATGGGGGGTTAAAAGAAGCACATTGTTTATCTCACCTCCACCAACTGGGTGTTGGGAAACAAGCCTCCATGCCAGTTGCTAACTTATTCACCCTCACCTTAAGCCCCTCCCCCTTGCCACCATTGTTCCCAGTTCTCAAAAGAGGAGGCCAAGGTCAGAGATTAAGTAAGCTGCCTTAAGTCACCCATTACACAGCTAGGAGGTGGCTGAGCTGACAATCACCCCCAGGCTGCTGACTCCAAAACCTGAGCCCTTACCACACCAGACCCTGAGGGGCATCTGCCCAGGGCAAGCCTTGGAAGGAGCAATAATCACACCCAGGGCATTTGGCAGAGAATAGAATGGCAGCCCCTCTCTGCAAGGCGGGAGTGGGTGGGGGTGCTGGGAGCGGGTCAGCTTTTGTCCAGCTTCACACTGGGTTCCCTGTACCTGGTTTGGATGGAGAGAGCTAGACCCAGGCCTAGAGCTAGAATCATCCCTCTGACCTCTCCAAGCCTCTGGCTTCCTCTCCACAGGCTGCGTCCAGCAGGGAAAGCAGGAGGTTGTGTCCCAGCTCCAAGCCAAGGCCCCAAGAGCACACAATCAGGACAGCTCAGAGACAAAACCCGGGGAGCCCTAACCCTGAGCCCTGCAAACCCACCCTCCCTCTTTCTGGGTGATGATACGACCCACCCACAGGCTAAGTCCCACCTTTTTTTTTGACCTGGTAAAGAGGAAGCTGTCCCCAGCACCTACCTGCTCTGCTGACATGAGGCCCCAGTCCCTGGACAGCCTTGCCACTGTGGCCCAAGAGACGCTGTGTGGCCATCTGGGCAGCACCCATGGGGACTGTGCCTGCAGTCACTAGTCCCTGAGCCAGAACTTGGGGGCAGCCAGTGTGGGGACTGCTGCGGAGAGAGGACGGGGCCCAGGGCTGATAGGTGGAGGCCCTGGTTCCTTCTGGGGTTGCTCTGGGCCCAGGGTTGCACCTGTGCAGCCCAACGCTGGTCTCTAGAGTCTATAAAGAAAAGCAAAAGCCACAATGATGTGTCCACCTGGCTCCTCTCCCTCCATTTGTGTCCACATCGAACCTACTTTTCTCAATTCCCCTAAACCACTCCCTCAGCCATGGGTGCATCCCCCACCCTGACCTCCACCTCCAGGTCCCACCCACTCAGACACAAAGGTAATGAGCCCTGGGTAGGCAGCTGAGGCCCAGCTTCTCACCTGAGGCTTCCGGAGGACCCAAAGGCATCCAGGGATCCCTGGGACCGGCATGCAAGTTCTGTACACTGGGAACCTCTGCACGGAACCAAGACCATGGGCGTAGATGGGGCAGAGCCCAGCAAAAAGAAGTACCAAATATGAAATGAGCATCCCAACCACATAAGGCAAAATATGGTAGTTTTTGGTTTTGTTTTGTTTTGTTTTTAAACTGGGCTGAGGGTATAGCTTAGTGGTGAAGCACTTGCCAAGCATGCTCAAGGCTCTGGGTTGGATCCCCAACACACACATATACACACACACAATCCTCAAAAAAAAAAAAAAAAAAAAAAAAAAAAAATCTGGAACAATGAAAAGATAATCCAATTTTTAAAATGAGCAAAGAACTTAGACATTTCCCCAAACAGCCAAGCATATGAAAAGATGTTCATCATTGCTTATCATTAAGAAATGCAAATCAAAACCACAATGAGACAACACTTGGCCCCACTAGGATGTCTATATGTAAAAAAGTCTGAAATAACAACATTAATACCACCAAACTGTACCCTTTTAAAGAGTTAACTGTATATTATATAAATTTGACCTCACTATAAAAAATTCCATATCAAGGGCTGGGGTTGTGGCTCAGTAGTAGAGTGTTTGGCTAGCACATGTGAGGCACTGGGTTCAATCCTCAGCACCACATAAAAGTAGATGAATAAAATAAAGGTATTGTGTCTATCTACAACCAAAAATATTTTTTAATTCCATATTGATAAAAGTGAAAAATAACTCAATGTAGAAAAGTTAGATGGTGGGTATGTGGCTGCTCCCCATATATATTTTTTTCTAATTTTCTACAGTAAGCACGTTAGTAATATTCCCCTTCTACATGGATACAGCTTGCCAGTCCCCAGGAATACTGAAAATAATAATTTAGGACTGGACGATACCAATAAGTGTACAGTAAAATCCTTAATTTTATTTCCTAACATAGCCAGGTCAGAACCTGGGATGAGGCCGATTTACATTTTCTGCCATTTCTATATCTCCCAAGTCAAGTGCCCACCTTATCCCTGGCCCTGTGTTCACAGCCTTGGAATCTCTGCCCATTGTCCCTTGGTCACCTCAAATTTAAACGCGTCTCTGCCAAGCCTGTCCTGCCTTCTGGCTTCTCCTTATATGACTCTTCCATTCTGCAGGCTTAACTCAGGCCAGGGCCTGGACAGCAAGCCCTCCGGGCCAGCTTCTGCCTTCATTCCCACCATTTTTGTTTGTTTTAATCAGTGCTGGTGATGGAACCCAGGGCCTCATGCATGAAAGGTCCCAGAGTTCTTTCCAGTGCAGGAATTTCTGTAGTCGGCTCCCACAGACTCCTGCATCCCATCTGTCTCCAAGCTGGTCTGATCCTCAGGCAGGGGCCAAATTTGTACTCCTAAATTTCATGGTGTCACTCTCCAGCTCCAAATAGTCAGTGTCTCCCCTGGGCATTTCCAGTCCCAAGCCTGAGGCCCTCCATCATCCAACCAGCCCGAAAAGCATCACCCCACCCCCAGGGCTGGTCTCACAGCTCCAGGGCACTTAAAATAAGACTAGAGTGACTGAGGAACTGAGTCTTCAATTTCATTTCATTGCACACAACTAAATTTTAAATTTTAAAATCAATATTGATTAATTTATTGGAAAACATTTAAGTATGTTTGTACTAACTTGAGCTCCAAATTTCATGAAATCTAGTTATAGATCAAGCATTCTGGTGAAAATTTAGCATCTGAATTAATATGAGCCATAAGTATAAATTACACACTAAATTTTGAAGACAGTTTTTTTTTTAATTAATTTATTTATTTTTTTAAATCTTGTAAAAGAGAATGCAAGGGCTAGAGTACATCCCAGTGGTAAAGCACTTGCCTAGCACACACAAGGCCCTGGGGTTAATCCCCGGTACTACAAAAAGAGAGAGAGAGAGAGAATGCCAACTCAAACATTTTTATGTTGAGCCAGGCATACTTAGCAAGACCTTGTCTCAAAAAATAAGAAGGATCAGGGATGTAGCTCAGTGGCAAAGTGCTCCTGAGGTCAATCTACAGTACCAAAGGGGGAAAAAATGCTGAATACATACCAAAAATACTTATATTGGATCAAATAAAATATGTTCTTTTTTGTTTGTTTTGTGGTTGGAGATGGAACCCAGGGACACTCTTATCATTGAGCTAAATCCCTAGCCTTTTTTTAAATTTTTATTTTGAAACAGGTTTTCACTAAGTTGTCTGGGCTGGTCTTAAACTTGCAGCCCTGAGGACAGAACCCAGGGCCATATACATGCAAGGCAAGTGCTCTACCTCTGAACTTCACTCTCAGGTCACCGTTTGCTTTTTTAATGTGACTCTAAAAAATCTGAAATGACATACATGACTTAGACTACTTCCTTTGAAGAGTACTGCTCTAGGGTCTAGAAAGAAAGAAGCAGAGAGAGCACTGGACACCGAATCCTCGGTAGATCTCCTCAAGGGACACCCCAGACCATTCCCCTTCCTTCTGGCACACACCAGTAGGCACTATGGCCTTAATTACTCATAACACCAAAGCCACCTAAATTCTACATGATCACCCCTGTGGACTTCTGTGGAAGCCCTAGAAATTATGAGAATGGAAAATGTTCACACAGAGAATATAACAAAGGGGAAGAAACACAATCAAAATTACACATTCCAGGGAAACACCCTAAAGATGAATCCCATTAATGGATGGGGTTAAAGGCAATTTTAATTCTTTATATACTACATTCTAATTTCTCCAAGTTTTCTACACTGAACGTACATTGCTATCTTTATAACTATAAAAGTGATGTATGTCCTTTCTCTTGCCTCTCTTTCCTGCTTTACTGTGTGCCCCCTATGAGTCCCTGGGCACGCTCAAGACTGCCTCTTCCTGGAAGCTACCAGGGCCCTGGGCAGCAGAGTAGCTTCATCCAGAGCCCCACACCTGCGAGTCCCAAGTGTCTTCCTGCTTGTAAGGCCAGAAGCCAGAGCCAGGCCCAGGCCCAGGCCCAGGCCCAAGCTCTGGTCCTGGGGACCCTCCAGATGGTCACTGAGACCAGACCTGCCCACACAGGCTCACTACCACCACTGCCACCTACACTTTCCACCAAACTCCACATGCTCAGGAACTGTGACCTGGGACCCAAAGTAGACTGGACAGAGGAGAGGTGCTTGCTGAGGGCCACACAACTGGTCAGCCTAGAGTAGATGAAATGCTCTACTGTGGACTCAGACATTGGTTCTTAGCCCCCCTGCCATATGCCTCCACCGGTGTCCTATTGTCCCCACCTCAAGGTCTCAATAGTCCAGAGTCCCCATCACTAGCACTTGAAAATCAAACATCTTTCTACAAAACCCTACCCTTCAGCTCACCCATAACCCACCCCCTTCCTCAGTGTCCCATCTGTACACCAGCAAGAGCTGGCCCCGTGCCCTTCCTTCCACAGGCCCTCCTGCCTGGACGCCCCCCTCCCCCACCGCGACCCCGCACCCAGGCATTCAACACACAAGCGCTGAGTACCTCCCTCCTGCCAGCCACGTTCTGTGGGGGGCACAGGAGGAATAAGGAAGTCATGGACTATGGGAAGCCGTCCTTATTTAGCAGAATCAGATGAGGTTGAGCCATGGGACGCAGAGGCCTGGCTTCTAGGAACTGCCGGGAAGCATGTGGCGCTGTGTGGGAGTGGTTCCCTGTCTCCTTCTGGAATTTTCCCCTAAGAGAATGGCCTCCCTACCTCCACCCTATCCTGTCCATCACAGAAGAGGCTCCTCCCGGTCCTGGCCCCCTTTACCTGTATATTACAAATGAAGGAGAGTTGGGCGACTCCATGTTGTAAGAGGCCAGAGCTGGTATGGCCGGACCCCTCACACCCCTCTCATAAAAAGAGCATTGGCTCTCGTGTGTTCATGGAGTAGATAAGTTTTTTGGGTAATAGACAGAAAAACCACCAACATCCTCCTCCGGCAGTTAACCCTTTTCTCCTCCATGCGGAACGTGGCAGAGAGGACCCCCACACTGGACTCCACCCTCCAAGAGCGTATAGCTAGTAGGACTAAGAGGCCGACCGCCAACCACCAACCACCACGCAGCCCGCCGGGAGGGGCACAGACAAGAGGGCTGCTGGGGGCGGGGGCGCCAGGGGGGGCCTCCCGTGGAGGAAAGCGGGCTGGCTTCCGCGGTTGCAGAGATGGACTCTGCAAGGCAACGGCTTCAGCAGACACAGAGGCGGAGAGGGCAGTCAGGGGCCCGCACCCCACCAGCGAAGGCCCCCGCAGGAGAGCGGCTTGGTTTGCAGTGAGTGGGAAAGTCAGTCGGCGGCCCTCCCTCCTGTCCTCACCCTGAGGAAGATGGCAGGGCTGCCGGTTACAGAGCTCCACCTCCATGGGCTTCGGCTGCTGCAGGTTCCTACAGTGGCTGGGCGGCCCAATGGCACACACCACCTGTCGCCTCCGAGTCCCAGAGCTGCAGCTCTTGGAGCACTAGGGCCCGAGGGTGGGAGTGGGGAGATAGAGACTCTAAGGCTGGGACACCCACAGGGAAGAGGGGAAAGGGAAGGTACCCCATGGTGCACACCAGATCCAAGCAGGAGGAACCAGGGCTGGTCAGCAGGTATGGGAAGGGACACTCACGAGACCCCAGGCACCAACGTGCCAGGCCTGGTCACTGAGGAGGGGACAGGCTTCACGCACACAGGGCTCAGTGAGGGGTGGTTGGTCCTCCAAGGAGCAGGCGGAGGCATGGAGCAGAGACCCCTCATCACCCCGGCAAGTAACACTCCGCCTCTGGATGCCAACACCACAGGTGACAGAGCACTGCAAGGACAGGCCGTCAGCAGGAACTGCCCCAGACCAGGGGACATCAGCCTGGCATGGAGGGCATAACCATCCCATTGCCTGTGTCCTGCCTCCAGACCTAGAGAGGCTGTCACTCCCCTGAGGTCACACAGTCTGACCATGGCAGCCAACGCCAGGTCACACCCCTTCATTTGTAACTCGAGTATGTGTAGGTGCTGAAGCAATGACCAGCAGTCCCAGTCCCTGGGAGCCCCTTCCTTGCCCTCAAACTACATGACCAGTTGCTTCTTCGGGCCAAGGCAAAGTCTTCCCTACCCAGCCTGGGATTCTAGAGAAGGGGGAAGAGCCCAGGACCAGAATCCAGGAACCTGCTTCTAGTCCCAGTCCTGGTCACAGCTTCCAAGACAACCACCTATGTCCTCCCCGGATCTCAGTTTCCACAGCAGAGGACAAGCTTTCCAGCCCCGCCTGCTGCCGCCCAGGCCTAAGACCCAGCTATTGGTTTCCAGCCCAGCCTGGCTGGGGCCCGGGAACTCACCTCTCCCCAGGGCTCCACGCTCCAGGCTGCGCAGCGCTGCAGGTTGCAGGCCTGTGTGGTCGCGGGCTTCCCAGGCAGGCCTGCGCACGCAGCCTCCTCGGCTGCCTCCTGGCCACCAGCCCCATCAGACAAGACACAGTAGACAGAGCGGGACTGGGAGCCACCTCCACAGGAGGCTGAGCAGGGCGCCCATGGCCCTGCCGTCCAGCTGGTGGGGATGGGAATTGGGTAAGGCTGGACTGGGATCAGCGGCTCACACACAGGAGCAGACTGAGGACCCTACCTCCAGCCCCACCCACCCTTTGACCATCCTGGCCTGTGAGGGTGGGGACAGAGAGTTCTGCACAAAGATCACCAAGCAGGTCCTCCCAGGCATGTCCCCACTATTCAATGGCCATCTGAGGGATCCTGACAACTCAGAGCCTGGCCACTGCTCCTCAGCTTCCCTATCCTCTCTCATCCCAAATCCCTTCTCCTTCTCACCAGGTCCCTATCGCCCCAGCCAGACACATTCCCTGTGACCAACCTTCCATGGAAAAGTCTTAGATGGGCTGGGCTCCCCCATGTGTGGCCCTGGAGGAAAGGGCGACCCCCACACACCATGCAAAGCCAAGCCCACCACCATCTCCCAAGGACAGCTGCCACCAAGGCCAGGCGGTAGCATTGCAGGAGCCTGTGGCCCAGATTACCTGTTCCCACACACACGCTGCGCCCCAGCACGGCGCCAGGCTCCGGGCCGGTGCAGGTAAGAGATCCTTTGTGCACGAACAAAGGCATTGCCAATGCCGACAGTCCCTTAGCCAGACCCCTGACTCGCCCCTAGCATCTGCCAAGCTAAGCCCCCAGTGGCTCAGACAGGGACCTCCAGGACTGTCCCCAGCCTGGGCATTCTGAGTACTGCATGGGCACACGAGGGTGGAGAGAACAGCCCTGGCCTCATGCACAGGGTCCTCCACTGCCTCCCTCAGAGACGGCCGCCACCCAGCCACAGCTGCGCGGAGACCTGGGCCCCCAGCTTTTGTTTACTCCAAAAGCACCCGAGAGACACCCCTCCCTTCCCACCCAGGTTCTGGGGCCCCACGTGAGAGGAAGGGGCCCTGAGGGCCTCACCGCTTGGTCTGCGGGCAAGGCTGAGGGTTGCAGGGGCGGCGGTCAGCTGGCCGAGGCTGGCGCTGGCACAGGTGGTCGGGGTAGGCCTCATTGTCGATGGTGCAGAACACCAGGCGGGACTGGTGACCTGCGAGGGGTCAGAGCCAAGGAGGACAGCCATCAGTCAACCCTCGGGAAATGCTCTCTCCAGGACAGGCACTGCTCTGGACTTGACCCACAGGTCATCCTCATTAAGCCTCGGATGACCCTCTGAGGTGGGCGCGATCATCATCCCCAATTTACAGACGAGGAAACCAAGGCTCAGAGCTTTAGCTGAGAGTGACAGCTGTGCCTGACACCTGGTCCTCAGCTACTGGCCTGGCCTCCACTCCCAATGGAATATGCTAAAGTCCTCCCTCTTAGCTGAGGTGTGGGGTTCTGCGTGGAATCCTACAGACCCCCGGTTGTCCCCAAGGTGACCTCACAACATGAGATTTCTCACCTACTTGTCCTCACCACCCCCTGCCTAGGGGACGGCCTTGGGGAGAGAGAAGGCTGCTACCTGCCCACCTGGGTGGCAGCGAGCAGTGCCTGGAACCCAGGACCCACTCTCCTCCCCCAGCTGCCGGTGCTCACCGCCACCACACGGGGCACTGCAGTCGCTCCATGAGCCGTGGCTCCAGCTGAAGACGCCCGGGTGAGGGCTGCCCAGGGGCAGGTGGTACTCGAAGTGCACACCGGGGTTAGGCTCCTGGCTGAGGAGCTGTGCGGGAGGGTCCTTGCTGAGGTCAGGCGTCCCCCTGGCCAGCCTCAGGCCAAGTCTCCCAACCCAGCTCTGTGCAAGGCCCTGTGCAACCCAGGTCCCTGCTCACCTCAATGACCAGGGGCTCTGAGGTGGGGCCCCGGGCCTGGAGCCGCTCAGGCGCCAGGTCCCCCTCGGCGCCCCGCTCGTACTGCAGGATGGTGCTGGCCACTGGCAGGGCCTGGGCGGCCTCGATGGTCCAGTGCCCATTGAGATAGTACTCGCCACGGATGTTCTTCACCGCTGTGCAGGGACAAGTGCCTTAGGCCAGGGGCAGAGGCTCCTCCCACGCAGCCCAGCTCAGCCAGCACCCAAACTGTTGCCTCACCCAGGAAATTTCTGCTAGCAGCAGCCTCCTCGATGCGGATGCTGGTGGCGCCCATGGGAACGATGAAGATCTGGTTGTAGCCTAGTGGGCAGAGATGCAGGGGTGGGGGTCTGAGCTACTCTCCTCTGGCGCCACTCCGACCACAGGAAGGCGCTGCCCTGAGGGTTCAAGTGCTAAGAAGCACAGAGGCAGGGAGGGGGAGACAGGCAGGCTGGGCTGCTTGGGGGTCAGTGTTCCTGGCAGAGGAAAAAGCTTTATGAAGGCCAGAGAGGCAGGAAGGCTTGGGACAGTAAGAGCAGGTAGGGAGGGAGAAGGGACAGGATTGGGACCAGGGGGACAGAGATGAGAAGGGGCTTCTAGGTGTCAGCAGTATGAGATCAGACTGGACAAGTCAGGCAGGGGCTCCTGTTAAGAGTGTGGCCTCCATCCTGCAGCCACAGGGGGTGGTTAGGATGAGACCCAAGAGACCCACTGGGTGTCATGAAGGCCACTTGGCCTGAAGCCTTGTCCAGAGAGGAAGACAGGTAAGCACCAGGCAGGCAGCAGACCCCCCGCAGGGCCCTCTACCTCTGCTGAGGTCATTGGCATTGAAGGTGCCCGTGACGGGGTAGCAGCTGGTGCCATCCCCCCCACACTGCAGACATTTGTCCTCCTGCTTGGATGAGTCTAGCTTGTGGTCACAGCCGACAGCCTGTCAGGGAGGGATATGAGAAAGCAGAGGGAGACACGGACACACCAGGATTCCAGTCACAGGTGACACCACATATTCCAGGCAGGACAGAGGTGCGTGGGAATTATTCAGCTGCAAGCCAGGGTGGCTGAGCAAACCTGGCCTGTGGCATCTCCCCTTCTCTGGTGACTACACCCTAACTCCAGGTGATCACCTCTCCCCCCACAAGTTGGATGGAGCTCCCCAAACATGGTTTTTGGCAAACCAACAGGTCAATCCCCCTCCTCAGAGAGTGGTTCATGGTGAGGCCAAGACAGAGCAGAGGCAACCCAGGCCTCGGGGGCTGCTGGGGAAGAGGCCGTCCCCTGGGAGTTGCCAACTGGTACTGCAGGGACCCGAAGCTGCTGGAGGCCACCTCGTCACACCTCATGGGAAGCACCTGCCTGACTTTGACCCAGAGGAGATTAAAACCAAGAGGAGAGAGTTCTAGCAGCAGTACCATTCAAGCACCTGCAGCCATTCCTTAAGGATGGGCTTGGATTGGGAGTGGTTTTTTTTTTTTTTGGTACAGGGCATTGAACCCAGGGGTGCTTAACCACTGAGCCACATCTCCAGCCCATGTGTGTGTGTGTGTGTGTGTGTGTGTAGATACACATATATATAGTTATATAATTATATATGTGTATTATAATAATATGTAAATATTATGTTTGTAATATAATATGTAATTATATAATTAAAATATATTTATACATATTATTTTCTATTTTTTAAGGTGCTAGGAACTGAACTCAGGGCCTTGTGCATGCAAGGCAAGCACTCCACCAACTGAGTTATATCCCCAGCCCTATATTTTACTTTGAGAACACCATCTTGCTGAGTTGCTTAGGGCCTTGCTAAGTCACTGAGGCTGGCTTTGAACTTACGATCCTCCTGCCTCAGTCTCCCAAGCCACTGAGATTGCAGGCATGCACCACAGCACCTGGCACGGGTTTGGTTTTCACTGAAGTCAGTTTTAGCATGCCACCCAGAGTTTCTTTTACAAGGGCAGCATTCTTAAAGGGCAAGGATAAGGGGGTCAGAGCACATCTGTGATAGCTGTAAAGCATCCTAGGAGTTAGGCTTGGGATCCTGGTAACTTGAGAAGACATCAGGCTCCTGACAGCCACCTGGCTCTGCTGGTGCTGAATAGGTATCTGCATAGGCCTCCAGCCAGCTCAGAGCAGGGCAAGGACATACTCACCCGACAGCGGCCATCCACACAGACATCCCGTTTGCCAGGCTCACAGGGTGTCCCGTCCGCCACAGCATCCCTGTGCTTGTAGTAGAAGTTCTCCCCCTTGGGAATGCAGTTCAGCTCACACTTGTTTGGGGCTAGGGTGGGCAAGAGGGCACAGCTGAGATCCAGGCCCGAGGCTTGGCCTTGCAGCAGGAGCTCAGGCAGGACCCAGAAGCACATGTGTGACTTGGAGAGGAGGCCTTGCCACAGCCCCCAAGTGGCACAGAATCTCACCCTTATCCCAACTACTCATGGAGGAGTAGTTTCCTCCATGAAACTACTGTATCTCTGAGGATGGAGTTGAGAAGAAATCTCAAAATAAGGAAAAAGCTACATCCTTAAGGAGGTCTACCCCAGCATTAGAGCGGCTCAGGTCTTAATAGCCAACTCTAATTATTAACGAGGTAGTGTGCGCGCTGACCATGCAGTTAAAATGGTAATTATGGAGACTGTACATTAACACAGGAAGATGCTTAAAACACAAAATGATGCTGGGCACAATGGCATCTGTAATCCCAGCTACTCCAGGAGGCTCACAAGTTGCCAGCTGGGGCAACTTAGCAAGACCCTGTCTCAAAATAAAATTAAAAAGGCCAGGGGTGTAGCTCAGTGGTAGAGCACTTGCCTAGCATGTGCCAGTCCCCGAGTTTGATTCCCCAGCACAGGGGATCAAAAATGGAAAAGAAAAATGGAAATTACTATGTAATAATTGCCTGTGCAATTATTTTCTCTATGCAAACAGAGAAAACATAGAAAGGGCTAGAATGAAATGCTAACAGTGACCATATGAAAGATGTGAGGGCAGGGTGACTTTTCCTGTATTTAATATCTAGGTATTACACATAAACAGCCCAAAGTGATAACAGGATCTTAACTGCAGAGTAAGGCAATCACTCCTAGCCTATTCTTTTTAGCATTTCTTTTGTTTCCATTTTTCTATGTGGATATATAAGAATTATTTTTAGCACCTATCCACCTCAGGATCCAGGAGGACTACTGAGTGCCAAAGCTACTTCCACCTCCCAGAGGCTGGGTGGGCACTCCTACCGGCCAGGGTAACCCCCAACACAGCATACACAGGACAAACTACTCAGTGTTGGTTGATTTGGATCCAGAAAAACTCATGGAGTTTCCAGAAGTCATTTGTCTCCAGAAGTGAAAACCCACCCAGGATTATCCCAAGGCATCTTTTGACTTACCTAAAATGTTTTAATTATGTACACGTTGGGGTTTTTATCTTGAATTGTATTTCTCTAAAAATTAATGACCTCCACCCTGCTCAGCATTACCCAGACCATGTCCTCAGGTCCCAGGCTCTGGGCAAGGGGATCTTGCTTGACCAAACCCCTCCCAGGCCCGCCTGCAGTTTGCCCCAAGGGGCACCGACGCTACCCCTCACTCCCCACCTCCACCTTTGTGCACCAGGCGGAGCCTCAGAATGCAGACTGAACAAAACCTGCGCTCGAAACGCTACGCATGCACCAGAGCTTTCAGAATATACGCATAGACCAGGAAAAGACCCAAAATGACAACCGTACTGTGTTGCCATGGGCACGTGCTAGGGGTCCTGGAGATTCTGGAAGACATGTGACCAGGCATCTATAGTGTGGTGACAAGGACTGCGAGTCGGTGTACTCAGGAGACCCCAGGACGCCAAGCGCTTACCGCCGTAGTAGGGCAGCCACTGGTACCGCCGGCCCTGGAACTCGGTGCCGTCGAACTCCGCGCACTGCTGGGCCCGGAAGTCCCGCGCGCCGTCGGGGCAGCTCTGCGCGGCAGGGGAAAGTGGGTCCAGCGTGGGCGCCGGAACCTGTCCCCTCCCACCTCCCCGGCCTGGGAGCCCTGGGTCCTCAGCCTCCAGCTGCGGCGCGCAAGGCCGCTCCAGGGGTGCGGGGTGCGAAGGGCTCGAGACGCCCAGGGAGGCGCCCCGCGGACCTCAGCTCCGTGCGGCTCGGGACCCGGGGCCGCTCGGCCCTTACCTCGGTGCTGCAAGTGCGGTGGCTTCGGGCTGGGCCCACGCAGCTGGAGCCTCCGTCTCTCCTGTGGGCAGAGCACCAGGAAGACCTCGACATGCCTGCCCCGGCCCCCAGCTTCCGTGGGGCTTCCAGGTGGGCAAGGCTGGGTCAGAGGGGCGGCTAGGTGGGGCGGGTGTGCTCACCCACAAATCCCCTTGGGTGGGCATAATTAGTCCATGTGCCTACCGGAGAAGTGGCAGAAGCCTGACTAGCTGGCACCATAGGCCTCCTTAAAGCAAATTTCCAGGGAAGATCCAAATTCTGCCCTTGGAAATGGCTGTAATATTGACCCACCGGTAAGGTTAGTTTGCGATTTAAGGAGTAAGTAGAGGGCACTTAGAATCACACCTTTCTCTCCCTCCCACCCCTCCAATTTCTCACTCATGTTCTCAGGACTGAGCTGGATGGACGGGCCTCATTATGCTTCTTTGGGTCCCACCCCTCTACAGAGCCTATCAGAGTGCAGAAAATAATAAATCACTGAAGTGGCGAACATCCATATTGACAAAGCTGCAGGGGGCAAAATAATATTTAAAAACCCACAGGAATTAGAGATTGTTGGTTGAAGATTATTCATTAACTCCACAAAAATTCACTGCAATATTTTACTACAAATCAGGTGCCTGAGGTTCAGGGGTACAAGCAGCAGACCATCCAGCTCCTCCAAATCAAGGCTGATGGTTGAAATGGGCGTGGGTACACAGGAAACGATCTGCTTTCCTACACTCCACTGAGGCTGCTTCCAAAGCGAGTGTGGCTTCCTAGCCCCTGATGCCTCGCCTGACCCAGTAGCCAGCCTCCCTTGCGCCTGCCCTCTTTGGGCTCATGTTAGTCTCCTACCTCTGGGAGTAGCAGGGGCGCTCCCGGAAGCTGATGCCTCCTCCGCAAGTCCGGCTGCAGGGGCTCCACTGGCCCCAGGGGCCCCAGGTGTCACTCTGCCGCCTCACCTTGGGAGCCTGAAAAAGACACACTCAGGCATGGGAATCAGTTTTACCCATCAGGGCTTTGAGGTAGGAGCCCCCACGAGAGCCCATCGCCTAAAACCACTCCCCCACCTGTTCACAAAGCCTATAGGACACAACAGCACTGCCCTAGCACCCCAAAATGCTCATTTACAAAATTAAGGATCAGCAGAGCAGCATGGTGGTGCACACCTGTAATCCCAGCAGCTTGGGAGATGGAGGCTGATGTATCACAAGTTCAAGGCCAGCCTCAGCAATTTAGCAAAGCCCTAAGCAACTTAGCAAAAACCTCTCAGGATAAAAAGGGCTGGGGGTGTGGCTCAGTGGTTAAGCACCCCTGGGTTCAATTCCTGGTACCAAAATAAAATAAATAATAAGAGTTAAATTAACCAGGTTTCACCATAAGGAACTAAGCCAGGCCTGAGTATGTGAGAGAAGGTGTTGAAAGTGTCCAGGCAGCAGGGAAGGGCCAGAACTTCCAGGGTGCTCCCTGGGAGAGTGGCCTTATGGCCAGGGCTGTGCACAGGTTTTTGATGGAACATTGATGTGGGCGGGGACTCTAAAGGAAAAAAAGGGATGCAACATAGGACAGGGAAACACAGCTGCAAGTCTTTGGATCAATCACCCAATCTCACTCAGCTGTGGTTTTCTCATCTGGTAAAGAAGCCACCACCAGCAGCAACTCTTGAGCTCCTACTGTTTGCTAGACATGGTGGGAAAACTGCCAAGTTAGGAACAGAGACTCCCCCCATCCCCCCACCTCCAACGATGATACACCCTGATCAGGGCAGAGCCTAGCTTGAGAACCAAGAGATCTGCACACATCCCCTTGATTGGAGCCCACGGATCATGAGCATGAACCCCTCCAAGATGGACACATAAACAGGCAGGAAGACCTTGGGTAGGACAGGGAATGTCACCCTTAGGCAATGCAGTGTTTCACCAGGTTCCCACACCAAGCCTTGTGGCACCTGCTTCTGTCCTAGGTGGTAATCTTACTTCCAGAAGTTTCTATAGCTCCGGCCTATTAAACTGGGAACTCTAATCCTGGAGGGAGGTTTCTGTGGTCTCTTCCTGCTGATCTGTGGCACAGACTTCCAGGAGTACCTCAACATCCACTCCCCTTTTCCCATTAGGTGAGAATCTTTGAAAATTTGACGTTTAGCCAGACTCTCTTAACTTCCTACAGCTAACTGTGACTGTATCACTAAGTTCTCGTCAAAGGCATGTAAGTGTTGGGCAGCAGCCTCTAGCAATCTCCTGCAGAGAACCTGCATGTGTTTTGTCCTTTTCCTCTTCCTCCTCATGCCTTCCTGCTGGATGGAAAACAGCTAGATGGCTGGAGTTGGAGCAGCCTTTTAGTCTGTGAGGGAATTTGGGAACAGAGGCTTCGTAAGTAAAGATAGAAGGATTCTAAGTCCCGGAAACCAGAAAGACCTGACACTTTGCAGCGAGCATCAGAAGTCCACACACTACAGCCACGTTCTCTCATGTACTCCTCAGAACAACCTAGCAGAGCCCATTGCATAAGAAATGTGAGGCAGAAAGAGAGGAAGCCACAGAGGAACAACTGGGCACAAGGGCAGGCCAGCCTCACTCCAGGTCTCGCTCTCCTGGGGCGGTACTCCCGCCTGCCTCTCCAGGGCAACCAAATGAGACATTAGGTGAGTGCTAAAGCTGGACAGGAATTCGACTTAACTTGCCAGGAAGTAGATGACATACTGCAAACATGTCTCATTTTCTGGAAGAGGACTTTATTTTAGGGTGTTACCATATAAGAATCTTCAAGGGGGGAAATGTGTCCCCCATGGAGAAAGCTCAGGTGAGAATGTGAGCTCTTCTCGCTGGGACTGTTGCAATGGTCTCAGGTGACGACAGAGGGCTGCTCGTCTCTAGTGCGGGACACCTAGTCACCCTTGCTTGGTAACAGTCCAGAACTCCAGAGCCACGCAAACTGCACTGAACTCCCTGAGCCATGCGCACAACCAAGAAGGAAGGGCAGTCACACAAAGGGCTTGGCTCTCAGTCTTGAGTGGCACAAAAGCTACAAGCTTTCAAAACCAGTGAGCCAAAGTATCAAAGTAATCTGTCAATGAAATTTAAACTGATTTTACTTGGATTAAGTTTCTATTTTAACGGGGAAGTGACTGAGTGGTGGGGAGTGGCCTTCCAGGGCTGAGGGGCAGTGCAGGCTGGGATTCCAACACCTCTTCCCCATCTGGACCAAGCCTGGTTACCCATGGTGACAGGGCTGCTGCCTTCTCTCCCTGGGGCCTGGCCAAGCTATTGCTCTCTGACCAAGGCCTGCTTGCATGTCTGTCTCAGTCCCCTAGTCCAGCTACCTGAGCTTCTCCAAAGCCCCAACTCCCCAAGGAGGGGCTGGGCCAGCTGATGCGGTCAAGGTGAAGTGGGACCTCCCTGCCATGGAGCGCCTTGTGTCCATCAGGATGAAGTGGGGAACTGGGTTGACGACAGGCTCTGTGTGTACAGTGGGTTGAACCCAGGGGCACTCTACTAGTGTCCCTAGTCCTTTTTAATTTTTGAGACAGGGTCTCACTAAGTTGCTGAAGCTGGCCTCTAACACTTGTGATCCTCCTGCCTCAGCCTCCTGAGTCATTGGGATTACAGGCATGTGCACGAACACAGGGCTCTCCAGAAGGTGAGCCCCTGGCCAGGCGCCTTACAAACATTTTCCTGCTTCCTGCACCCAGCACCTGTGAGAATGGCATCCACAGACCAGGCCACCAGCAGGCAGCAGGAGAGCCCTAGTCTGGGTGTCCCCAGCTGTGCTGTCTGCACCTCTCCATACCGTCTCTCCACGGAAGGAACACGTTCAGTCTCGAGTGGCACCAGCACGTTTTATTCCCTATAATTATCCAGACCACAAGCTGCATGATGGTGTGAAGCCAGAAAGGGCTGATGCAGCCAGCCTCACCCTGGGCCTGTCCTTGCCTGCCCTATGCTGTGTTTGGCACCCACTCACTCCTCCTCCCATCCCCACCAGGAGCAAATCAGGAGCCCCCTTTTCTGCTGCGCTGTTTCCAGGGGAATCAGCTGGCCTGCTCTGCTTAAGGTGGTGTATGGGGGAAGGAGAGAGATGGAGGGGAGGCCGGTGGGAATGGAGGATGAGGAACCAGCCTTTTTTCATGGGAATGGAGGCCAGCCATCTCCTTCAATCATCCATTCGTTCTGTTCAAGTCAACCCTGCCAGTGCTGAGAATGATCCCCAGGTGCTGGGGATCTCGCGGTGGACCCTGCCCCCAGCTAGAACCAGAAATGAAGGCAGCTGAGCTTCCAGCTTGGGCCACACCCCTCCACCAGACAGGTAGAGGATAGCGGGAGCAGGGTTCTCAGCCCAGGCCATGAGCAGCCCCACCTGGGACTAGACGCTGGGAATGAGAGGAGGCAGACGACTCCAGGTGTTCCCCAGGGAGAAAGGACCCAACAGGACCCAGGGCGCTCTGATTTGTTCCATCTGAGTGGACAGCGTGTGGGGTGGGCATTACAACTCCCAGATTAGAGGAATCTTAGGCTTGGTGGTTTGGCCAGGGTCATGCAGCTGGTATGGGTTAGCTTTGGGATTTTGTCCTGGGGTCATGTTGACCTCTCCACTTGGGCTTTGGATTGCATGCAGCTGGGACATGAGTACACCCTGAAGGATCTGAGTATAGCATTTCGGAAGCAAGGGTCACAGGGTAGCAGAGGTGGGAAGCTGGCAGGTAGCAGAGAAGGATGGCTGTAGGCCACCCATGGCTCTGTGACCAGTATTGGATCCTTGGGCACTTAGAGGACCGTGCAGTGCCCACCACTGACCTCCATCCCTGCCTGCCTGCTGGTCCTCCACCTGCATTTCTGCAGAGGCGGACTGCCCCTGCCCTCAATAGCACACCGTGTTGGTCCTTTCTCGGTGCAGGGGTCCTGCCTGTCTCATCTGTGCCTGCCTCACAGAGGGTGGGCAGGGCTGTGGTCTCCCCAGCAAGAGCTCTCCAGGAGCAGAGCAGACTCCCTCCTCCCCAAAATGGGTCCTGCAATCTAGAACATTCCCTGCATATCCTCAGGCCCCAGGTACCTTCTCCAAGGAACCCCATCCTTTGGGCCCCTTTTAATGAAACAGGTACTCTGATGGCCAGTTGGCCTCCTGTATCCGCTAAGTTTTGCTCTCATACCGTAGCCGCTAGCTACTTATGACTACTTAAATAAAAATCAAGTCAAATTTAAAAGTTCCTCAGTTGCAATGGCCACATGTCAGGTGTTGGATAGTCACAAGGGACCTCGTGACCTCCTCCTGAACAGCAGATCATCTCTCAGATGCAGAGCTTCTCCTGAAGGTTGTACTGGACAATTCTGCTTAGGTGCAAACCCCAAAAGCAGAGCAAGTGACAGGCACCCCAAATCCAGACTCAAACAGCCCAGCTGAGGGACAGCAGTATTCGGTTCCAGGTGGACTACAGGTGTCTGGTGGGATGGCCCATCTTGCCCTACACCTCCGCTGGTCCTGGTGTCCTTTCCACCTGACGTTCCTCCTTGGTGCACCACCAAGGGAGAGGGCTCAGCATTAGCCAGGGCCCAGTGGAGGGCACCCACCACCTTCTCAAGGACAGGTAGGTGAAAGGTTGCCATCCCCGTGCCATCCCCGCTGATTGTGCCCTGCCTCCCCGCGGGGAGTTCCGGGCACTTGTGCAGGAGCTGGAGGGCGGGGAGGTGGGTTACCTCTTATCCCATCTTATCCAGCACTGCCCCTCTCCTGGGTAAACTGGGGCCACCGGTGGGCTCCAGCCCACTTTTCCGGGCCGCCTCACCCCGCCTCCTCCGCAGGGTCCTACCCTGAGCGGAGCGGGCTGCACTCACCGAGGACCCGGGTGCGGGAACCAGCAGCAGGGGCACAAGCAGGAGAAGTCGCATTTCCGCCTGCAGGAGAGGTCGCGGGTTAGAGCTGGCGGGCAGGAGCAGGGCACCGCCCCCGCCGTTGCAGCTCTGGGTGTGGGGTCGCTTTTGCCGAGGCTGACTTTGAACTCACGATCCTCCTGCCTCAGTCTCCCAAACCGCTGGGATTACAGGCCTGCGCCACCGCGCCCGGCATTGTACATCAGGTCTTTTGTTTGTTTGTTTGTTTTTTGCGGTGCTGGGGATTGAACCCAGGGCCTTGTGCAAGAGGCAAGCACTCTACCAACTGAGCTATCTCCCCAACCCTATGTACATCAGTTTTTTTTTATCATTAAAAATATATTTTTTAGGGCTGGGGTCGTAGTTCAGTGGTAGAGCGCTTGCCTAACATGTGTGATGCACTGAGTTCGATTCTCAACACCATGTACAAATAAAAGGTCCATCAACAACAAAAAGAAAACATAAAAAATATATTTTTTAAAGTCTGATGATAATTTTAAAATTCAACTGCTTTAAAAAAATGTTAGTTGGGCTGGGAGTGTAGTGTAGTGGTAGAGAGGGTGTTTAGCATATTGCACCAAGGACCCTTGGTTCAATACACACACCCCCACATACACCCACACCCACCACACAATTGTATCATGTATGTGGTATTATACATTTAGCATCATATATACATTTACACTCATATAGTGGGGATTGAGTGCAAGATCACTTTACCACTGAGCTACATCCCAGCCCTTTTTATTTTTGTTTTGAAACAGGATCTCACTAAATTGCCCAGGCTGGTCTCCAAGTTGCAATCCTCCAGTCTCAGTGGCTGGAATTTCAGGCCTGCACCACCGCCCTACTTTGTATCCTATTTTAAACCCAGGCCAGCTTTGCTCTTCACGGAATCTCCATGGACAGCTCCATTACTAGTGTGCATACAGGCAGATGCTCAGGTTGCTGTGCAAGATTAATTACTCGGAGAGTGCAGTGTTCGTACAAGGGCTGTGTGGTTTGGTGTGTACAATGTGTGCATAGGCAGTGTGGTATGTGTGTGTTCAGTATGCACACACTTTACTCTGTGTGCTTGTGTGTACTAGTCATTGTCTCAAAGAATGACATAAGCAATGTGTGCTGTTCAGTACAAAACGTTAAACATGTACTGACTTGTACGTTTGAATTTTAAAATCTGTAATTCTACCAGTCTTTTTTTACATACAAAATGACTTCAGGTTACAAGGATAAAACAGCATACATAAGCCAAGTTTGGCAAAATTTTCCCTGGCACACGTATAGGTACTCAGTAATTTGGTAAAAACAATGATTCGTCTAGTAATTATTTTCATTGTCAAATCCGAAATTCCTGGGGATGGCGTGAGGGAGGTTTGTGCGGTCCCCTCCCGGCCGCTAGGCCCCGGCCTCGCTGGAGGCTGCACCTGGGACAGCATCGTCCCGGGAGGGGAGCAGGAGCTGCTGTAGGAGCTTGGTTCTAAGGCTGATGGCGAAGAAGAGCTATGCAAGATGCTTCTCTACAGGAGACAGACCTTTAGGGGTGGGTGAGCTTAGCTATGGGAGAGACTGAAGAAAGGAGAGGAAACAAAAAAAAAAAAAATTTTTTTTTTAACTTATAATTGCTACCAGCACTACCCGGGTCTCTACAAATGCACCGGACTACAATCCCTATCTGCAATTCCAAAGTCCCGGAAGCCTGTAAAGTTGTTTTTTCAACTCGTGATGGCAAACAACCTGTCCGCTGCACGGCCAGCCCTGCTGGCTCTGGCCTCCCGGCTACTCCCGGGGTTGGGCGGGGGCAGGACCGAGCGCCGGATCGCAGGACCGGCTCTCCAAACGCGCTGGTGCTTAACCAGACCCAAAGGCGGCGGGCGGGACCCAGGCAGGGGCTCGGCGCAGGGCAGACCTGGAGCTGGCGCCTGGGTGGCGCTGGGCATCGCAGCCCTGCACTGCCCCCAACTGACGTGGGTTCTGCCGGGGCCGGCGTGACGCTATCCTTTTCTGCCTCACCTTGAAGGCGCGCCCCGCGTCCCCACCCCGGGACTGCGCCTGTGCGTCCTCCGAAGGCCCCCGAGGTGCGGTTCGCAAGTGAGGCCGGGGGATGCGGGGCACGCGTGGCAGCAGCCGGGCTGCGGGGCTTCAGCTCCTCACGCCCAGATCCCCAGCATCAGGTCGGAGGGGTCGCGCTCGGCCGCCCCAGCAGTCGCCTCCGCGACGCGCGGGGAACCGCGGTCCCTCCGAGGGAAGGTGGCGGGAAGCGCGGGCGCTGGGACCTGGCCGAGCCATTCTCCGCACCCTGGCCGGACGGCGACCGGCCCTGCGCCACCTCGGTGGAGGGAGCCGGAGGGGCCCCCACGCCCCACGTTCTCCGACCTCGCAATCGCTGCGAGCCCAGCGGGGCAAATTCCTGCAGAAGCCCGGAGTCCGTCCCGCGCCGGCGCCCGCCCCCGCCTTCCTACCTGCCTCCGAGAGCGCCGGGCGCGCTGCGCTGCGCTGCCAGGGCCGCTCCGTCGGTGCCCGCCCAGCCCCAGCCCGGGTCTGCCCGCCGCGCGGAACGCCCGTGGAGGTTGGGCTTCTCTCCCCGCCGCTGGCTGGCTTCCTCCCGCCCATCTCCCCCACCCAGCCGGCCGACACCGTCTCCAGTCTCCGTGGGAGGACAGTGGCCCTGTGGAGAGGACTCCTTGGTGACCAGAGAAGCCCCGAGCCTCCACCCGCTTGGTTCCTTGCCAAGGCTTGGCTTATCCTCCTCTCCGTGGGCTTCGGGTCATTCCTGCCTTGGGTCTGCACCAGTCGCCTCTTGGATCCCACTTGCCCTTGCCCGTGCCCTGCCACCACAGCCACGCACCTCGTGCCCAGCCACCTTCTTGTCTTTCACCCTTGAATTTATACTTCGACCGCAACAGAATTTCTCCTCACATGCTGCTTATCCCCACATCCCAGCCAGCTTTACTCACTGTCTAGAACGTACCATCCCCAGACCCTCTAACTCCTATTCTTCTCTCAAAACCCTGATCAAATTTCCCGCTTTGAAGCCTGCCACAGACACCCCCCCCACCCACCCCCGAGGCAGGGCTGTTGCGTGGCTACTCCCTCAGTTTTTGTCCCTTCTGCTGTAGTTGTGTGGTGCGTCACACAGTAGTGCTCAGTCTCCTGAGTGAGCCGAGTTCCCAGAGGGTAAGGCCTGCATCCTCCTCTCCTGTGCCCAGGGCACTGGTTGGCCTCAAGACAGGGGCTGAGTAAATGTGGTAAATTTAATTTCCTTTTCCAATTGTCCTTTTTCTGAACCAAGGAACCTCTTGTCTGTCATTCCTTTTCTAAAACTGGAATTCACTCATCTCTAGGAAAATGGCCCTGAGCCTGGGGGAGCTGGGAAGGGCACAAAGGCTAGTCCCCTTCCCCCATTCTCTTCTGCCTTTGGCCCCTTGCTGGCTCTGGCTGTCCCTTCTCGCTGGCCTCAAGTGAGCAGAGAAATTCACCCATGGGGGAGCTCAGCCCTCTTCAGAGCTGGGCTTCTGCAGCCCATTACCTTGAGCCCACGCTGATCCTGGGGCAGAGTGCTTGTTAAAACATAAACCTGGGGCCCTTTCTTACCTATCAATGTAGAGAGGAGGGGCCGGAGCAGCTGTGTCTCAGGGGGGCCCCTGGGGAGTTGTGTGAATTCTTGGGCAAAGATAAAGCTTGGCAGAAAAAGCAGAGTGAAATTACCCAGAGCCTCTCCAGAAGAGGAAAATAGTTTCTTCCATTCTAAAAGTCCCACTCCTTGGCCCCACCAGCTGGGACCTTTCTGAGATTGGTCAAAGTTCCCAGTTAAGTGGGAGGAAAATGCTTCTCCCACTGCAGGGTGGGGCTGCTGAGGCCCAAGGAGGCCACCCTCCTGATCATCTGGGTTTCCTCAGATCCCTTCCTCTCAGACACCCAGACCTGGGACTTCTTACTCCCCACCCCAGCTGCAGGGAGGCCCCTGAGGTTGGGGAGGCAGGACTGCCCACAGCTAACCTCACCAATCACTGACTTGGGCAAGAACTCCTCCGCTCACCCCAGGGAGACATGGGAGCACAGAACCCAACAAATAATCAGTGCACAGAAATATGGTAGTTTCAGAAAAAGTGTGAAGCCTTCCTTCCGGTTGTAAATCCCCCCCTGTACTGTCTCCATGCCACTCACTGGCAGCACCAGAGACCCCTTCCGTTTGGGGATGGGGTAGCCTGGGGCAGCAGCAGGAGCACGGTCCAGGGAGGGAGACAGACCTGAGTTGGACACCAGCCTTGCTTCTCACTATGTGTGAGCTTGGGCAAGTCATGTCACCTCCGTAAGTCACAGCCTGTTCACATGAGCCCCCATGTGGCATGCTTCCATAAGGCTCCCACCAGAGGCTGAGTACATGCTAATTCCTTCTGCCCCTTGTGCCCCCTAATTCTCTACACCTTGATCATTTCTCTAGATTGCATAGCTAGGGACAAAGCTAAGAAATAAGTGGCCAGATCTGCGTGGGGTGGGGTTGGGATGGAAGGAATGTCTGGGAGATGCTCCAGCGCTCCCCTCAGCCTCTCTGCTCCCCTGTGCCAGGGTTGCCCTGCACTGTTATCCTGGTCTCTTTTCTCCCTTTAAACTGGGAGCTTTGCAAGGGCAGAAATCTCTTTTCCCTTGTTATATCCTGTGCTGGAGGTTTGCAGTGGTCCTGAAACTTTCCCTCTGGAGAGGGTTGTGGGAAGCACAGTTGATTAGCAGCTCCAGCTGGTACCTGGCTGCCTTCCACATTCCCAAGGCTCCCCACATGGCTCCCTCCATGGTTATCTTCCTGGGCCTTTCCTGTTACTGCTCACTTGCACACCTAATCCAATTTTGGCATCTGCTTCTCCAAGGACCTGGACCGACTCACAGTGTTCTTGGTTGCAAACCACAGAAAGGGACCTGGACAACTTCGATAGAGAAGTTGCTTAGAGGAAGGACATTGGGAGCTCACAGAATTGACAGGAAGGCTGGTGGGTCAGACATGGAAATGGGCTGAAACCCCTGTGAATATTGTAGATTGTAGCCCAGAAATGGTTCTGGTTAGCCTGCTGGATGCTGGGCTATTTCCATGATCACTTTCAGGCAGTGCTGACCAACGTCACCCCAGGAAAACACCTTGAATGGTCCTTGTTACTCAAACCCCACAGAACATACCTGCACACATTCTGCCAGGCTCTGAGACACGAGAATTGGCAGCTTCCCTAGATGGGAAGTTGTATGCTGAGCTACCCTAGAAAATGAACGTCTACCGTATCCCTGCAGCCCAGCACGTGATTTCTGTTGAACTTCTGTTTTCTGTTGAACTCTTGAACTAAACTTCTCTGCTTCCTTCTTTTTGTGGTGGTGGTTGTTCATGCATGTATTTATTCCTTGACTATCTAGGTGCCTAGACTGTTCCAGAAGCTGGAGACAGCCCGAGTGGCTGTGGTAAATGTTCAACAGCCAGCACTGCTGGGTGGGGTCGAACAGGTTCCCTGGGGTAAATGCCCACCAGAGCCGCATTCCAAACACCAGCTCACCCCTTCCTTGTTGAGTTTACACTTTATTAAGGGGTTGTAAGCATTCTAGTGCTGTGTGTTCATTTAGATTCAAACCAATCTTTAAATCTGAATATTCAAATAGTCCTATTGTTAAACTTAAATATATTGGTTTCCCTTAATAAAAATGGTCCCTGTGATAGGTTGATATTGATGTGACCAAAATACCTGCCATAAACAACTTAAAGGAGGAAAGATTGATTTGGATTCGATTTCAGAGGCCTCTCAATTGGTGGTCAGCTGACACCCTTGTTTGGGATCAAGGTGAGGGTGTGGCAGCTGGGAAGCAGAGAGACAGAGAGGAGCCAGGGATAAAATACAATGCCTGGTGACCGGCTTCCTCCAGTCACGCCCCAGCTGCCTGCAGTTCCCGCCACCGCTCCGTAGTCCATTCAAACTATTCATCCATCAAATGGTCGCTCCAC
Organism: Sciurus carolinensis; assembly: GCF_902686445.1. Lineage (NCBI taxonomy): Eukaryota > Metazoa > Chordata > Mammalia > Rodentia > Sciuridae > Sciurus > Sciurus carolinensis. The sequence goes on along the minus strand of NC_062214.1, from coordinate 171,674,126 downwards.
CGATGAGCTCAGAGCCCTCATTTCCTGAAATCTCCACCTCTGGACCTGGCTGCACTGGGGACTAAGGCTTGAGACTGGGGACTAAGGCTTGAAACCATGAGACTTGGAGGGACATTCCGGACCCAGACCATAACAGTCCCCTGTTTACCATGGTTGGACTTAGAGCTGACGCATGTAAAATGTAAAAGCAATATACATTCTGTAAAAAAGGTACTTTGAATTTTAAATTTGGATCTCTTCCCTGGCTAGTGACTCTGCTTGTGATTCCCCCCGCCCTGCCCATGCCTGGCAGCAGTGAACCCAGGCGCCCCGCCAGCCACTTGATCACCACGGGGAACAAGGGACACTCTGCAGTGTACTGCCCGTGATGTTCAGCAGGTCTGGGGATTAAGTGCATTTTCCGCAACTTTTTAAATATAGGATGGTTTTCTTGTAATCCCATCAAAAATTGAGCAGTATCTTTTGTGCAATCACTCAAAAATTGGGGAAGGAGGGCATTAAAACCTGAGGGACAGCTCTGCCCTCCAGTCACCGCTGTTTCCAGGTGCCCCCTCAACCCTTCTTCCTCCCTCTTGTTGCCACATCCCAGTCAGCACTTGGAGACACCAGCCAAGCCCACTGGAGTGAGAGTCCTTTGCTCAGATGTGACAGGCGATCTTTATAAAATAAGTTACCCGACCTTTGGAGAGGGTTTCATCCTCAAAGCTGGGACAGAACTATCACATCTCTTCCCACAGACAAGAGGGTCATCCAGAAAGAAAGAACAGGAATTCCTGGGATGTCCCCTCAGTGACTGTGGGCCTAGTATGTCCCTACCGCCCTGCCCCTCCTCATTTCAGATCCCAGAAAGGGACATCAGGAGGAGGGGGAGGCTCATGGGGAGGCGAGGCAGGACACTGCTCTGGGGTGGGGCAGGAGGTCCTGAGGACAGAGAACAGGAAGGGCTTCCCTGATGCCCATCCTCACAGCCTCCCAAGAGATCTCAGCCCTCCTCTCAACTGTTCTGTCTCTGCTCTCAGGGCCACAGTCCCTTAGGAGAAGCTGACTACCTCAACTTCTCCAGAGGTTGTTGGGAAGAACCTGCCTCTTTTCCTGAGTGAGAGACAGGCTCAGGGTCCAGGTCCCACAAGGGCCAGTGTGGAGTGTGGAGCCAGGCCACAGGGAACAGGCCCAGAGGGTGTCTCTGGGCCTCACGGCTTAGGGTGGGCGTCTGTGGTGTGGCCTCAGTGCCCCAAGGGGTTCAGAGTCTCTTTCTGAGGGTCCTGCACAGCAAGCTCCAGGCTTGGTATCCCTGGGGTCACCAGGGACAGGGGTTCTGGATTGGTAGCTTCAAAGGCCAGAAGTCAAGGCCATTGGGGTCTCTTCCTGCTAGTCTCAGCCTCCACACCAGCCGGGAGGTGCTTCTATCATCTCCCAAGCTTTAGCCTCAGTATTTGGATGGTCCTGAGCCCAGATGCCTACAGGTCGCCTGAGTCTTGGGCCAAGGTCTGGCAGCGTAGCCCAGAAACTCATGTACTGGGGCCTCACGGCTCTGAATCACGCTCCACAAGCTAACTTCAGTGAGGAAAGTAGTTTGCCACTTTGGGGGTGCTGCTCTGACTTCAGTAATGTTGAGACCTGTTGTCCTGGACCCCTGTTTTAGTTTATTTATTTATTTTGCTGGTCTAGGGATTGTACCCAGGGCCTCTCACAAGCTAGGTCTGTGCTCTACCACTGAGCTACATCCCCAGCCCAGGGACTCCTTATCTATCTATCTATCTATCTATCATCTATCTATCATCTGTCTATCTATCTGTTGGTACTGGGGATTGAATCCAGAGGCACTTTACTACTGGGCTACATTCTCAGTTCTTTTATTTTTTATTTTGAGATGGGGTCTCACCAACTTGCTAAGGCTGGCCTCCAACTTGTGATTCTCTTTTCTCAGCCTCCCAGGTTGCTGGGATTACAAGAATGTGCCACTGTGCCCAGATGGAACTCCTTTTTAAGCATAATGCCTCTAAATATAGAGACAGAAAACTAGGTCTAAGCTCTTTATTTTTACTACTTTTCTATTACGGCAGTTCTGTTACATATACGGCAGTCCCTCTTATCCCCGGTTTCCCTTTCCACAGTCTCAGAAAACAACTGTCAACCGTGGTTTGAAAATCTGATATTATTAAATGAAAAATTCTAAAATAAACAATTACCCTGTCAATTTTTTCTATTTTATTGTCATTGTTAATCTCTTACTATGCCTAATTTGTAAGCTAAATTTATGAATAGGAAAAAGAATATATAGGGGTTTGGTATAGCAGGTGATTTCAGGCAACCAATATCTCACCCTCAAATAAGGGGGATTACTGGATCTAGGTCCCAATTTCTCATCAGACACACTTGGGTCAAATGTTTTTCAGGATTGAGAGTTTTTCAGATGTCAGAAGTTACTAAGCTGCATATTATACAATATCCCCACCAGGGTTGGAAGCCCTTTTTAATCAAAACAAACAGAACAACACGCACATTCCTGACTCTTTCAAAACTTAAATATTCACCTACGTGGGTAATCAAGACCCTCAGTGGCCTACAACAGATCAGGTCAGATCTGACAAACTTAAGAAAAACCTTTCAGTTTTCAGAGCACTTTGAATTTCATAATCGCAAATAAGAGACTCTAAACCTGCACAAAATACAACACAACCACAAAGGAACGAGGATTCTGAGGAGCGACCTTCTCAGGCTGGAATCCTATCACAGTTGCTGTCCCCTGCGCCTAGCATGAGGCTGCACGGCCTGCCTTGGTTGCAGGGTGGGCCACCACTTGCTGGCTGTGACATCTTGGGCAAGCTAACCTTCCTGCAGACGACAATAGATTAATGTCAATAAAAGTAAACACAATTGAAAATTCCTGGCAATCTTTGGCTGAGAGAGCAAAGACTGGTGACAGAAAAACGGAGGCAGCGGTGTCCCAGGTAGGGAGGGGTACGTGCCCTGGACCACAAAGACCCTCCACGCGGGCCTCTGTGAGGTGCAGACCCTGAACGTCAGACTGGCCGTGAAGTGCACACCTGCCAGAGCTGGAGCTGAGCCTGCTGGGCAGGGCTTCCCACGCTGGGGTACGTGACCCTGGGGCTACGGAGACCCTGATCAATAAGATGCAGCTCCTGGGAACAGCTGTAGGACTGGTAGGTAGTTTTGGTGATGGCTTATGTTTGTTTCTATATTAAATATGCAATCTGAACGAACCTGGAGGACATCATGCCGAGTGACACGAGCCGGTCACAAAGGGACAGACGGGATTTAGCCTACTTGGAGAACACAGAGAATTCCACTCTTCCAGGTTCCTAGAGCAGTAAGCTTCACAGAAACAGCAGACTGGGTTGCCAGGGACGGGGAGAAGGGAAAGTGGGATTCAGCGTTGAATGGTGTCAGTTCCAATTTGGGGTCAGAAAGAGGTTCTGGAGATGGAGGGTGGTCCTGGCGGCACGGTGTGAATGTGCTTTTATTTATTTATTTATTTTCGTCCCAGGAATTGAGCCCAGACGCAGTTAACCACTGAGTCCCATCCCCAGCCCTTTTTATTGTTTTTTTAGAGACAGGGTCTCACTAAGTGGCTCAGGGTCCTGCTGGGTTGCAGAGGCTGGCTTTGAACTCGTGATCCTCCCGCCTCAGCCTCCCGAGCTGAGGTGTGCACTACTGTGCCTGGCAACATGCATGTATTTAATGTCTCTGAATTGAACACTTCAAACTGGTTAAGATGGTACATTTTATATAGTATGTATTTCACCAAATCAAACCACCACAAAAATATTTATTATGAAATGAAATTTAAAATATATTTTTAAACTCCAGAGAAATTTCTGGCTGAGGCAGCTCCTTTGGACTGTGTCCTAGGGTCTCTGACCTCCCTCTGTGGTTGGAGCAGCTTCCAGGAGAAAGCTGAGAGACGTAGGACTGCTCATTTTCCCAAGGAGAACACTGGGGACACCCAGGCACAACCCAGTGCCCCTCTTCCTGGAGGCCCTGGACAGGACGCCTGTCTTCCTTACTTGGTGTGTATAATTCCGGGAATGTTACTCATCTTCTTATTTTTCTCATCTGTAAAATGGGGATAACCAGCCCCACTTACAGGGTGGGTGAGGATGACAGGAGATGGTGCTAGTGATGGGCTTAGCACAGTGTCTGGGAAATATTAATAGTAGATGCTCAATGAACACTGGCCATGTGGAGCAAGGACATTCCTCTAGGACTTTTCTTGGTTCAATGAAGGTTAAGTATTAAGACTCACATTATCAGCCAGCTGCTGTGGCGCATACCTGTAATCTCAGTGGCTCGAGAGGCTGAGGCAGGAGGATCTTGTTCAAAGCCAGCCTCAGCAACTTAGCAAGGTCCCCAGCAACTCAGTGAGACCCTGTCTCTAAATAAAATACAAAAAAAGGCTGGGGATGTGACTCAGTGGTTGAGTGTACCAAAACAAAACAAAACAAAAGCCCACATTATCTACCGCAGAATGATACTGGCCAAATTCTTTTATTATGTGTGCTTGCACAAATGTGTAACATATGAGTTCTACCATTAGGTTCAACTATAATGCACCAAGAGAATACATGGGGCGGGGGGGAGAAGAACCATATCATGATGTGTTCCTCCTGCAGTCAACGCTGTGACATTGACCCAAGACAAACCCACACATTTCTCAAGATGTCGTAAATGCGTTCTGGAGGAGGAAGCTTGTTTGGGTTCAGTCTTGACCACCTGTTTATAAACATGGGGCTGGTTAGTGGTTGTTCTTACTCAGACATTCCCAGACTCATGCCCTGCGGACACCATTCCACACGGAAATCCCCTCCTGCAGACCCCTCCCCCCAATACTTACTTCATTGATCCAAATAATTACCAAACAACTCCCAGGAGCCTGGGATGGGCCATCCCACACCTCAGGAGCAGGGCCCACTGGAGGGCATGGCCGCTGGTGGGCCCACGCAGGCACACCCATATCTGTGTATATTTGTCCTCAGAGGGCCCCTCTCTGGCTCAGGGGTATCAGAGCAAAGGAGGCTTTCTTCTGCCCAGCCTCCCTGTCCTGAGAGCCAGTCTGCAGACAAAGGCTGGGTTCCTTCTGAGAATACCAAAGTGGGTGGCGAAGACACAGGAATGTCAAGCCTCAGGGAAATGGAGGCAAGAACCAGGTCCCTGGACCCTGTCCAGCTGGAGGCAGAACTCTGGGGTGAGGCATCTGGTGAGGAGGGGTCTGGAAGGTGAGTGAAATGTGCTGGGTGGGCCCAAGAGGGAGGGCGAGTCAGGGGAGGGGCTGGGAAGCATCTGGGTTGGCCGTGTTCCCAGGGAGAAGATGGGGCCAGACTTGTCTCCAGTTCCAGGAGCAGGGGCCCCTCTGAGGGGGCGGTGAGGCCTCACCCTCCTCCCAACCACCAGCAAGTGGGAGCGATGCCAGGAAGCCGGGAGACAAGACCGGCGAGCCCTCACTGCCCATGGGCTCTTGTCATGGTGGAGCCCCCAGGTCAGTCTCAGAAGGACTCGGGCTCCTGCAACCAGGGAAAGGGCCCCCCTGAGGAAGAGTTTCCCCTCACAGAATGTTTACCAAAAGTGTATCTTTATTTAAAAACAAAAATCAATTCACATGGGCTAGGGATATAGCTCAGTGGTAGAGCCATTGCCTGGCATGTGCAAGGCCCTGGGTCCAACCCCCAGTACTGGGGGGAGGGAGAGAGGGGGAGAGGAGGTGGGGAGAGAGAGAGAGAGAGAGAGAGAAAAGGCAGATAAAAAAATCAATTCATGTAACAATTATCAAAAATTTGGAGCATCTTGATGAATCTGACATACATATCTTTAATGACGAAAGTTGTATAATTGGGCTGAGGATATAGCTCAGCTGGTAGCGTGCTTGCCTTGCAAGCAACAAGGCCCAGCACCACACACACACACACACACACACACAAAAAAAAAAAAAAAAAAAAAAAAAGTTGTATAATCACTTATAACATGTCTACAACTTATCTATAGTACACTATAGTACAGAGGGGGAAAGGGAGCATTCTAATCCTTGCTAGTTAGGAAGCAGTCCCCCAAAGGATGACCTGTCACATGGAGACAGGGAGAGGACTGACATCCCTGTCCTCTAGAGCATGCAGCTCTGGGGCCATCGCCACGACAAAAAAGGGATCCCCTGGCTTGAAGGGCTGTGCCCTCGATAGCACATTAACCTGGGCCAGCTGGCTTCACTGTTATTCATGGAATTGGCTTCTGGAGGCCCACAGAAGCAACCTGAGAGCCACGCTTGCAAAATGTGAGGTACTGGTCCAGCTCTCCCGGCCCTGCCCCAGAGAGAGCAGATGTAAAAGAAAAAGTGAAGGCAGATGCCCCCTCCCTGTATCCTCAGACGGCTGGGCTCTGTGCAGCTTCCCAAGACAGAACAAGCCCTGCACCTCCCTGGGACATTACATTCCTCCGGCTGGGCTTCTCTACCCAGTGGTAATGGGAAGCTGGGTCAGGAGATCCAGAGCAAGGTCTCCCCAGCAGATGTCCACTAAGACAGAGGGAGGCACAGAAGCCTATGGCACTTCAGCAAGCCTGAAGACACCACGCAGTCGCTTCTGTCTAGCCCACAGCAGTGAAACCCTGTCAGCTGCCTAAGCAATGAAGGTCGATGCTATTTTGTGAAGATGTAGATAGCTCTGATTAGTAAGTAGAAAAACCAATGATAACCAGGTACGTTGTAGTTTCTCGGTGGATGAAATCTTTGAAAACCTAGGTGCAGTTTAAAGTTCCAAAAATCTCCTTTAGTTTTCTTCTCAGGGATTTGAGAGACCACTATGTGTCCATCATTGTGACAGCCACCGTGTGGAGGGGCTGATACTGTGTGTGGTTGGGGTGCAGCTCGGTGGTAGAGTGTGCCTCAGCATGGTTCAATCCCCAGCATGCACACTTGGGCACACACACACATGCACGGACGTGTATGTGTGTATGAACATATTTGTCCAGCTCCAAGTGATGTTTCCACTTTTAAATGATCATTGTATGTCTTTGAGTTTAGTTTGCTACCTGAGAACTTCACCTGCAGGTCCACCTTAAGGTATGCTGTGAGTTTACCCTGCAGGGGGAGCACAATCCTTTCCTCTTTTGCATGAGAAACTGACCTTGGATTTATGATAATTGTCAGAATAAAAATGGAGTCACGTGTGTCAAACTCCAACAAAATAAATAAATAAATGAATGCAGTTGGGAGGTGGTGAAGGAGGGGATCTCATGTATAGACACCTGATAACAAGAAATACTACAGACGCTCTGCCAGAACCACAGCCTTGCACCAAGGCCACTGCAACCTGACCAAAAAATCTTTCTCCAGGACAACCCGTCAGGTCCCCTCTCACCCTGCAGGAGTTCTATTTCTGTGCACAATAAAACCTACTCTTACACTTACTCAAAAAAAAAAAAAAAAAAAAAAGGATCTGCATCAGCAACAGCCTATCCAACCTTGGACTAGTGCCGACCCGGCTATTGATCCTGGTGGTCAAGGATAATTGTTTAAGACAACTAATGTAGCCCTATTCATTTTTCCTTTAAAATTTGTCTTCCTTTGCCTCCTTGGGTATATCCATGTGTGTCCCCATTGTAATGCTCATTCCTGAAAAAATTTCTTGTTTTTGGAGAATCTGTTATTTAGGTTGACATAATTTGGGGTTGGATGTGGGAAAAGAAAGAAAATGGAAAAAAAAAAAAGAAAAAAGGAAGGAAGGAAGGGAGGGAGGGAGGGAAGGAGGACGGGAAGGAGGAAGGGGAGACCTGCAGCAAGGTCAGCTTTGGAAGGCTGCAGTCCAGGGTGTGACCAGTCCTTTTGAGCTCTCTGCTTTCACGACTTTCCTTTGCTGACCCAGTGTCTTCTCTTTATGGTGAGTTCGTTCAACTGTGTTTGGTGTCAGCTTTTATCATAAGGAAACTTAAGACCTTGGATCCCTCCCGGGACTATAAAAGATGATCTCTTCTAGCAAGCCCTTTCTGACACGAGGACACTGTCACCTGGGAGAGTCCTCTGGTCTCTACAGAACTGACATAGTTTGTGAGGACCTTGTGTTTTTTCTCGGGAATTTACCTTTAGTTCTGAACATCTGGCTTAAAATTTGTTTGTTCTGCACAGCTGGTTTAAATTTTTCTGCGTGAGCACTTTCTCGATTTTGTTTTGGTTAGATGGCACGCATCTACAAAGGATTTGGTTCTTTTACTCTTCCCCTTCTGCTTGCTTCAGAACGTTTTTTTCAGGAGTAAAAATATTTATTCCTGAAGGCTTCTAAGATTTTTCTTAGAATCTTGAAAGACTAATAATATGTGGAGAGGGATCCCTAAATTTGAAAGGCACACAACAGGACTTCTTTCTCGGGCCCTAGGCAGCTGTATCATGGTCTGTTCTCAGGCACATTCTTTTTAAACCAATGGAGAAAGTAAACCAAGAATCCAATCTCAAATGGCAACTACAGGATTCAGCAATCTGGATGGCATGCTAGCATGCTGGAGGCTTCTAACCTCTCTGTTTTTCTTTATTTTTCCCTATACTCCCAATCCATTGACTTTTTTGGCCTAGATTTTAAGATGAAATACTGTTACAAATTAAAATTAAAGAATAAATATACTCTTGGCAATTTTCATTGTTCTGCAAAGTTTTTCTTAGAGCTAAGATAAGAAAAAAGACGACTTTCAGGTTAATGGCTTTGCAAATCACAGCCACTCCGTGGCCCAGCAACCTAGCTACCTGAGTCATCCTGTTGGAAATAAAATGGAGGTTTGCTGGCTACCAATTGATTAGAGCTATGGTTCAGTTAGTTAAAAGGTTGATAGTCTAAACAAAACAAAACAAAAAACTGGACAAGCAATAGGAGAGAGATGCAAAAGTAGTCACAGATATGCAGATGTATTTTTGCTAAAGAACATTAAAAAGAAAATTAATTTTGTATTAGAATTTTGGGTGGTCTCAGTGATTAGAGAATAAGAAAATCCGATTTTGTCTTAAGGTGAAATGGGACAACATCAAAGGCTTAATCAAGTGATAAAGTTTGGAGCAAGTCCTAAAGGTCAGGGGAAGTTGCAAAAGGTTTATGAAAGAGGAATCTGGGTATTGAATCCAGGGCCTTTGCCTGCTAAGCACTCTCCACCAATGAGCTACACACCTAGTCCTTGAGAGGTTTTGAACCATCCTCCCTGAGAGTACTATGTGGTCAATCAGTATTCTTGTTACACTTACTAATTGACCAGGCCAAACTTGATGCAACTAAACTTATTTCACTAATTATGTTTCTAAAGAAAAACTGTAACTCACCTCTTGCCTCAGCCTCCCAAGCTGCTGGGATTACCACCACCGTACCCAGTACAATGATGCTTAGTCTTGAGCTCTTGGTTCATAACTATTATGCAAACTGGATATTATACTTCTACTGATTTTGCTTTGTATTTTTCTTTTTAAACTTTGCACCCTGTTCTTCAGAAGCACAATTCCTAACAGACTAAAGTGAACTAACAATGAACACCAGGTAAACATAGCCTGAGAGCCATTCCTTCCAAACCTCATTGCTGCTCAAATTTAGCCAAAAGGGTTTTGATACTGACTCCTAGTTGCCATTCACTTGTGTCCAACATGGGACCAGACCAACAGGAACAGGTCCATTCTGGCACCACGGGTCAACCAAAACCTAACTTCTGGAGGGCTGATGAGTGATGTTTTCAGAGAAAGATTCTGATCAAAGGGGGGAAATGTGAAAGTTGTCTGAATAAAAATGGAGTCACTGTGTGAAACCCTAGCCAAATAAATAAAGCCAAGAAGTTGTGAAGGAGAGGATCTCATGCTACATACCTGATAACAGTAACTATCTAAAGAGGTTCTGCCAGAACTACAAGCTTGCACAAAAGCTACTGCAACCTTATACAAAAAATTCTGTGAGGACATCTGCCCAACAACCGCCTGTCCAACCTTGGCTTTATGCCAACCTTGTTATTGATCCTGGTAGCCAAGGGTAATTACTTGAAAACAACTTTTGTATCACTTTTCATTTTACCTTTAAAAATCCTTTGCCTAGGGCTGGGCTTGTGGCTCAGTGGCAGAGCACTTGCCTAGCATGTGTGAGGCACTGGGTTTAATTCTCAGCACCACATAAAACTAAATAAATAAAATAAAGGCATTGTGTCCATCTACAACTAAAAAAAGAAAAATCCTGTGTCTTCTTTTGCCTTCTTGGATACAATCACACCTATTCTCATTATAATGTTTATTCCTAAACAAACTTATTTCTGAAGAATCCCTTGCCATTTGTTATTTAGGTTGACAGATTACATATAGCTCTATCAAATACTTTAATTCTTTTATAAAAAATAAGAAACAAAGGCAGCAAGAATATATCACTTCTCCTAAGAACTAGGACTCCAACAAATCTGGTTCCTGGGGCTCTTCCCATCTCCTCTCTTTCTAGGACAGGGCACCCCTATACAAAAGCCAGACCATAGGCAGAAATGAATCTTTATCAAGCATAAGACACTGCACATGTTGAAAGCCCCCTGTGATAGATTAGGTCATTTCCTTTATCATTTCTACAAGTCACTTAATGAAGGAAGTACATTCTAATAAATACGGAAACCAATGTGGTTAGCTTATTATATTTTCCTTTGTATAAATCATCTTTATTAAAAATAACAATGGTTATCTGTGGCTGTCTCCACATACTTCTTCCTTCCTGATTTTGTTTTTAGTAGACAGTCTTCACCTTCTTGGCTCATTCAGGTTCCTCCCTTCTTTCCAATCTTCGTTCAAAACTGTTTCTGAAGAAAATTCTGACTTTAAACTTCATCTTTTTCTTTTAAAGTTTTTCTTTTAAATCTGGTCTTTTGTGGATCCTCCTTACTCTGAGTTGAATTTCTGTGCATGCTGTCATTTCACTTTTAACCAGATCCTAAACTTCTCCACACACAGCACACAGAAGCATCAGAGAATGCTGTGAAATGGGATGACAGAAGAACCACGGTACTTGCTTAGTGATGCAGGAAATCCAGCCTCATGATGACTGCTTCTCAATCCTGCTCCACATCATTCCATGTTCCCATTAAAAGCACCATTGTCGGGGCTGGAGAGAGAGCTCAGTCGGTAGAGTCCTTGCCTTGCAAGCACAAGGCCCTGGGTTCGATCCCCAGCACCAAAAAAAAAAAAAAAAAAAAAAAAAAGCAAAAAAGCACCACTGTCAGGGCTCCTAAAATCGGAAGCCTCTCCCAAAAGATATGGCAAATCATGGTGCCTCTCTACCTAAGGAAAAAGAGATGCCACAAATCCCACAAGAGTGAGTGCACACCCCCTCTTCCAGAAGCCCAGCTGATACAGCCAGGAACACATCCACCTCTTCTGGAGACAATGCCAACTGTTGTGTTTTTGCTTTGTTTTTTGCTTTTTGTTACAAACTTATTTCTGATCAATTATTCCCAACATTGTACAGCTTACCTCCTTAAAAAAAAACTTTTTTTTAGTTCTGGATGAACTTTTATTTATTTATATGTGGTGCCGAGGACTGAAACACTTGCTAAGTAAGCAAGACTTCCTTTTTTTTTTTTTTTTTTTTTTTTGGGGGGGGGGGTGGTGCTAGGGATTGAACCCAGGGCCTTGTGCTTACAAGGCAAGCACTCTACCAACTGAGCTATCTCCCCAGCCCCAAGACTTCCTTTTTTTAACAAAAGATTTTGTAGAGTTAGGGGATGGAGAGGACACACTATGTTAATAATGTTGCTTTTTCCCATTAGTGTGACTTGTGTAATAATTTTTTTCTCTCCCCCCCTTTCCTTTCTTCTTACCCCTTCTATTTTAGTGCTGGGGATCAAACCCAGGGCCTTACGCTACCTCTGCACTATACCATCAGCCCCAGTAATTTCTAAAGATGATCCTCCAGCACATGAAATATGTGTGTTGTACTGCAACATACATGTCCTGTATGTTTATAATTTGTTTTGGTTATTTAATGTGAAAATTTCTAGAAAAAATAATTTTCAGAAACTAAGCCTTAAGGTTTATTTCTTGGTATTCCATGGGGTCTGGTACAGGGCCCTGCATACCAAAATCCACAGATGCAATAAAATGGTGTTGCATTTGCATATAATTTATGCACATCCTTTACATACTTTAAATCATCTCTAGATTGCTTATAATACAATTTAGATGTCAAGTAAATTGTTGTATTTTATTGTTTAGGAAATAAAGAGAAGAAAGTTCTTTACATGTTCAGCACAGAAGCCATTTTTCCAAATATTTTCAATCCTAAATTGGTTGAATTCATAGCTGCATAATCCAATGATATGGAGAGTTGACTGTAGTTGTTATTAACAGATTTAATGTTATACCATTCAGAGGTGTGGCATGCTATAATCCTTCCCACTTTATTATGAGTGCATAGAAATAATACATTTGTTTCTAAACTGTCTTGATAGCTAAACAGTCTGCAGTTACACATCATAATACTTTCATATAAGAAAACTAGCACAGCTGGATACATGGTCTCAATTTGACAAATACAGGAAAACCTGTAATCATCTATCAAAATAACTTACCAAAATTTGAAAGGCATTTGTAAAAAAGTTGAATTCACAGTGTATCTGAATTATGTACAAGTAAGTATTCACAGAAGCAGAAACCAAGCAATAACTGCATGGAAGAAATGATCTTTCTGAAACCCTTATTCCCCCCTCCTCCCGTCTCATTGTGAACAAGACAATCCTGTGCTCACTACTGTATGCAGCTGATTTTGAAACTGCCTACTTTTAACAATTATGTGTTTGGGAAGGAAAATTGCTTTCTTGGGAAGTCTCTCCTGCTACTCAGACCAAGAGGAAGTGCCAGCACCATATTCCAGGGCCCAGGGTGGACCCTGCATCCTTAAGAGGCAACCTGCTACTCAAGGCCCTGAGAAATGGCTTTGATATTCAAAAAAGGGGTTCATTTCAGCACCAGGGTGCTTTGTAATAAACAAATCCAAGGATGATTTGTTTAGAAGCTAGCACGCAAATGATGCTGAGACCCAAGTGTAATGCAGCCTTACTCTGGTCAGCAAGTTTAGTGGGGGTTCTGAAGGGCTGATGCCAGTGTTTTTAATCTCCTGTGTGTATGTGTTTTGAATTTAAAAAGTGAGAAGATCACGAGGATCACTTTGGGGTTCAGATTACAATGGTAATATGGTATTGTTTCCATTCCAAGGGCAAAACCACGTTCCAAGTATCTGTCCAAATTCAGTCTTCAGAATACGCTTGGAGGTGAGAACAGCAGGTCAGACTGTTCTTTATAGACCACCAAAAGCAAACTGAGAGAATAAGTACTTTACTGAAAGGATTGGTTTCTGAATTAAGTCAACTTCATAGCATCAATTTTAAAAACCCTCAGTAATGATAACCGGGAGAAGTGGTTATTGACAAATACTATCTTTTAGGAAAGTCAAAGCTGTCAAATGTCAGAAAACAAGAGGTTCCAGCTGCAAGAGTCTAAAAGTAGGAAAAAAAAACCAGCCACTTTTTTTTCTTTTGGTGATGGGGATGGAACCCAGGGCCTTGTGCATGTCAGGCAAGTGCTCCACAGAGTCACACCCCCAGCTTAATAAATTGTTTTCTTACAACTGTGTTCTTCCTAGTTGCCTAGAAACCTTTTCATTTTTTCTCACTGAAAGTTTAGTCATTGAGAGTTAAGAGCTGTGACCCTTAGACTGCACACTAACCTATTAAAAATCAAAAACAGGAAGGTGAGTACTTCCTTTGGCAAAAGTCTACAGTTTTCCAAATATGGCTGGCACTGCGCTGGGCAATTAGTGACATTCATATGTAAACACTCTGTATTCTGTAGGTGGTCAGACCCAGACCCAGTGGTTGTTCTTCCTGTCTTCTTCTCTCAGTTTGGCTGGCCTTAGCCATCAGCTCACGGTCACCTCCCTCCTGTGTGATGGCACAGCCTCAGGGAAACTGCTTCTGTTTCCTCTGGTGACATTCTATTTTTTGTGGTGGAAGATTAGCACTTTGATATTTCAGAATGACTGAACTGCTCCTGAAAACAGTGTTTGAAGGAAAGTTCTGTCTGAGATCAGGGACTAAAAGAGATGAGATGGGTTCTCTGTATGCTGTCTTACAATGGCCCAGACATGGTTCAAACTCAAGACAGAATTACTGCCACCTTTCTCCATGGGGCAATAATACTTAGAACGTACTGAAACACGCACAGGCAATTACACACTCTGCCGTGAAAGAGACAACACACTTGGGACCCTTACACAAACTACTCTAGGTTAGCACTACAAGAAGGCCTTGAATCACACCCTGGGGTGGGGTTTGGCTGGTGGCAGCTGTGCATTCCCGAGGCCAATACCCACACTGCTACCTGCCTGAGAGCAGAAAAAGAATTTTATTATTATTATTTTTTTTTTGGTGTGGTACTAGGGATTGAACCCAGGGCCTTGTACACACTAGGCCGGTGCAAGTGCTCTACCACTGAGCTATACTGCCAACCTAAAAAAAGAGAGACCTTGTAAAAGTGAGCTAATGAAAAAAGAAAAAAGATAGAACCTGTCACCATAAGCCCCCACTCTTTCCCTGCGTAGCTCTTATTTTTCTTGCTCTTCTCAATTGCCTGAGATGAGCCAGTTTTAACTGACACTGAGGTTAATACCAGTGCAATACTCCTAAAGTGCCTTTTTTTGTGGTGTGGGGACTGAACCCAGGGCTCGCATGCACTATGCACGTGCTCTACTACCCAGCTACAACCCCTGAAGTTAGTTTCTTACTAGGGCTGTTCCACGACTGAAAACAATACTCTGAACTCCAGGGAGAACCTCCCATGGGATCACCTCGAGGGTGGCAGAGAAAGCAGCAGGCCAGAGCGCAAAAGCCAGCCTTCTTCAGCCAAGGAGGAAACAGCTTGTCACAGAGGCTTACGGTCTCCTGGCCATGGCTAAGGGCTCTCTGGGAAAGTAAGGGTTGGGCCCTGCAGGGCTTCACCTAGAAGTGCCATGTGCCCACCAGGCTGCTGGCTGTTTCTGTGTTTTGTCTGACTGAACTGTACACAACGCTGACTCAGCCAGCAACTCCACTGCCCAGTTCACTCAAAGGCACATCGAGATGAAGGTGATGCAGCAGAGACCACAAAGCACCCATTGTGAGGTTCCTGAAGAACCACCTGGATCTCTTCCTTCACATCCGCCTGCCTGGGCTGTGAGCTCACTCTGCTCCTTGGCTGTGGAAGGCCCCTTCTCTCTCCTCTTGGCAGCTGGTTCTCAGACCCCAGGTCCTCCCACGGCTGGTCAAGCAAAATAATACATTCTCCAAACTCTTGCTTTGTAATTCTACAACTGGTTCATAAACATAAACCACAAGGATTGGGTTATTAATTCTAATTCTGTGACTTTTTTTGGTGGTGTTTGGAATGTAACTCTGAGACTCACGCATGCCAGGCAAGTGCTCTACCATTGAGCCAAATCCCCAGGTCCTAATTCAAATTCTGACCTAGTGTCAGAGTCAGTGGCTTGTAGTCACAAAAGAAAAACCAGGACAGAAAGTGCTTCACCAGCCATTTTACTCTTCTTTAATTCTACTGTCTTTGGGCACACATCATACTTACTATCAAGAGTGGAGACAGCAAGGCTGATAGCACTGATTTATAACATTCTTCGCATCATACAAAGAGTAAATGGGATTAACGGGATCACCTGCTACCAGCACAGAGCTGCCTCACTGCTGTAGAACTGCTGGGGGGGACGAAGGGAAAGATGGGGAGCAGAGGAGGCATCTGGGACAAATGAACTTACAAGTGTGTATAAAAATTAGCAATTTGGTGGAAAATCCAGAATTGAATTAAGGATGATAGGGAATCATTGAGCAACAGTTCCATTATTTCCAGAAATTGCTGAATTTGGAACCTGAGGTTGAGACTTTCAAGGACAAAGCATAAAGTTCAGACTGGCCTTGGGAAGAAATGGCAACCAGAGATGGTGGTGAGTTTCAGTGCCTGAGAACAAAAATCGTCAAAACCAACCTACACCTCTGATGTGACTCAAAGTAGGGGGACACTATCTTGTTTTAAAATTAAAGTCTACATCAAGAGAGTCTGAAAGTGAAAGCTCAAGTCCCTTTCCACCCTTCCATTTTGTGGCTGGTGCCTGCTCTCCTCATAGTACCTCCTGAAAGGTTCAGAATTCAGTTAATACAGATTTATTAGGCTGATTTATGTAGTTTAAGATGAAAGTTCTGTTTGGCTGAAACCACTTCATTTAGCTCATGGTAATGGTAGTCCTGAGAGTTCGCAGTGTTGGTAGAGTCTCCCATGACCAAGGGTCAAACTGCTGGTGGAGCTCAGCAACTTCTTGGCCCATCACATTTCCTTGTCCTTGTCCCTCAAATTTGGTAGTTTTTGCACCGAGGGACACAGTCCACCACGATGAAAATACGTTCAAAACCGTTTTCTGTAGACCTCCTTCCAATGTCCAATAGTGCAGGTGGTCAGGAAAACTTGAAGGAAGTTGCAGAAGTCCAGCTGGGAATCTTGACTTCGTTGGATATGGACATAGGAAAGTCACCTTTGTCCTCCCCAGATTTTATCATAGTCAAAGGAGAAACATCCATGGGATTCTAATTGCAGATATGCTAGATATAAAATTGATGGAATGCTAATTGGTCCATAAAGGGCTGCACAAGATAATCTGTGGCAAAGTAGAAAACAAGCCCAAAGGTGATGGAGATGGGAAGAGCTGGCAATGCTTTCTTGAAAATGGCGAGGAGTAATAACGTAAGGCACAGGCCCTGCAGAGAAGACAGGAAAGGCACACGCTCACACATGACTGTGGAGGTATCTTCACACATGACAACTCAATAGCAAGTTTTGGTTAACTGAATATTTCACTTTGGGTTAAATTTTAGCACAAAATTTCATCAAATCTGGAAGAAGAGCTGTGAAAAAAACAAAACAAAACAAAAATCCCTCCCTCCTCCCCTTCTTCCTTTCTGTGCTGGGGATTGCACTCAGGGCATACTCTACCAAAAATGTAACTTCTTGATAAAAAGAAACCACATTCATGTTCCTTTTGCTATACAGAGCTCCCTATGCACACAGCGTTGATATTTTATTCCCTAATTCCAGGAAAAGAACAGAATCTGAGGTGGCACATGCCAATAATCTCAGTGATTTAGGAGACTGAAACAGGACGATTGTAAATTTAAGGACAGCCTCAGCAACTTAGTGAGGCCTGAGGCAACTTAGTAAGAGCCTGCCTCAAAATAAAAAAAATAGGGGCTGGGAGATAGCTCAGTTGGTAAAGTGCTTGCCTTACAAGCACAGGGTCCTGGGTTCAATCCCCAGCACTGCAAAAATAAATAAATAAATAGATAGATAGATAGATAGATAGATAGATAAAAAGTGGCTGACATGTAGCTCAGTGATGCCCCTGGGTTAAGTCCCCAGTACAAAAAAAAAAAGGGGCTGGGGATATAGCTCAGATGGTAGAGTGCTTGCCTCACATACAAAAGGCCCTGGGTTCAATCCCCTGCACCACACACACACACACACACACACACACACACACACACAAAATAAGTAAATAAAAATAAATCTGAAAATAAGTAAAATTTATTTTGAAAAAAACCTGAAATTTCTATCTAAAGTAATAAGTAGGCCTATGTGATTTTAATTTGGCTGGTTAAAAATCCCAGAGGTGAAGAGCATTTCTTATGCCATGTGGGGACAAAGAGCTGCCCACAGAACCGTCTAATGATGAAAACCAGCATGAGGGGTACACACCGCTTTCTCATAAACAGAGCAGCTTCAACATATGGTTCATTTTTTATCTTAGTTACTGAGACTCTGCCCATGAAGCCTGGCATCGTTTCAGTTTATTCAGAATAAGTAATTTTCATCTTGAAAGACATAACAATGGCTGGGGTACAGCTCAGTGGTGGAGCATGTGCTTAGCATGCACGAGGCCCTGGTTTTATCCCCAGCACTCCCCTGACCCCTGCAAAAATATACACAGCCAATAAATGCTTTCAAAGTCAGAAAACTCATCTCAAAAGAGAAATAAAGTGCGTGAAAATTCTAACTGGTTATAACGTAAATCATAAATGATCATAAAATAAACCACATAAAGGCTCTTACCTAAACTTTCATCTAATTTCACTTGCATACTATATGTCAACGATGTCACAGTAAGAAATAAAAGGAGGAATAAGGAATATTTTATGGGCTATTAACTTAAATCGCAATCTTGACAGCCTCAAGGTTCCCATGATATGGCCCTAGAAGCAAGATCAACCTGGGCCGAAGCAGTGGTTTGGCTTAAGACTCTTGCTTCACACCTGTTGCCTGAAGTAACACTGTACACTGCAGATTGTGTCATTCAGTGTAGAAATAGCCAAATCCTTGGTGACCAGTCCAGGGACTAGAGGCTCTGCTGGCCCATGAACACTAAGCTCGAGCAGAGCCCATTTCATGCTGAGCTATGCAGAACTCAGTATGGCGATTCCTAATCAGAAGTACACAGAATTTCCTGGAGAACTTTTTAAAACAACACAGTGAAAACAAACTAAATGAGATCTTTCAGGGCAGAGATCAGTTTTAAAAGCTCCCAGGTAATTTTAATGTGTGGCCAGAGTGGGGAACTATTCAGGTGAGGTCCAATAATCTGTGTTTTGAAAACACTTCTGGGGTGACTGGTACTCTTGGCTCATGTGGGGTTAAAAGCAAATTATCTTGAAGGGATAGAGAACTAGAAATTCTGACATTAGGAGCCCTGGCATATTTTTATTAGTGTATACTTACAATTAATATGGCTACAAAACAGGCTATGGTAGTGTTCCAGTCTCCACTGGCGGTTGCTGAGGCTTTACCAACCAGAACACTGTAGAAAATGAAATCTCCCAATCCAAGTTTTACTCCCCCTAAAAAGGAAAGATTACAAATGTAAAAAAGTTTGTCCTTCTTTGCTATGACTTCATAATTCAAAAATAGGACCCTGAGCTGGGCAAGGTGGTGCATATCTGTGGTCTTAGCTCCTTGGGAGGCAGACGTGAGAGGACTGCTGGAACCCAGGAGTTCAAGAGCAGCTTGGACAATGCAGTGGGATTGTCTCAAAAACCAAAACAAACAACAAAAATATAACCCTGCACTGAAAGAAGTCAGTAAATTACAGACAAAATTAAGTTTCTGCTAGGTTTTCTACAACAGGAGTCTCAGATTGTATGTCAATGACTCTAGAGTCTCAACAGATGCTGCTGTTACAAGCCACCACCAAACATAATTGTCATCCACTGAATACCTAGTTTACACCCAGGACTTGTACTAATAAATCCTCCTAAGAGCCCCTAAACGGTTTGACCAAGGTATACTCTCTCATAAAATCCACCCATTGTAAGAGTGTGATTCAATGAGAGTGGAAAATGTATAAAGCTGACAACCATCTTCACAGTCTACACTTCCATCCCCCAGGAAGGTACTCTGAACCCATTTATAGTTAATATCCCCTCATCTGCTTTCTACCTCTGTAAATTTGCCTTTTCTAGAGGTTTCATATACATAGACCCAGGCCCATGAGCGAAGTCTTATGGCTGGTCTCTCTCACTTAGTGTTTTTGATGTTTATCCATGATACTGCAAGTGTCTGTAGTTTTTATGCCCTCTCTATATCTGATCTCTATCCACAGTCCTGTGGTTCCTTTTTACTGCTGAATAGTTCTCCACTGTATATTATATATTTTGTTTATTCACTGACTAGTCACTGGACATCTGTATTGTTAGTTTGGGCTATGAATCATGCTACGAACATCTGTATACTTTAGTCTGTGGACACAGGTAGTTTCCATTTTTCATTGGGTAGATTCCTAGGAGAAGAATTGCTGGCTTATATGATAAATTTAGCTTTAGCTTTTCAATAAACTGCCAGACTGTTTTCTACGCTAGTTATATCAGCTTACAATCCTGCTGGCAAAGCAAGAGGGCTTCTGTTCTATCACATATCCTCACCAGTGCTTGGTATTAGTCTTTTTGATCACAGCCATCCCAATTAATGTTGAGTATATATATATATATATATTTTTTTTTTTTTTTTTTTTTGGGTGCTGGGGATCGAACCCAGGGCCTTGTGCTTACAAGGCAAGCACTCTACTGACTGAGCTATCTCCCCAGCCCCAATGTTGAGTATATTTTTATGCACTTATTAGTCACTATATTTCTCCTCTGGTAAAAGGTCTATTATTTATTTACTTTATTTTGCAGTGTTCAGGACTGGATTCAGGGTCTTGTGCATCCTAAGAACCACACCATTGAGTGACATCTCCAGACTTTGTGAAAGGTCTATTCAAAGCATTTCTCCATTTTTAATTTGGGTTATTATTTTATTATTCAATTCTAAACATTCTTCTTCAATTCTCAAATTCTTCTGTTCTGAGATGGGAATTCATAGGGTTGCTATCAGAGTAAAAATAGAGGAAAACTTCTTGGCACATATAGGGACTTAAATGCTAGCCTTAAGACTTTGGATTTCAAATGTTAAGTGCTATAAGAAACTAATTTTTTTAAAAAAATATTTTTCAGTTGTAGATGGACACGATATCTTTATTTATTTTTATAGTGCTGAGGAACGAACCCAGTGCCCTGCATGTGCGAGGTAAGTGCTCTACCACTGAGCCACAGTATCAGCCCAAGAAACTAACATTTGAAGCTGAAAAAAAGACAACCTACAAAATTTCAAAAAAAATAAGAAAAATTTTTGTAAATAACTTATCTGATAAGGGACTTGGATCTAGAATATATAAAGAATGATAAATACAACTCAATAATAAAAAGATGTGCTGGGGCTGGGGCTCGGTGGTGGAACATGTGTGAGGTAGTGGGTTCAAAGCTCAGCACCACATAAAATAAATAAATAAATAAATATATGTATGGGTCCATCTAAAAATATTAAAAATGATAATAATAAAAAGACAATAAATGAGCTAAGGATCTAAATAGTTCTCCAAAGAAAATAGACACATGGCCAAAAGCACAGGAAAATACACTTAACACCATTAACCATCAAGGAAATGCAAATTAAAATCACATTGGGAGACCACTTTATACCGACTACAGTAGTCACAATCAGAATTTGGTCTTTTAACTATTTCCCACTAAAAGCCATAGTGTGGTTGAGAGTAATGGTCATGCTCTCAATTCATTTTATTCTTGAGAGGTTGATAATGCAGCACCTAGAGAAATCCATGACTCTGCAACATACAGAAGTGCACATACTTTCCTCTGGATCTTCGCTGGCTAGGATGCTGCTGGAAAGTTCCTGGACAGCAGCTCGTGACTCGGCTGTAGAGCGATGAGGTCCTAGATGACTGTCTCTCTGGGCTTCCCACTCCTCATTGAAGCCACCATCATCATTATCTGCAGTACTGTCCTGTGCCTCCCTTTCTGTGCCTTCAAGAGAAAGTGGAAATTACAGCTCTAATAGTTAGAAAATTTTCATTAAGAAAATTACATGGAAACAATAACCTGACTGTCATGGTTACAAAGCTCTTAAACCACAAAGCATAGTTTGGATCTGGAATACCCTGCAAAGTCTCCTGTGTACAGAGGTGGGGCTTTTAGGAAGTAACAGAATCAAAGGGCTCTGATCTCATCAGTGGATAAATCCATTGCTGGCTGAGCAGACTACGGGGAGGTGGGACCCAGTTGGAGAAAGTAGATCACTGGGAGTGTGCCCTGAAAGGGTTTTTCTCTCTGGTCCCTTCCTTCTCTGCAGTCTTCCACCATGACGTTTCTGCCCTGAAGTCAGCCAATCAGACTGAACCTTCTGAAACCGTGAGCCAAAATAAATCTTTTTTCCTCTAAGTTCTTATCAGGTATTTCAGTCACAGCAACTAAAAACTGATTAACACAGCTTAAGCTTATCCAGGAGCCATCTCCCCCTTATTTCCTGATGGCAGAGTTCTAGTTTGCTTGGGTTTCCACCACTTGCCCATATGAATCTGGTGGCAAACCAATCAAGCCACGTCAAGCACAGCAACCCCATTGTTCCTCTTCCCAGGGGCAATCTGAAGACCAAGAGGTTGTGACTTGGTACTGGCCAGAGAATGTTGAGCAAAGTCTGCTGGGAACTTGAAGAAATTTTTCTGCCTCTTTCCAAGGAAAAACACCATTTCATTCTTTCCCTGTGTGTGACCTACCTGGACACGAAGCCTGTGACTGTAGTTGTCATGACCGTGAGGAGCAGTGGGCTGAAGCACTCCAGACACTAAAGATGGCAGAGGAGGAGGAAAGACTCTGGGCCCTTTTTAATACCAATAATTGGTAGATTAACCAACCCTACAGACCCCTATGCCACAGGACTTTGTCACGTGAGAGAATGCATTTCTTCTTCAAACTTGCAACCTGATGGCACACACTACTGGCTTTAATGACTAAATTATAAAAGTGGATTCACTGGCGGTGGTGGGGGCAGGCTGTGAATTTCCTTATGGGCCAGTCATTTTGTTATAAATGGCCCATTACAACAAAATGATGAGCTGACTGAAAATGGTGAGTATGACAGTTTTGAGAAACTTCCACACATTAAAAAATAATTAAAATACATAGTGAAGTCAACAATACATTTTTTCTTCCTCTCTCATTCTTTCAGTGCTAGCCTTGTACACATCAGGCAAATGTTCTACCACTGAGTTATACCCCAGTACCTTTTAAAATTTTATTTTAAACTGGGCAAAGTGGTTCATGCCTATAATACCAGGGTTTGGGAGGCTGAGGCAGGAGGATCACAAGTTCAGAGCTAGCCTCAGCAATGTGGCAAGGCCCTAAGCAACTTAACGAGACCCTATCTCAAAATAAAGAATTAAGGAGGGCTGCAGATGTGGCTCAATGGTTAAACAGCCCTGGGTTCAATCCCTGGTACCAAAAAGAAAAAATTAATTTTTGAGACAGGATTTTGCTAAATTATCATTCTATCTTAGCCTCCTGAATAGCTGGGATTACAGGCATGCATCATGGTGTCCAGAGTGAGTTTATTTATTTATTTTTTTTTAAAAATCACAGCCTCAACTTGCACCTTTCTAACCTGGTATTATGATTTAATGGCAGAATATTTTTTGTTGTTGTTCTTTTTAGTTATACATAACAGTAGAATGTATTTTGACATATCATGTATACATGGAGTATAACTTCCCATTCTTGTAGGAATTGTACATGATGTGGAATTACACTGGTCATGTATTCATAAATGAACATAGGAAACCTGTCCAATTTAGTAACAACCCTCCACCCCCGTCTATCATGAGTCAGCATCCACATATCAGAGAGAACATCTGACCTTTTTTTTTTTCAGGGTAGGGGGATTGGCTTATTTCACTTAGCATGATAGTCTCCAATTCCATCCATTTAGCAGCAAATGCCATAATTTCATTATTTTTATGACTGAGTAATATTCCATTGTGTATATATACCACAGTTTCTTTATCTATTCATCTATTGAAGGGCACCTAGGTTGTTTCCATAGCTTAGCTACTGTGAATTAAGCTGCTATAAACATCAATGTGGCTGAGTCACTAGTATGCTGATTTTAAGTCCTTTAGGTATATACCAAGGAGTGAAATAACTGAGTCAAATGATGGTTCCATTCCAAGTCTCCTAAGGAATCTCCATACTGCTTTCCAGAGTGTTTGCACCCATTTGCAGTTCCACCAGCAATGTATGAGCATGCCTTTTTCCCTACATTCTTGCCAACATTTATTGTTACTTATATTCTTAATAATTGTTTAATGCAGAATCTTAATCTTGATCTTAATTAATCTTAATCTTAATCTTAGCCTTGACTGGATGATTGGGTTTGAGGTATGTGGACTCCTGTAATATTTATCTGTGTATTTACTGAGCATTACTACAGTTTTTTCAGGAGATTCTCAAAGGAGTCTATGACCAAAGGAAAGAAGTTAAAACCAATGCTTTTATAATCCACTATTAGTCTATGTGATGACAATGACCCCACAAAACCAGGATATTACCAAATAAAAGTCACCTACTTTGTGTATTATACTTGGAGTGTTTGGACACCCTTCTTTGGGCTTCTGGGTCTCCTTCAGCCATATTCACCAACCACATCATTGTTGCTGTTTGTTGAGAAAAACAAAATTCCAGGTAAGACGTGTCAACACAGAAGGAAACTATGAACAAATAGCAGGCCATTCTCTACACAAGCCACCAATCTTCGTAATGCTGCTTAAGCATCCTTAACAATGAGAAGTAAATTAAAAATCATAAAATATTCTCTTTGGTTTTAACAGATTAAAAACAAACAACAAAACTCTGAAAGTGAGCTGTAGTGCTGACCCTGCGCTACTGTCACCAAGCTGTCTGTCCAGCATTTGCTACTCCCCAAAAAGTCACAAGGAAACCTGTTTAGCCAACAAGACACACTGGCTACATGTCCTAAGGCAAATGTCCCAAGATAACATGAACGCATCAATGAAGAACACTTACTGGAATTAAATTCAAGGACAGATGGGCCCATAAAAGCCCCACGTGATGATTAGCTTCCTTCACATTATAGTTCACTTGATTTTTCAATAATGCTAAATTGTTTTATACATGTAGTAAGAAAAATAAAAGGTTAAACTCAGTGAACATAAAGGGGATAGTCAACTGGCCTCTTTTATGTGCCTTGTACAAACACATGATGTATCAGCACACCTCTACAGATCAAGACACACACCCATCGCAACCATGTTTTAGCTAGAGACAAGGTGAATACTTTAAAATGGTGCTTCTCTCTGATACTGTGCAGGCAGAATGGAAAATGGTTCTCCACTGGTGAGGAATTTGGTAACATCTAACAAAACTTCATGTACGTTAACCTTTGACCCAGTAGAACCACTTCTGGGAATTTATCCTGATGATACATCAACAATAAAACAAAAATATCAACAAATGTGCCACACAGGGCTATGGTGGGAACCGAATGCCAGCAGAACTCTGAGGCTAGTCTGGTCATAGTAAGCAATTTTAAACAAGATGCTTGATATCTGTGTGTATCTGGCTTTTTCTCACTATGGTTCTATAACTTCACCCATGTTCCTAATGCTCTTAGGCTTCTTGAAAAACTCATAAAAGAAATTCACAACCAAAGAGGCTGAAACTTCCATAGTAGGTGCACACCTTTCTCATGCATCATGGCCTTATAATATCTGAGACCCAACAAGCTCCATTATAGTATAATCCACCAGGCAATCCACTGTTTAACTATATCCAGATTCTAAGAACAGAAACAGGGCTGGGGATGTGGCTCAGTGCTTGCCTGGCATATATCAGGCTCTGCGTCCTACCCCAGCACTGCAAAAACAAAACAAAATGAGGAAGAAACAGGAGAGCGACTGCCACGTACATGGTTTTAGATTTCTACAGCCTTTTTTTGCAATGAAACAGCAGGCATTTACTTGATGTGAAAGGAAAGCTTCACGCAAAATGCTCTAACTCGAGAACTGTTGGCTTCACATTTAGATTAGCTACCAGAGTGGACCGACCATCTCTGTGAGTGGCAGGAAGGAAGAAGTCATTAGTTCAAAGGCTAGGTACACATTTGTCCTGTCTGGTGACAGAGATAAAACAAACACGTTCACACATGTCTTGAGGATAAGAGTCTTTCGCAAACTGAATACCTTACTGGGAGAGAATTAAAATGCATAAAAGGATTGTATTTTTAAAGAACAGACAAGATTGATTTAAAACTTTCCATATGTATGTTTATATACACTCCAGGTATAGGTATAGGTTCTGGTAAGTGTTGCGGTTTTCTTACATTTTGGTTTTAAAACGACAAAACAAAAAACCTCTCAAACTTAATGATTTAGAAACTTCTCACCGCAGATTCCTGCTGCCTAGGCCTTTGTCTAGACCCACCTCCTATTCCTGAGCTCTTAGAGCAATTTATACCTGCTTTATTGAAAACTTTTTTCCAAGAATTATTCCTTCTTTCTGGTCTCCACTGACTTATTCCTGTCAGCCTGAGAAAAATGATGAAATCTTTCCTCTCCTGGAAACACCTTTACTCAGACTTGCTCCCCTCTCAACTTATCAGAGGAAGCTTTGAGGAAGTGGGTGATATCTACACCACACCTCTCTTTCTTCACCATCCATTCTCTGTCCGCGCCAGCACATCCATTGCCAGCACTAGCAAAACAAAGATGTACACACACATTTTTCTTCCCTTTTGAATACTGTATTTGGTCCTGCCTGGTACAGTGGCCCACACCTGTAATTCTAGTGGGAGGCTGAGGCAGGAGGATCACAAGTTCAAGTTTAACCTCAGAACCTTAGTGAGGCCTGGTTTCAAAATGAAAAGGGCTAGGTATGTGGCTCAGTGGTAGATACTCCTGGGCTCAAACCCCAGTATAAAAACAAAACAAAACAAAAACACTAGTTTTCTCAATTTATAAGTATTTTCTTCTGTTCCCTTTAGTATCTTCTCTTCATTTTCTTATTCTCTAAACACAGTAGTTGACAAAGTTCTACCCTTGGCATTCTCTTCTCTTCTATTTGTATCTGAATCACTCACCCATTCCAGATCTTAACTATCACCTCCGTGTGGATCCTTCAACTCTGCTTCTCTAATATCAACTTTTCCCCAAGTGAATTTCATTTCTGAACTGTTTCTGGAAATTTCTATCTGAATGACCCACAAGTCCCACAAACTAAATACGGGCCACAGAAGTCCATGAAACTAAGCAGACCCCTCAAACTGTGATGGGCTGACAGATCTGACTCCATGAGAATGTTATAGGCCAGACTCTAAGGGAAATGACTAAACAGACTCCATTTTGCTCTGAGACTCCATGTTATGTAGGAAATAAGCTTCTCCCATGGGAACACCCTGCCTCTGTGCCCATCATAAGTTACTTGGTGTGACATATTTAATAATATACAATGGCAACTCCTATGTAGTAAAGAATTGCTCTCTTTTGATTCCTATTGCTCCTAAACAATGTACCATGTAAACAGTGATTGTGTGGATGTTAGCAACCATTCTTTAGTTTGTACCTAGGTAAGGGTCATTTTTTTTTTTTTTTTTTTTTTTTGCGGTGCTGGGTATCGAACCCAGGGCATTGTGCTTGCAAGCACTCTACCAACTGAGCTATCTCCCCAGCCCGGTAAGGGTCATTTTGACCCACTTCCCCCTCTGTTGATGATCTCATGATGTTAGTTTGTAATTTTGAATCATAGCAAAGACACTTATGATTGATGTGATTTTTGGTATAAGAATCCCTACAACCCTGTGGTTGGGGTGTTCTCCCAATAGCCATTTTTTGGGGGGCATTGTGTGAGACAGTCAGCTGGCCAGCTTAATAAAGACTCTCAAATTTGGACTTCTCAGTGGTGATCGGTCTGTTCTTAATTTGTGCCCCATAACAAAACAAGAAAATAATTTCTTCCACGTAGCCCATTCTTCATGCTTAACATTTCTCTCCTTAGTTGCTAAGGACCAATGATTCTCCCTGAAGCCTTTCACCAAGTCTTTCCCTGGAAGGCCACTGCCAATACCAGAGTTCAGGCACACAGTGCCTCCATCAGGGAGATACCCTCTCAGTGATGCTTCCTAAGCATCCCCTTATCTCAGTGCACACCTTGTGAGTCCTCTTATACGATGCTGTCAGCTTATAGACTCAGCTCTGATCACATTACTCTTCTGCACAAGAACTTTCTGATTCCCCAGTGATCACCAACTAGTGCAGTTATCTGAACTAGTCATCCCCATGATGTTGGGGATGGAACCTAGGGACTCACACATGCTAGGCAAGAGCCCTAACTCTGAGGTGCATCCCAGCCCTTTTTATTTTATTTTGAGGCAGAGACTCACTAAGTTGCCCAGGCTGGCCCTGACCTTTTGATTTTCCTAAGTCTCCTGAGTAGCAGAGATTCCAGGTGGGTACCACTATGCCCTGTTCAAAGGCATCCTTGATCGTGCCCTAATCTGCATTTCTAAATTCATCTAGTACTCTTCTTGATCAATATTTACAAAATGATTAAGCACAGTGTGACTCTGAAACAAAACAAAAACAAAAACAGCAACATATTTGGAATGAACAGTATAATTTTTTGGAATTAATTAGGGCAAGAGTAACCTGCAAAATATGTACCTATTGCTCAATAATTTTTAAGATTTTAAACTGAAAAAAATAGCTTCCCGATCTCTAAAAATTTCTTCTTTCAACCTTTATTGAAAACTCCTGAACCATGGGAATGTAGCAGACAATAGAGGCAAGAAAACAGGAGATCTGCAGGACCTCCATTAACAACAGTGTATATTTAAGGTGAGAAAAGGCACCATGATAATCATAATCACACACATTTGACTTCCATAAGTTCTAATCTGATTACAAATTCAACATCATTCTAAAATACTTACAGGAGTAAATAAGAGCTGGAAAGAGAGTCTCATTTCTCTCCTGAGCTGTTTCAACCAGCATACGAAGTGGACCTTTTGGGCACAAAACAGCCACTAAATCTAGAAAGAAGAAAATAAATGGGTTTAGGGAGGAATTAACCAAGGAAAAAGGCTTAGCATTTTTTATTTTTATGCAAAAAAATGTAGATTGAATATGAAATAACTGGCAAGTCAACTGGTGGAAGAAAAAACCTGAACAAAATTAACAAAACCACAGAAGATCTGTGAAAACTGCTTTTGGGGTTTGACTGCTATTTTGCTTAGTATCATCCCTGGGTTCTAGGATGAGTCTTCTTAGTTTGAAGGAAAGAGACAGAAACAGTAAGACAGAACTATTCTAGAGCAGCTGCCAATCATCTATGACAAGCAGAAATGGGATGAGTCATTTCCAAACAAATCTCACCTGTAAGTTATAAGCAGAAGCTTTACTCAAAATATTGAGCTTTTCAAAATATGTACAGAAGAGATCCATTCTATCTCCATATTAAAAACACTACAGGGCTGGGGCTGTGGCTCAGCCACAAACAGCAACTGCCTAGAATGGGTGAGGCCCTGGATTCCATCCCCAGCACCACGGAAGTGAGCATATGTACTACTTAAGTATATTTGAAATAAGAGGGCAGTAAATTTAAACAAAACAAAATAATTAATACCTCTTTGTATGGTAAAGCTTCAGTTTCTAGCACTTCACAAATATTCATGTCTTAGAATATATGTAGTGTTGAAAACTGGCTTATTTTACAAAAAAATAGCAACTAAGAGAAGCAGCAATATGCCTACATTATTTCTGATTTACCATTTCTGCAATTTTTCTTAGATTTTTCTGTCATGAAAAGTGGGAATACTGAAATATAGTAAATTTCTAAATTTCTAATAATTTAAGAATATAAAACAGGAATAGCTAAATTTGTAAGGAAAGACTTGACTTATGTTGACATTACTAGTGTTTAGATGCATTTAAGTAAAAGAAAATCTTAAATCTAAGTGGTCATAACTCTGTATAATAATTAACCATAATGATAAAATAAAATCAAGAACAGGGCTGGGGTTGTGGCTCAGTGGTAGAGCGCTTGCCTTGTGTGTGAGGCACTGGGTTCAATTCTCAGCACACAAATAAATAAAATAAAGGTATGTCCATCTACAACTAAAAATATTTTTTAAAAAGAACATAGTAGTAACATACACACACACACACACACACACAGAAACCTCCACTCTTGCCGGGTGCCTGTAATCCCAGTGGTTTGGGAGGCAGGAGGATGGTAAGTTCAAAGTCAGCCTCAGCAACAGCAAGGCACTAAGCAACTCAGCGAGACCCTGTCTCTAAATAAAATACAAAATAGGTCTGGCGATGTGGCTCAGCGGCTGAGTGCCCTGCCCCCACCGAGTTCAATCCCTGGTCCCCCCCCCAAAAGAAACCTCCACCCTCACCACTCCTAATTCCAGTTGCTTGAATGAGAAAAGGGAAATCTGCCTTGCTCTGAAATAATGAGATCCTCAGCTTGTTTGCAGCTGCCACATCCTGTTAACTATTTTGGTTTTATGACACACTTCCCCTTATAGAATTTTGAAATGAAAAGCTCAGTTATTTTTAGAGCAATTAAAGTGAATGAAAATTAATTTTGTTTTGAAAATTTTAGAATGTTGGTGACAAAACATCTTGAGACTTCGTAAAAACGAAGTTGAGAATCACTATTTTAAATACTGGATACTACACTCTTCCTTATTTTTTTTTTTTAATTTTTTTTTTTTTAGATGCTGATGGATCTTTATTTTATTTATTTATTTTTATGTGGTGCTGAGATTCAAACCCAGCGCCTCACACATGCTAGGTAAGCGCTCTACCACTGAGCTACAACTCCAGCCCCAGCTCTTCCTTATTTTAAAGAAATACAAAGATCTGTAGAGATGATCATTTGTGTTATGTGTGGAAGAGGCAGAGGGTCAATAGTAGAAACAGCATAATGTAGTGGAAGAATACTAGACTTGGGATTCAAATTCCAGATCAAACCACATAAGTTTGGATAAATAATTTACCTTTATAAACTTAGCCATATAACAGGGTTAATAACTACCCTGCTTACCTCATGTGATTATATGTCTTTAAAAAAAACTAACATTTACTGATACTAAGTGTATAATAAGCATCATTTAATATTCACAATAATTGAGATTTGAGGGTTGAATAACCCGCTTGTGGTCAGAGAGCCAAAAAGTAAGGCTAGCAGAAAAGTATGGATTTGAACCAAGGCATTCTGACTCCAAAACAGGAATTTTAGGTGTGCGTGCATGTGTATGTGTTTTTTATTTCCATGGAATTTTTCTTCATCAAATGGGATGACAAGGTTTTCTTCATCAAATGGATGATAAGGTTGGCTGCTGCAGGTCAACAAACATTTTAATAAGTATTTGGATAGTGGTAAAACAGCATGGTGTATAGCATGTAGGGGCCACTGACATCTGAAAACGCATCTCCTTTTGGTTTTCATGTGGGGCAACTGTCAAGAGCGCATACCTTTTTGGCTACCTTGGTTACTTATGGTTAGGGTCCACTCTAGCTTTCTGGGACCCATGTCACACTAGTTAAAGAATTTGAATCTCATTGTACAATTAAGTTCAATTTTTAAAGGGTTAATTCCACTCAAGTTGCTTTATAAAAACAGGTTAACCTAATTTTGATTTTAAAAATAAAGCAAGCATTTTGTGTGTGTGTCAAGCCCTCTGCAAATGCTTTCCAAGACATATTCAATTCATTGAACTCTCACAACTATGAAGCACTGTTTCCAAAGTAACAATGGGAAACTGAAGCTCGAAGAGTTGGTGTGGCTTTCCTAAGGTCATAAAAATGGCCGTGGCCAAGATGGATTTTTGTTTTCTGTGGTGCTGGGGGTCATGCGTGTTAAGAGATGGGGGTTTGATTCTAAATCTTCTGACCAGAAGACCCTGGGCTCTACCCCCAACTTATCACTGAGTTAAAACTTGGGACAGTGAAAAAACATTTTTAAAGAACTTAACCTCAGGCACTGGGAGTACAGCTAAGTGGAGGAGTGCTTCTTGAGGCTCTGGGTTCCATTTCTAGCACCACACAAAAAAAACTGTAATCATCTATTGAAGAGCTATGGGGTATAACTTAGGATTTTTGCTAACAGAACTAGAAGAGGAAGGAAAACACACCAGTGACACATTTCTGTGATGAATAAAGTGTCAGTCTTGAGTTTTACCATATACTGAAATCACAGCCAAGATGAGCCACGCAGTCCATTCAGGGAGGTACTTGATAAATACCAGAGCCATGAGGGCACTGATCATAATGAGATATGCCTGCTGCAGTCGAAGTGGACCTTTCCAGTGAATGGAAATCATTCCCACCACACCAAAATTCCAGATGAGGAGTGCAACTGTAATGTAGTCTACAGCAACATTATAGGTTTTGAACACTTCCCTGAAAGAAAAAAAAAAG
Source organism: Sciurus carolinensis (assembly GCF_902686445.1). Lineage (NCBI taxonomy): Eukaryota > Metazoa > Chordata > Mammalia > Rodentia > Sciuridae > Sciurus > Sciurus carolinensis. The sequence continues at coordinate 171,642,228 of NC_062214.1, read as the reverse complement.
AGAGAGAGAGGGGTGGGGGATTTAAAAGAAAAATTATGTACAATAATTCTCACCAAGACTGTGTATGTGTGGGGTGGGTGCTGAAGATTGAATCTAGGGCCAATACATGCTTGGCAAGCACTTTATGACTGAGCCAAATTCCCAGTCCTTTTTATTTTTTATTTTGAAACAGGGTCTTGCTAAGTTGCCCAGGCTGGTCTCAAATTTGTGATCCTCCTGCCTGGAAGGAAGTGACTGGAATTACAGGCATGCAACACCATGGTGGACCAAGACAAGGTTTAGAACTCTGAACCTTGAGATATTCAAATCCTACCTTCATATGTTTACCATGGCCTATATTTATTATGCTATTATTTATCTAACATTTTCCCATATATTCACTTTTTCTTCAAGTAGAGCTTATTTTAACAAGAAACTGTATCATTCATATAAATAGAAACCAGTATCACAGGCCACAATTTAAAAATAATACAAAACTATACTACCTAAAATGCCTTATTACTTTTTGGGAAATCCCAACCAGAGTCCTTGCCCGGTTCCTCAGTGATCCCTTTGGACTGCTTTCCCTGTGGTCCTCAAGCAGGCCTGGACTCTGTTTTATTATTTATTTTTATTTTTATTTTTTTTTGCGATGCTGGGGATTGAACCCAGGGCCTTGTGCTTGCGAGGTAAGCACTCTACCAACTGAGCTATCTCCCCAGCCCTGTTTTATTTTTAATAGTTTTACTTCATGGATGTACAATAATTTATTTAACTTTTTTTTTTTAAACTGATGGACAATTAGACAAATTTATTCTTTTTCTATTAGAAACAATGATGTAATTATTATTCCTATAAATACTGGGTTTAAGACATGAATTTAACATTTTAATAGCTATACAGAACTGCTCTTAACAAAAATTATATGCTATTAGGCATTTATTTGTCTGTATTTTTGTCAGCATAGGATATTATGTAGCTACTTGATCTTTGTTAATTTAATGGGTATCTTTAGCATTAGTTTCACCATATATTGTCATACATGTATGAATAATTTGTGGTTTTTGGTTATCTTTTTGCATTTTTTCATATCCATTGGCCACTGTTTTCTTTCTTTCTTTTTTTTTTTTTTTTTTTTTCCTGATAGGTTGTTGGTCTTATTGTCGTTTTTTTTTTTTTTTTTGGTTGTAGGTGGACACAATACCTTTATTTTTATGGGGTGATGAGGATCGAACCTGGGGCCTCAGGCAGTGTGCTGCCACTGAGCCACAACCCCAGTCCCTAGAGGTTCTTCATATATAAATTAGTCTTTGTATATGAAATAAAGAGAAAATGTTTAGCATTTTGTGATTTGTATTCAGGATGTTAGATCTTTTGTCCATTCCAAATTTTGTGATTTTTATTCAGGATGTTAGATCTTTTGTCCATTCCAAATTTTCCCCCTAGATCACTACTCAATTATCCCCATACCAGTTACTAAATAATCCATCTATAGCCTACTGATGCTATGCCACCTTTTCCATAAACTAGACTCCATTATGTATCTGAGCATTTTTCTAGACTTTCTAATCTTGTCTAATCATGATACAGCTATCACTGTTAATATTATAGTTTAATAATTTCATATTAGGTAGGCCTAGGATTCCTTCCTTTTTTTTTTTTTTTTTTTTGGACATCCTCACATATTTATTTTTCCAAATAAACTTTAGAATCATCTTGTCCAGATTAAAAATAAATCCTAGCCAGGTGTGGTGGTGCACACCTGTAATCCCAGCAGCTCAGGAGGCTAAACCAGGAGGAAATCAAATTCAAAGCCAGCCTCAGCAACTTAGCAAGACCCCATCTCAAAACAAAAAATAAAAAAGGCTGGGGATGAGACTCAACTCAGTGCCTAAGTGCTTCTGGGTTCAATCCCTGGCACCAAAAAAAAAAAAAAAAAAAAAAAAAAAAAAAAAAATCCTATTTGTATTCTTACTGGGCTTAAATTTTAAAATAAACTTAAAGAAAATTAACCTCTTTATGATATTAAGCCTATGAACCTGGTACAATCTTTCCGTTTGCTTGCATCTTCTTATCAGAAGCTTTTGAAAATTTTCTTAATTATAGATCTTTGCTTATTTAATCCCAGGTTGTTTTTGTTTTGTTTTGTTATTTGGCTAATATAAATTAGATTTTCCCTCTCATTAAGTTTTCTAACAGTTTATATGACAGTTATTGATATGTATTTACTAATTTTGCTTTTGGTTGCTTTATGGAATTTACTTAGTTATTTTAATTGGTTTTGGTTAATTCTAAAGACAAGTAAACATTTGATCTACAAATATTGATAATTTAGCCTTCTTTTCCAAATTAAATAGCTCTTCTTTCTTTTCCTCTTTTAGCTATGTTTGCCAAAGCACAGTGAGACAACAGTGCTGGCAAAGGCAACCCTAATTCTTGTTTCTGACCCAGAGTTTCTGTATGAGGATGATACTGGCCTTGAGAATGAGGACTGTACATTTTATCATGTGAGAGGAGTAACTATTTGTTTTATTAAAGAATCTTATCAAAAATGAGTGGTGATTTTCTTCTACCAAAGTTCACTTTCACAATGAAATTATATTTGCTGTGTGATTAGCACCTTACTGTGTAAACAAATAGTACAAAAAAAAAAAATCTCTGGGTTAAGAAAAATGAGTTGAATTTTATCAGATACCTTTCAGCACATATAGAAATGATGATCTTTGCCAGGCGTGGTGGCACATGCCTGTAATCCCAGTGACTCGGGAGGCTGAAGCAGGAGAATTGCAAGTTCGAAGTCAGTCAGCAACTTAGTGAAACCCCGTCTCAAAATAAAAAGGGCTGAGATGAGGCTCAGTGTAAAAGCCCCCTGGGTTTAATCCCCAGTACCAAAAAAATGAAAAAAAGAAAGATAGACAAATAATGTGATTTAATGTTAAAATTTCCTAATGCTGTAAATAAACTCTGTTTAACCATAATGTATTATTCTTTTAAAGTATGTTGTTAATATTTTTGTTTGTTAATATTTATTGTTTTGGCATCAATAAATAGGATTGGTCTACAGTATTCTTTTTCTTGACTCACAGGGTTTGGATTATCAATGTTAATGCTGGCTTCATAACATAAACCTAGAAGTTTTTCTTCTTTTTTTAATGTTCTGTGGTAGTTAAAATAGTATAAGAGGTATCCATCCCCTAAAGGTTTAATAGAAATCCCTATGAAACCATCTGGCCTGGTACTATTGGTGACACCAGTGGAGGTGAGGTAGCAGTCCCAACAATTTTCTGTATTTTTCTTTGTCCACGTAGATTTCTTTATTCTTTTCAGTGGTCTTTTTTTTTTTTGCGGTGCTGGGTATCGGACTCAGGGCCTTGTGCTTGCGAGGCAAGCACTCTACCAGTTGAGCTATCTCCCCAGCCCCAGTGGTCAGGTTTAATGACATTTTTTTTTTTTTTTTTTTTTTTGAGAAAATCATCACTTTCACGAAGACTCCGACATTTGTTATCTGTGGTTATTCCCTCTTGCCCTCCAAAGATTTAATTCTTTGATTTATTTATTAGTTTTACTGCCTCTAATTTAAGAGACAGGAAGGTTTACAAACTGTATTCTGCCACTGGGTTAAGAGAAAGGACAGGCTGACCAATCTCTGAGCCTTGCTACTCTCACTAGCAGAGACTTCATCTTTTATGTGAAAATTTCACATAAGATTTTACTTCAAAGAAAAAAAAAAGGTCGAGTAAAAACCACAGGGCTCACACTTCAGACAGTAAACTAATCTCCCCAATTTATAAAGAACTTTAAAAAACTTTATACCAAAAATACAAAGAACCCAATCAACAAATGGGCTATGGAACTGGGTAGATACTTCATAGAAGAGGATATACAGGTGATCAATAAATATATGAAAAAGTGCTCATCATCTCGAGTAATCAGAGAAATGCAAATTTACACCACCCTAAGATTTCATCTAACTCCAATTAGAATAGCCATTATCAAGAACACAAACAATAATAAGTATTGGCATGGATGTGGGGAAAAAGGCACACTCACACATTGCTGGTGGAGTTGCAAATTGATGCAGCCACTCTGGAAAGCAGTATAGAGATTCCTCAGAAAATTGGAACGGACCCACCATTTGACCCAGTTATCCCACTTCTTGTTTTATACCCAAAAGACTTAAAATCAGCAAACTACAGTGATGCAGCCATATCAATATTCATAGCTGCTCAATTCACAATATCTAGATTGTAGAACCAACCTAGATGCCCTTCAATTGATGGAACAGATAAAGAAACTGTGATACATATACACAATGGAATATTACTCAGTCATAAAGAAGAATAAAATTATGGCATCTGCTGGTAAGTGGAGTTAGAGAATATCATGCTAAGTTAAATAAGCGAAGCCTGAAAAACTACATGCCAAATGTTTTCTCTGATAAGTGGAAGATACATAATGGGGGGGGAGTGGTGGTGGGGCAAGAGAAAAATGGAGGAACTCTGGATGCTGGAGAGGAAAATGGGGTGGGAGAGGGTGGGGGAAGGAAAGATAGTGGACTGAGACAGACATTATTACTCTATGAATTTGTATGATTACATGAATGTTGTGAATCTACATTGTGTACAACCACAGAAATGAAAAGTTGTACTCCATTTGTGTACAATGAATCAAAATGCAGTCTGTAAAACTAAAATTGAAAAAAAAACAAAAAACAAAACACCAAAAAACCATAGGGCTGGGGATATAGCTGAATTGGTAGAGTGCTTGCCTAGCATGCATAAGGCCCTGGGTTCAATTCCTAGCACCACCACCAAAAACAAAAACAAAAACAAAAAAACCTAAAAATCAGTTAATTTATCATGTTCATATACATTCTTATGACTTTTTTTAACTTTGCAATTCATATTTCTACTAGAAGAACATAAGTCTTGAAAAAGGTTTAGAATTAAGTGCAGTTGTGAGTTCTTTCACTTATTATGAACAAGAAACAAAAATGAATATCTGTACTATTGATAATACTTTGTCTCTTATATACCAAGTATGGCTTAAGAGTAATTCCTTCTCAAGGTACATGGCTTTAAGGACAGTTATGGAGTCCAAACAGAGTTAATGTCTGAAAAAAAGACTAAAAATTAATTTCATCACTTACCCCAAATAAATGAACGAAAAAAAGAAGAGCAACAATAGAGATGAAACAATAAGCCAGGCATGGATGACCTAGAAAGGAAAGCATTCCAATATGATCAGCAGATCCCAAATCCTTAAACAGTGTGAACTTCTTACATCAGAAACAGTGAGCATGTGAACTGAGAGCGGTGGCACAACTGTGACCCCAGCTACTCAGGAGGCTGAGGTGGTGGGTCACAAGTTTGAGGCCAGCCTCAGCATCTTAGGTCAGACTCTGTTTCAAAATTAAAAAGGGATAGGAACATAGCTCATTGCTCATTGGTAGAGCACTTGCCTAGCATGTGTGAGGCCCTGTGTTCCAGCCTCAATAGTGCAAAGAACAAAAACAAACAAACAAACAATATAGTACATGTGCAAATGTTCTGCTCCCCACAATCCTTATTTGTGGTACTGGGGATGGAACTCCGACCTGGGCACATTCTAGGCAAGCACTCTAAACATAACTGTATCAATGCATGTTCTGCTTTTTTTTTTTTTTTTGGTACTTGGGATTGGACTCAGGGACACTTAACCACTAAGCCATATCCCAAATCCTTTTTATTTTGAGATAGGGTCTCACTAAGTTGCTGAGGCTGGCTTTGAACTTGTGATCCTCCTGACTCAGCCAATCAAGTCACTGGGACTACAGGTATGTGCCACCATGCCTGGTTCCATGTTCTGCTTTCTAAGTGGGAGAACACAAAAATGGCTTTGGGATCGATGCATAGTAACATGGATTTTTTTTTGTGTGTGTGTGCTGAATTAGTCATAATATAAAATAGAAACTTTACCAAGACATAGATTTTAGAAATTGGGCTGGGGCTATAATTTAGTGGTAAAGCAGTTGCTTAGTGTGAGGCACTGAGTTTGAGTCTCAGCACCACATAACCCTTCTGCAACTAAAAATATTTTTTAAAAATAGGTGAAATTTTAAAATATCAAATTATCAAGAAAAGATGACATTTAAACCATTTTAAAAATCAATATGGAATTTTACAGTATTTTTGTAATAATGATAAAAATAATTAAAAATCAGATCACACACACACACACACACACACACACACACATATATAAACTTCACAGAAAAAACAGGTCTTCTAAATACATACTCACTTGATAAAAAAATACTCAGAAGCTGAAGTTTCAGTAACTACTACAATACTTCTGTGCTTATTGGACAAGACTCATTAATAAGTATTAATATTAAAAATTCCAAGTCAGTCAAGCATTATCATGCAGAATTCATACAGCACTATATACCTATTAGTCACTATTATTCTTGTTCATCTCATTAATGTAAGGAATAAAATCAGAATGTGATTTTTGTAAACTACTTTACAAGATAAAGATTTTAAATGGTAATTTCACATAAGAGTTATATTTGGGAAAATATTATACAATCCAAGAAGTTTGGAGTTTTAAAGAAGAGAATTGAGATGTATACCCACTGACAAAGTGCCAAGTAACTTGTACCCTAAAATGAAAAAAAAAAAAATTTTTTTTTTTTTTTTTTTTTATGGTGCTGGGAATGTAACCCAGGGCCTCATGCATGCTAGGCAAGCCCTCTACCATTGAGTTACATGCCCCCGCACCAAGGTGAAATTATTTGAAGTGACTATACTCTTTACTGGCTTTAACTTTTCAAGGGACTTTACTATTTAATGGCAGAAGGAGCTACAAAACCAATACCTTTTCCAAATCTCTGACTTAACCAGTAGAGATCAAGTGAAATCTTGAGGAAATGACATCAAATCCCCATACTGAGAATGCTGTTTTGTTCTTTTTCTTTTTAATTTCTTCTCTCCTCCATAGATCCAACTGTCCCAATAATCAGCTCTGAGGTATAAAAATCCAGTTGGGGATGCCAGGGATGTAGCTCAATGGCAAATCATGTGCTTTGCAAGCACAATGCTTTGGGTTCAATCCCCAGCGCTACGGTTCTGTTTTGATCACCCAAGGGCTTTTCAATCAGTAATTCAGTAATTGTTAATTCCTTAGAAAGAAATGATGTCTTAAAATTTCTCACCATATTTTAAACAACTTTATAAAATGGTACACTTTGGGGAAAGTCTCCAGGCCCCACCTCTGAAGGTTTCACCTAGAAATTGGTACTCCTTAGACATTTAAATATTCTAATTTACTTGAAATATAATAAAGCTCTTTCTGGTATTCAATCATAAAAATTTTCCCTTGCATTTTACTATGAAAATTTCCAAATACACAGCAAAACTTAAAGAATTTTACAATGAACACTCATATCCCATCCTAGATTCTACTGCTAACAATTTACCATTTGGAAAATTTGATATTTTCCTCAATTATAACTTATACTAATATGAACATCCTAGTACACAAATTTTTTTAGGATTTTTAATTTATTCTTTGGGATAAATGAAAAAGCAAAATTATTAAAATGTATAAACTTTTTCTAATTGCTGATTATTAATACATTTTGCGCTAGTTACTTCACAAAAAAGACTGGATTAATTTTATCAAGTCAATAGGTCAAATATATTAATTTGATATTAATATGCATTTTTTATGAGTGAGAAATATACACATACATTTATCCAATTACCTAGTTATTAACCATGTTTACTTCCCTACAACTTCTCTGTTCACGTTTTTTTTTACTTATTTGGGGTGTTTGTAAGTGTTCTGTATATTGTTAGCCCTTTGACTAATAATGGTAAATAGCTTTGCTACTTAGGTTGGTGATTTATGTGATAATTTTCTGAATTATTACCTGAATTCAAAGCTTTTGATGATGACTAAATAGCACCCTCCTTTTCTAGAACATCAGGTGATAAACAGACCCTTCTCATCTTGCAAAGATCCCTAATTCAGGTTCCCTATGCTAAAGGCTCTGAAAGACAAGAGCCCTGTTTCAGTGCATAACAGCGAGTACCTCTTCTGAACCCTGAACTATCCAAGCTAGAAATCATGTAACTTTAATAAGTTACAACCCATCTATAACAAATGGTGTGTAATAATTAACTACATTTTCTGTTTCTACCTTTGTAAGGTTTGTTTGGTCTTATTTAGCTTCTTGCAAGCATTGCACAATCAACCTCTGATATGAGAAATCCTCAGGGTTTATTTCCAAACAGGTCCTGGCAAGATTCTGAATTTCTGACTCAAAAGTTCCTTTTACTTTATACTAGGAGTCAAAGTAAACAACTTCCTTCTATAGAACTGGCTCTGCTTGCTAAGACTTGATCATTAAAAAACAAAACAATACAAATGAGCAAGTGTGGAAATCTGGCTGGATACAAACACTTTAGACTGTCTAAAATTTAGCATAATTAAAAGATGCACAGAACTGAATATGACAGCATAAGCACATTCCACCTGGTCTCTCCCACTGAATGCAACTACAAAACCTGGCCTGAAAGCACTGCCAGAGCTAACTGAGGACTACGAACAGGAAAGGGGCCGGGGAAACTGCTGGAAGCCACAGGCAGCACCAGTGTTTCCACTTTCTTCCCTCCAGTACCACCTTCCTCCACCTGAACTCAACCCCAATGTGAGTGGGCATTAGTGAGGCAAGGGGGAGCTCCAGAAGTCTAGTTCTGGTCTAAGGAGCATGATCCGGCATCTTAACACCCAGGTGGCTGAGACAGCCTTTCCTCCCCTTCCTTTTCTTTGTTTTCTCCTGCCCAGCCACCAAACACTCTTTGGTGGTACAATGGGGGTGTCAGAAACCAAAATTCAGAAAGAGGGGAACCTCCCTCTCCGATTACAGGAGCCTTAGACCCCAGAATGAAGCAAAACAGCCCTTGATTTATTTCACTTTGATCTGATGTTAGGAAATCAGACCACAGTTTTCTGCTGCAGGAATGGAAGAGGAATCCCAGAGAAACCAGAAACTAAACCAGAAGTTCATGAAAGCAACCTCTAAGCTGTTAATGAACTTGTGGACCCACCTCTATGGTGGTGACCATTTGTGGATATGATCCTCAAGAGTATTCAGACTCCTGACAACTGAATTTCAGAGAGACCACCACTACAGTCCCAGGTTGGTGACTAGATGGTGCACAGGTGGGCCAAATCTGAGAAGCACTGCAAAGGCTTTGAAAACTGAACTGATTAGAGCCACAGCCTACAGATTAGAGCTTGCAGCCTAACTCAACCAGATCAGTTTGTTAGGTTGCTGGTCATAAACGGGTGAATAGGAAAAGGACAACTGAAAACCATGGGGGCCTTATTTGACAGGCAAACACCTGGAAGAGGGGGCCTGGTAAGTCAAAAATCTCCCTGGCCATAACTAATTATATTCCCTTAAGAAAAACTGTTGTTTCCAGATCAGGTCACATCCTACCAAGTAGTCTGCACCCTCCCCTACCACCAAGGCTATGTCACAAGCTCCAATCACCCTGTCAATGGAAACATCAAGACTCTCACAAAGTAAGTTTGCTGAGGACTACTCAAAGGGTAAGAAACGGATTAAGGAGGCAGGAAAGTTAGGCAAAAGCAAGGTTACTCAATTTCCTTAAAAACTCAACTCTGTGAGCACCAAACCATCCTCTTTTCAAGGTACCAGTGCAGTTCCTTTGTTGTATGTCACCCTTACTTCTCACTGTCTCTGGGCCCACTTTGCTGACCCCCACATGCTTTTCTTTTTAAAAGACAATTCACCTGCCTGGCTTAAGTCCACAGTATATGTTATATTCCTCAGCAAAACACCTGTTATATGCAGGAGAGACGCAAGGCCAGTTGAGGTCATCATGGCCTAGAGTTGTCTGGCATGGTGGGGACTTAAAAGTCTGATGTTATCCTGCTGTCAGTCAGAAGTCAAAAGATGGACCTGGGAGGAACTCTCTGGAAACTTCCCTGGGACTCCCAATAAAACTGGAGGGCAGGAAGAGCACACAGTCCCTCTCCTCTCTGAGGAGATTCTAAAAATCCTCCTCCTATAAAATACTAGTAATAGTAAATATTTTAAATATACTTTCAAATACAGGTTAAGCTTAGTCACAAAGAAGAATGGAAATTTTCAGGAACATCCCCCCGACCCCAAAAATAGCAGCAATCAAGGGGTTAGGTGGTACCAAAGTCATCAGGTAGCTTATAAGTGTACTCCAATCTCCAAAAATATACAATTTTAGGTTCTAATGTCCATGCAAAAGACAGGTCTCATAGAATTTCCCAATATAACCTTAGCGAATATAAATTCACAATGATTATAAAGCACTCAAGGAAACAAATCACCATGAGTAAAAGTCAGTATACTCGTATCCCCTCAAAAAGTCAGTTATTAAAATTACTATAGAACATAAAAATAAGTGTAATAAAAGAAAATTTAAACACATGGGCAAGGAAAATGACAACATTCAAAATGATAAGACATTTTTAAAGAAATATTTTTAGTTGGACATAATGACTTTATTTTACTTATTTATTTTTCTATGTGGTGTTGAGAATCAAACCAGTGCCTTACACGTGCAAGGCAAACATTTTACCACTGAGCCACACCCCAGTCCTGATAAAACATTTTAAAAACAAAGTAAAAATTCTAAAAATTAAAAAATATATAATTACCAAGATTTGAAGTAATAATAAGAAAGTAAACTGAGATGGGAAAAAGTCCAAAGTATACCATAAGTTAGAAGGAAAGAAGATGGGAGGAAGGGAAGCATCATTATTATAAAACAGTGGGTTTAAAATACTTCAATTTCTATTCCTTTTTCTCATCTCTATTCACATTTTTTATTAGAGCATTATCAATTTCTATTCTTAAAAAAGTACATATTCAGGCTGGGGAGATAGCTCAGTCAGTAGACTGCTTGCCTTGCAAGTACAAGGCCCTGAATTCGATCCCCAGCACTGCAAAAAAAAAAAAAAAAAATAGTACATATTCTGCTAGAAACAGTGAAGCATGCCTATAATCCCAGCAACCAAGAAAATGAGGCAGTAGGATCCAAGTTCAAGGCCAACCTCAATTTAGCAAGGCACTAAGCAACTTAATGAGACCCTGTTTCAAAAAAATAATAATTTTAAAAAGTAGGGGGTCTGGGTATGCGGCTCAGTGGTAAAGTGGCTCTGGGTTCAATTTCCCAGTAGCAACAACTACAAAAAGTGATTGTTCATATGTAATTAGCAAATTAAGTTAAAAAAAAAAAAAAGGAAAAAGATGAGCATCAAACTATTAATAGTGGTTGCATCTGGGAATAGCACTGGTAATGATAACTGGTATGTACAGTTACATTTAGTCTGAATGTTTTTAAACTGTGAACATGCCTTATTTTATTAATTATTAATTTTTAAAAGTAAAACATGAGTCTTTCTGCTTTTGTGGTATTTGAAAGGGAGAGAATAAAGTTTAGAAGGTCAGCCAAGAAATCAAGCTCCAGGAATCAGATAGAAAGGGCAGGCCTCAAAACTGCTAAAACAGGAAGAACTAGCAAAGTAATGATTAACTAGTTATGGGTAATAAAGGAGATAAAAGATGGCAATGATACAAAATTAAAAACTAGAAGGTCCCAGCAAAGTATACCTACTGATGATAATGGAATGGCAGGAAAGCTAATCAGTTAAACTTATGTGACATTAGACATCTGAATAGAATTGATATACTAAGGGAAATAACCTTCTAACCATGGACCTAGTAAGCAGAGACTGCTAAGCTAAAAATATTGAATTGAAAGTTGTGTAGAAATCAACGAAATTGAAACAAAAGAAACAATACAAAAAATTGACAAAATAAATAGTTGGTTCTTCGAAAAAATAAACAAAATTGATAAACCTTTAGCCACACTAACAAAGAGAAGACGAGAGAAAACCCAAATCACTAAAATTCGGAATGAACAAGAAAATATCACAACAGACACGACTGAAATACAAAACATAATTAGAAGCTATTTTGAAAATCTATACTCCAACAAAATAGAAAATTTCGAAGACATCAACAGGTTTCTAGAGACATATGAATTGCCTAAACTGAACGAGGAGGACATACACAATTTAAATAGACCAATTTCAAGTAATGAAATAGAAGAAGTCATCAAAAGCCTACCAACAAAGAAAAGTCCAGGACCAGATGGGTTCTCAGCCGAGTTCCACAAAACCTTTAAAGAAGAGCTCATTCCAATACTTCTCAAAGTATTCCATAAAATAGAAGAGGAGGAAACCCTCCCAAACTCATTCTATGAAGCCAATATTACCCTGATACCTAAACCAGACAGAGACACATGGAGGAAAGAAAATTTCAGACCAATATCCTTAATGAACATCGACGCAAAAATTCTCAACAAAATTTTAGCAAATCGCATACAAAAACATATTAAAAAGATAGTGCACCATGATCAAGTGGGTTTCATCCCAGGGATGCAAGGTTGGTTCAACATCAGGAAATCAATGAATGTAATTCACCATATCAATAGACTTAAAGTCAAGAATCACATGATTATTTCAATAGATGCAGAAAAAGCATTTGATAAAATACAGCACCCCTTCATGCTCAAAACACTAGAAAAAATAGGGATAGTGGGAACATTCCTTAACATTGTAAAGGCCATCTATGCTAAGCCCATGGCTAATATCATTCTAAATGGTGAAAAACTGAAAGCATTCCCCCTAAAAACTGGAACAAGGCAGGGATGCCCTCTTTCACCACTTCTATTCAATATCGTCCTTGAAACTCTAGCCAGAGCAATTAGATAGACCAAAGAAATTAAAGGGATACGAATAGGAAAAGAAGAACTCAAACTATCCCTATTTGCTGATGATATGATTATATACTTAGAGGAACCAGGAAATTCCACCAGAAAACTTTTAGAACTCATAAGTGAATTCAGTACAGTAGCGGGATATAAGATCAATGCACATAAATCTAATGCATTTTTATACATAAGTGATGAATCTTCAGAAAGAGAAATTAGGAAAACTACCCCATTCACAACAGCATCGAAAAAAATAAAATACTTGGGAATCAATCTCACAAAAGAGGTGAAAGACCTCTACAGTGAGAACTACAGAACACTAAAGAAAGAAATTAAAGAAAACCTTAGAAGATGGAAAGATCTCCCATGTTCTTGGATAGGCAGAATTAATATTGTCAAAATGGCTATACTACCAAAAGTGCTATACAGATTCAATGCAATTCCAATTAAAATCCCAATGATGTACCTTACAGAAATAGAGCAAGCAATTATGAAATTCATCTGGAAGAATAAAAAACCCAGAATAGCTAAAGCAATCCTTGGCAGAAAGAGTGAGGCAGGGGGTATCGCAATACCAGATCTTCAACTCTACTACAAAGCAATAGTAACAAAAACGGCATGGTATTGGTACCAAAATAGGTGGATCAATGGTACAGAATAGAGGACATGGACACAAACCCAAATAAATACAATTTTCTCATACTAGACAAAGGGGCCAAAAATATGCAATGGAGAAAAGATAGCCTCTTCAACAAATGGTGCTGGGAGAATTGGAAATCCATATGCAACAGAATGCAACTAAACCCATATCTCTCACCATGCACGAAACTAAACTCAAAATGGATTAAGGACCTCAGAATCAGACCAGAGAGCTTGCATCTTATAGAAGAAAAAGTAGGTCCAGAGCTTCAACATGTCGGCTTAGGACCAGACTTCCTCAACAGGACTCCCATAGCACAAGAAATAAAAGCAAGAATCAATAACTGGGATAGATTCAAACTAAAAAGCTTTCTCTCAGCAAAGGAAACTATCAGCAATGCGAAGAAAAAGCCTACAGAGTGGGAGAAAATCTCTGCCAATCATACTTCAGACAGAGCACTCATTTCCAGAATCTATAAAGAACTCAAAAACTCTACACCAAGAATGCAAATAATCCAATCGACAAATGGGCTAAGGAAATGAATAGACACTTCACAGAGGAAGACCTACAAGCAATCAACAAACATATGGAAAAATGTTCAACATCTCTAGTAATAAGAGAAATGCAAATCAAAACCACCCTAAGATTCCATCTCACCCCAATTAGAATGGCAATCATCAAGAATACAAGCAACAACAGGTGTTGGCGAGGATGTGGGGAGAAAGGTACACTCATACATTGCTGGTGGGACTGCAAATTAGTGCAGCCACTCTGAAAGCAGTGTGGGGACTCCTTAGAAAACTTGAAATGGAACCACCATTTGACCCAGTTATCCCACTTCTTGGCCTATACCCAAGGGACTTAAAATCAGCATATTACAGAGATACAGCCACATCAATGTTCATAGCTGCTCAGTTCACAATAGCCAGATTGTGGAACCAACCTAGATGTCCTTCAGTTGATGAATGGATAAAGAAACTGTGGTATATATATATATATATATATATATATATATATATATATATATATATATATACACACACACACACACACACACATACATACAATGGAATATTACTCAGCCATAAAGAATGATAAAATTATGGCAAATTTGCAGGCAAATGGATGAAACTGGAGAATATCATGCTAAGTGAGATAAGCCAATCTCAAAAAACCAAAGGACGAATGATATCGCTAATAAGTGGATGATGACACATAATGGGGGGTGGGAGGGGTTAGTGTTAGGGTTAGAGTTAGGGTCAGGGAGGGGGCAAGAATGGAGGAAGGAAGGACTGTGTAGAGGGAAAAGAGGGGAGGGAGGGGTGGGAGGGGTGGGGGGGAAGGGAAAAAATAACAGAATGAATCAAACAACATTGCCCTATGTAAATTTATGATTACACAAATGGTATGCCTTTACGCCATGTACAAACAGAGAAACAACATGTATCCCATTTGTTTACAATTAAAAAAAAAAAAGTTGTATATTTGAGAATGTAAACTTAAACCATGAAATTGAATGTAATTTTCAACAGGAGAGAAAAACAGTCCAATGTCTGAGACTCAGGATTGGAGAGCTTTAGGAGAAACCACAAAGAAGACCAAGAGAGAGAGACAAGTGAATGTCAACAAGAATGTCAAGCAGAAGAGAGTGATTGACAAGCCAGTGGCAATAAGGTCCAGAGAAATTAAGTTAAAAAAAAAAGGTCAGCAGATCAACCAAGGAAAATGCTGGCAACCACAGGACAAGCAGTTTCCAGAGGCATGAAAAGAGAAACCACATTACAGGAAACTGGGGGATGGATTTGAGAGGAGTGTTAGTATTGACTATGCATCAATCCACGCCAAACTCTGGGCTCAAAGCCCTATACTGACCTAGCTTCCAACCCACACCAGCCATGTAAGCCCTGCCACTGCTCCTCATGTGAAAAACTGGGATAACAGTAGGGCCTATCCCACTGAGCTGGTGTGAAGATTAAATGAAACCAGGCAGATACGGTTGGCATAGTTTGCTATATTGTACTTTACACATCATTGCTCGAGGCTGGGAAAAATCCATTCATGCTTAAAATCAGAGGGGAGAGGTCATTTAAAGATGGTGCTTTCTCTTTTACATATGAAAATATGAAAACACACAGAAATTAAACAATTTCCTAAGATTACCAGGAAAAAGAACTCAGGAAATGCAATACTGAGTTCAGAGCTCCAGCTATTCAATTACACAGGTATTTTGAAACAGAAAAGCAAGATATCTGGAAGCAATTTCTAGATTGCAAGAAAGAAAAGGTAGAAATCCATCCCCTTATATAACCCGAAAAAGAAACAAAAGAACAAAAGTAGCATATGATCCAAAAAAAATTCACAAAGCAATTCTAATAAGCAGAGAAATGGAAATAGCAGTAAGCACTTCCATGTTGATAAAATACATAGGTGTTGATTAAAAGTATGAAGAAAACTAAGAAAGAGCATATTTGAAGCAGGGGGGAGGGTTTCAATGACTTGCTCTGGCTTTCTGAGCATTGACCTGTTATCATTACACACACCTCCATCTTCAATGGTCTCCATGTGATGTTAAACCACAAGTAGTTATCACTTAGGCTAACATATCTGCCAACTCAGAAGTTCAACAAGCAAGGGCAAATTCTTATTATTTTAGAGCTTGTGAGCTTTGAAAGGACATTTGATCTTAACTCGTAATCAACTAAATACAAAATAAGACATTTGTTTTATGGGCCGGAATGTAGCTTAATGGCAGAGTGCTTGCCTAGGAGTGACGAGGTCCCAGATTCAATTCCAGTACCACAAAAATAAACAAATAATAAATGAGATGAAATACATTTTAAAAAGACATTTGCTTGCTATAAAAATTAGCATAGTTTTAAAAAAATTAAATGCTGGTGAAGGTGGGGGAAGGCATATTCTAATACTATTGCAAATTGATACAATGTTTTGGGTAAAGGAATTTAGCATACTGAGAGTTAAAAACACACATAATTTGCCCCCAAAATTCTATGTCTAGGACTTTATTCTAAGGAAATAATTTTAAAAGTTCTATGCATAAAGACATCATTTTTTTTTAATAGTGAATAACTGGAAACTACTCAAAATGTCTAACACCAGAAAAACTAGAAGACATAAATTACAATACAGTCATTCAATCAATTATTATGTAGCCATAGAAATATTTTCTAAGAATTTATAGTATGGGAAAATGTTTATTGCCAAAGTAAAAGTTATGAAAGGACATATTGATTATATACTTCAAGTGTGTTAAATATATATACAGAAAAATACTAGAAGGGAATGAGTAGACTTCAATATTTAGAAAGTTAACATTTATAATTTCTATTATTTGAGAATGACCTTAAAAGTTCCATGATTTGTAGTAATCTGTAACTTTTTTGAGACTTGAGTTTGAAATACAATCCAAGGGGCTGAAATTTGGGAGTCAATGAGAGGACAAGGGGAGAAGAGGCTGGGAGGGTTGTGCCTGTATCTTCCCTGCACAACCCCCCGACCTCCAAGGAAAGAAAGAGTGCTACTACAGGAAAGATGGTATGTGAACAAAGGGCAATTCAGAATCAAGCTATGGACAGTCACCAAGGATTCTAACACTAGCAACTGAAAGTGGCCTTCTATACTCAAATGTGAGAATCTGAATTCTTTTAGTTATAACTTATTTTATGGGGACAATTATATCTCTTATGCTATTTTGGAGGCGGGGGCAGGAGTTACCAGGGATTGACCTCAGGGGCATTCGACCACTGAGCCACATCCTCAGCCCTATTTTGTATTTTATTTAGAGACAGGGTCTCGCTGAGTTGCTTAGCTGGCTTTGAACTCATGATCCTCCTGCCTCAGCCTCTGAGCCACTGGGATTATAGGTGTGTGCCACCACACCCAGCCCCTTATGCTATTTGTAAATGAGCAGATACACAAAAGTTTTAAAGTATATGCCTGCAAAATATAAGTATACTGTGAACTGAAATGTTAAAACCATTTAGATTTTGATATTACATGAAAATATTTGTTTCCCACTTATGCCTTTTTGTATTTTTAAAACATTCCACAATGAGGGGAAGGTAACTAAAAACTAACTTGGGTCTAAAAGACCATTTTCTTTACTAGACAAAAAAAGGTATGTGACAGGAAGACCCATTCATACACATAACAAGGCAGAAAGCAAGCAGTACGACAGCTCACCTTATAGCACCTGTATTTATATAGAACCACCAGGAGGATCGTCATGACGACAATGACACTGATCATGATGGCAGCATTCAGAATCGAGTGCAGGGCTCTCTGGCCCACAGTTTCAGTGTCTTCTGTGAATGGGGTATAGATTCTGTAACAAAACAAAACACAAAAGCCCTCATTGAGTGTTAATGGATATCCCAAACCACATATTCCCTCCAACACCATAACTTTGTTTTCTTTTTGGTTAATGTCTTATAAGTCACTTTTTCCCATTTCACCAATCTAGCTCAGAATTTTTTTTAATATATATATTTTTTTAGTTGATGGTGGACACAATACCTTTATTTTATTTTTATGTGGTGCTGAGAATCAAACCCAGGGCCTCACGCATGCTAGGGGAGCACTCTACCACTGAGCCACAATCCCAGCCCTAGACTTTTTAACTTAAGAAAAAGGGCTATACTCTTAATAGTTGCTTCAAAAACAAAAGGAAATATCTAAGATATGGAGAGATGAGTTTATGTGAGCCAGGCACTGGCTCCACCTAGTGGATGCTTTGTATTCAAATAATTGCCTTATCAAATGTATTCTCCACTGTTTATTAATCTGTTAAATAACCAGATTCTGCAACATTAATTACCTAGGTTGACAGATGGTCAGCAGAGAAAGATAATGTGGCTTGTAATTATTGTCTTTCATCTGTAGAATGATGGAAACTAGTGTTGCTTTGAGATAATGTCACATGTCTACTTTCCCTTACCATGCTCACATAAAAATACTGTGAGTCCAGGTGCCAATGTTTTCAACTGAAAGATTTTATTTCTGATTCCCTTGTAGCTAGATATGGCCACGACACTAAGGAAAGGCCAATGAGTTATAAGGTGATGTTGTATAAAGAGCTTCTGCACAAGAGTGCATTCTGCTGAGAGAGAGATGTTCTATGCCTTTTTCTCCCCCACTACTTCCTGCTTTCCAGATGAAGGGTGGGGCTCCACCCTGGACCCTGAAGTAACCTTTGACAGAAGTCAAAGAAGAAAGAAAAAAGAAGCCTGAGTATTTGATGAATGTGAAGCTGCTCTATCAATCTGGACAGGCTACCTCTGTGTTACCCTATGGGCAAGAGAACAAGGTACCATTTAAACTAGTCTTTCTCTAACAGGGTCAGCAAACTTTCTATAAAGGGCCAGATAATAAATATTTTAAGTTTTATGGGTCACATGGTCTCCATTGCTACTATAGTGTGAAAGTAGTCATAGACAAAAATAAACAAATGGACACAGTCTTGTTCCAAAATTTATTTACAAAAACAGGAGGCAGGCTGAGCTGGCCTGTGGGTTGGGACTTGTAACCCTTGTCCTATAATATGTAGCCAAACCTAATTCTGATTTATACTGATAATAGTCCCCAATCCCTCAGGCTACTTACTGTCTCTGATCCCTGCCCTTCGCCATGTCTCAGTCATATTGCCAGAAGGCTAAGAGCTTGGCTTTCAGACACCAGGCAGTTTTTCAGACATATCTCAAATTCACATTGTAAAACTCTTCTTAAAACTCTAGTTCTTAGAGACAGGACTAGATGACATCTGAATTGGAGCACTTTTCTTGGAGGCCAAGGGCAACACCAACAGCACCAGGGAGTCTACATGACAGTGCTAGCTTACATTAGACATTCATCCTTTCAATTAACAACTTTTTTTTCCTGAGTAGTTCTGAAGACAAAGTGCTCTCATAGGCCTTACTGTAAAGGAAATCACACATTAAATAATGTAAATAAACATATTTTTGTAAATTGTGACAAATGAGAAAGAATAGGCTGCTGTGAGAAAGAATATTAGGAAGGAGGTGTTAGGAGATGTGGGAAGTTACTTCTGAGGATTTAACATTTAAGTCAAAATGAGAAGGATGACAGAAATTCATCCACGAAAGTTAGAAAAGGAAAGGCCATTCCAAGCATAAGAACAATGGCCCTATGGCCCTGAGGAAGGAAAGATCATGGTTAACCTGTTCAATTCCAAATATATTCAGCCCCATCCATGACACCGTTCAGGAAACAACTGCAGCATTCATATTCCCACTTAAAAGTATCAAGTAACAACCCCTTGCTTTCTCAACTGCCCTGATCATCAGAAAAAATGGACTTCATGCTCCTTCAGTGCAAAGGCCTTCAAGGTAATGAAGACACACTGAAGAAAAGCCACACTGACCTTAAGAACAATAAAACAAAACACTCATACGTACAGCTGCCCATCTTTCCGGGTATAAAAGCTGACAGATTTGATGGTAGCCACCACCACCACCATACAGAGGGTGACAGGGACAAAGAGCATGATGACATGTTTGGCGCCATATTTCAGTGTCAGCTCCTCATCCTCTTCCTCATCTTGCTCCACCACCTGCCGTGAGTTACCCTGGGGTCGGCCATTAGACACCGGCTCAGGGTTCCCAGGTCTTCGCCTATCACCATGATCCTGCCGTTCTCGATTATCATTCTAAAAGCACAAGAAAAACATTGTTAACAAATCAGACTCTCAGGAGGATAAGGGGTTCGAAATAAAAAACGAAACATAAAACAATTAGGCCAGACATTACTTGAGTTCTAAAAACTTGAGACAGGAAAGAGCCAACTTGCAGGTAGCGTGAAGTTCAAGTCTAGATCAGTTTACCACTGTTCCCTGAAGGCAGGGCCCTGCCTCTTAGCTGGGTCTGGCTCACCTCACACTCTCCTCCCATTCTCAGCCTAAGACAACTGAACTCACCTTAGAGGTTTGGCTTACAAATGGACACCAGTATCACACCTTTAGCCTTAGCAACTGCAGAGGAAGCTCACCTTTTCATATTCAAGAAGCATTTTCTACCTGCAAGTTCGTACCAGTTACAAAAGGAACTAATTAACCTTCATTATTTTTTTCTTTTTTAGTTGTAATGGACACAATGTCTTTATTTTATTTATTTATGTGGTGCTAAGGATTGAACTCAGTGCCCCACACATGCGAGGCAAGTGCTTTACCACTGAGCCACAACCCCAGTCCTAACCTTCATTATTAATAAGACTAAAATCCATGCTGCTCAAGGAATCTCTCTGCATTAGTTCTTACAATTGCATATAAAGCTATAATTATCTTCAAAACTATATCTGAAATTTTAATACATTAAAAATAGGAAAAATTCCCCTGAAGAGCAACTAGGCCTTAATTCTGATGGCCCGTGTTCCTATTTTCCACATCCCTTAATGCACCCTGTATAAGGGATTAATAAATACTTGATAAAGTACTGATAATGAAATAAGAAATTTTCTGAGATTCTACTTTCCTCAAACTCTTAATCCAGATACCGTTTTCTCTCTCTCTCTTCTCCCCTCTCTCCCTCTCCCTACCTTCTCTCAATACTCTACCACTGAGCTACTTCCTAGACTACAGGACTTATATTTTCTTATTCACACTGAACTTTTGCTATCAAGGTTCCTATCTTAAAACTCAGTTTTTGTAAAAGGTAGAATAACAAAAGCAACAACAAATAATAAAAATAACAGGTGACAGGAAAAAAAGAAAAAACCCAGGTACCCCTCCTTCTGATGGTAAGTGAATAGGAGATGAAGGTAGAATGTTGGTCCCTGTTACTCAGGAGGATCATTTGGGAACAAACTATTTTTGTTCCTTCTTTTTAGTTTTTTAAAATTTTTGGTACTGGGGATTGAACTTAGGGTGCACTACCACTGAGCTATCCACCCCCTAGTCCTTCGTATTTTTTTTTATTTTGAGGCAGAGTCTTATTAAGTTGCTGAGATAGGCCTCAAATTTGCAACTCTCCTACCTCAGTCACCGAGTTGCTGGGATTACAGGTGTGTACTGCTGCACATACTTTGTCCCTCATTTTTAACTATAGAGTATAACTACCACTAATAATAAAATATTACTATTATTCATTAAAAACACATTCCACATTTATTAATGACTTAAATAATTCCAAGGTACCAGCGGTTGTGGTACGTATATTACCTTTAATTCTTATATTCACCCCATCATCATCACTTCTGAGATAAGGAAACAGTCATAGCTAGCGTGTGTCAGAGGTTCTGAACACAGGCCAGACTGTCTCCCGAAGTCAAGTCTCAACTACCTCCTAACTTGCCATTTACAAGACAAAATGGGCTCTGCAGACATGGTGAGGGCTGGGGGTTCTTTTTTAATTTCCTTTCCAATATAACCATGCCACAAGTAATCCTTTTACCATATTCCAGATACTTTGCTGTGGCAATAATGAAATAAGATCTAAGACTGTGTACTTCAAAACTTTATAAGTTAAAGAATAGATTGTTGAGAAATGTGTTTGTCATGCCAAGGACTTTAGACCTTATCATGTAGGCAATAAAAAAAAAAATAAAGATTGTCCAAGTTGAGGAAGTGATACAATCAGATTATGTAGCAGTTTTAAGAAAACTGGCAATGAAAACTAGATACATTCAGAAGTTGAACTGCTAGGGCTTGTTGCAAATTACAGTCAACTATAAGGGATCAGGTTGATGATGATGGCACTGATAGAGATAGGGTACACAAGATAAGCAGCTGGAGAGAGAAGAAATACTTTAGTTAGAAACAGAAGTGAATCTGAAGTACCTGCAACCAGAAGGAAAATTCAAAGACAGTGAGCAATAGGAAAGTCAACCTTAGAGAAGAAGTGGACAGTCATTAATCTACAGTCATGGAAATGGACAAAATGGCAGGGAAGAGTAAAGTCAGAAAGCACAGGATGATATGGACAGGTTACTCATTAATATAACACACAGTTGTGGAAGGAAAACTGCAGTAAGAAGTTGACCAAGAAGTGTGAATAACCCCAAGATTAAGTAGTAGGTAATGAGAGAAAAAAACAGTGAAAAGGCTTAAGAGAACAGGGAAAAACACCCTGGAGAATCCACACAACACAGAAGCGATTCCAACAGGCAGGGAGGAGGAGAGCCCAAAGGTCAGTGAATTTGGCAATGGGAAGTTCACCTAGTGAAACAGTAAAGAGGGAAATCAGATGATAAATCATAATGGATTGGGGAATTAATGGAAATTAACAAAGTAAAGGCACTCATTCTTCAAAGCAAAATAAAAGTTTGATGAGACAGGAACTCAAACTCAAAAAAGTTATTTTAGAGCTGTTAGAGACTTGAGCATACATGTCAGGTCAAAGTATAGAGGTGAGAAAAGACTGAACAGCAAGCAGGGAGTGATGACTAATGGAAATGGGTAGGGGAGAAAAGGCACCAGTGCCTTCTTCCTCAGTCTGGAGGTCACGAGGTAAGTTGGAGGGAATGGAAAGGAAACTATTGCAAAGCATAAAAAGCAGAAGCAGAAATACCACCTGCCAAGGAAGAGAATTTCTGCTGACCCCAAGTTACTACATGGCCAAAGTCCAGCAGGATGGAAAGGATTAAGAGGAAGGTGAGGTCTGGAAGATAGGGACATAATGTGACAATATCTGAGGAACAGTAGAGTTGAGAGAATTCAGACTTTTATTCTCCCAGAAAAGTAGGTGACGAGGTCCCTGGAAGAACTGTGACCTCTATGATTAATGTTTAGCAAGATGATTCCCATGAACATGATGAGACCATTCAAGTACTAACAGCTACAGTATCTGGTAATTCACACAGCACTCTCACACTATCTCATTTATTCACAGAAACAACTAGTCCAAAATCTTAAAACCAGAAAAAGAGTAGAAATTAAATTCCAATCTCCTGCTTCAAAACCTGTGTTCTTTCTGGTACCACAGCCCTCCTATTAGGCTATATGAATTGTTAACTGGATAAAGTCGGGCAGGAAAGAGGCCATCACATGCTCATTCACAATACTGGATGTTCTGGTTCATAAAGAATGAGAACCAACCCCATCCTGCCCTGCCTCCAGGTTGAAAATGGTCTAGATAACTTAGCAGTCACACACTTGAAATTTCTAGTTCTCTCTCCCATTATCCAAAGTATGACAGAGTAGATACTTTGGATGCTATTTTAAATTTTTTTTTTAAATGGTACAGTTTATTTAAAAGGTAAAACACCTGCATAATTCTAAAGTAAAAAAGCTATAAAAACGTGTACCATAAATCACCTTCCTCTAAATGATCTATTTCATTTTCTAACTCCCCAGCTGTTGTTATTCTCAACTCCTTTCTAAGTTTCTTCATGCATACACAGGCAAAAATAAATATATATATTACTTCTTTTCACATCCATGGTAACAAAATAAATGCACTATGCTTTGTTTTCTTCACTAATTATGTGATTTGTTGTTGTTGTTGTTTTTTTGGTGCCAGAATTGAATCCAGGGTTTAGTGTACGTTAGGCAAGCACTCTACCAACTGAGCTACATCCCTTTTTACTTAGAAACTTAGAACTTAAAAAAAAAAAAAAAAAAAAATTATATATATCAATGCATGAAGATATCCTCATATTCTATTTTTGTTTTTTTTTTAGATGGATGGGGTTTTGCTATGTAGCCCAGGTTAGCCTCAAATTTGTGATCTTCCTGTCTCAGATTTCCAAGTAGCTGAGATTACAGACACATGCCAGCATGCCTGGATCCTCATTCCTTTTGTTTAAAAAAAAAAAAAAAAAAAAGCCAATAATCAGTATATGAATGTATCATGATTTATTTAGTCAACCCCCTAATGATAGACATTTAACTTGCTTCTTTCCAATGTTTTGCTTTACATACAAAGCTGCAATAAATGCCCCCATAAATCACTAAACATGCATGTGGGTATATTATAGGGTAAGTTCTCTGAAGTATAATTGGTGGATTAAAGTATATTCGTATTTCATATCGATATATTTTGCCAAATCCCACACTGTCACCCGCTCCCCATAGATTCAGAGATTCAGCAAAGAGACAACTTATTTTACCATGCCCTTACTAACACATTCTATTAGTCATTGCTTAGATTCTGCCAACCTGATAGGTAAAATACAGAATCTCAGTGTAATTTTAATTTCTCTTAGTACCAGGAAGTTTGAACATTTTTTTTTCTTTTAATGAACTATCTATCCATATCTTTTGCCATTTGGTTGATGGCAAATTTCTTTAATTTTTCTAAGTACGATAATTATTAGATAAATTAATTTTTAAAAATACTGAATGCCAGCTATGTTCAAGTCACTGTGCTAGGTGCTAGGATATAGCAAATGAACAAGACATATTAGGTCCCTGCTCTCAGAAGGCATTACAATACCAGACCTTAAATTACACTACTGAGTTACAGTAACAAAAATGGCAAGGTACCGGCACCAAAACAGTCATGAAGACCAACAGTACAAAACAGAAAACACAAAGACAAGCCCACATAAATATTGTTATCTCACACTAGAGAAAGGTGCCATAAACATACACTGAAGAAACCACAGCCTCTTCAACAGTGTTAGGAAGACGGGAAAACCATATGTAGCAAAATGAAATTAGACTTCTATCTTTCACCCTGCACAAAACTCACCTCAAAGTGGATCGAGGACCTAGGCATTAGACCAGAGACCCTGAGCCTACTAGAAGAAAAAGTAGGCCCAACTCTCCATCATGTCAGCTTAGGAACCAACTTCCTAAACAAGACTCCTAAAGCATGAGAAGTAAAATCAACAATCAATAAATGGGATGGTATCAAACTAAAAAGCTTCTTCACAACAAAGGAAACAATAAAAAATGTGGAGAGAGAGCCTACAGAATGAGATAAAATCTTTGCCACCTGCAGCCCAGATAGAGCATTAATCTCCAGGACATACAAAGAACTCAAAAAACTTAACATCAAAAAAAACACAAATAACCCAATCAATAAATGGGCTAAGAAACTGAACACACACTTCACAGAAGAAATACAATCAGTCAACAAATACATGAAAAATGTTCAACATCTCAGCAATTAGAGAAATGCAAATTAAAACTACACTGAGATTTCCTCTCACTTCAATCAGAATGGCAATTATTAAGAATACAAGTTATGGGCTGGGGAGATAGCTCAGTAGGTAGAGTGCTTGCCTTGCTAGCAC